>NC_073699.1:19993041-20301970 GCF_023634085.1 Falco cherrug | reverse complement strand
CTAACTTTTTTCCTCTGTACCCCCCCTCAAGAACTAAGACTGAGTCAAACTAAACCCTAGAGCATGGGCTAAGATTTTCTCTAGAGGCACAGCAGCTCTGGTTCAGCCTGTTTTATAATTTAATTTCTCTTACTTCCTGTCACATTCTTCCAAGCTCAGGAACATCCCAACTAAGAAAGCCAGGCAAAAATATCAGGAGGCCTCCATGGATGAACAAGGAGCTCCTGGACAAACTCAAACACAAAAAGGAAGCAGCAAGGACAGGTAGCCTGGGAGGAATGAAGAGAAATTGAGCAGCCAGGGGTCAGGTTAGGAAAACTAAAGCCCTGACAGAATTAAATCTGGCCAGGGACATCAAGGGCAACAAGAGAAGCTTCTATAGGTATGCTGGTGATGAAAGGAAGGCTAGAGAAAATGACAGCCCTCTCCAGAAGGAAACGTGAAACCTGGGACATGGAGAAGGCTGTGATACTCAATGATTTTTTTTGCCTCAGTCTTCACCAGCAAGTGCTCCAGCCACACCACCCAAGTCGCAGAAGGCAAAGACAGGGACTGTGAGAATGAAGAACTGCCCTCTGGAGGAGAAGATGAGATTCGAGACCACCTAAGGACCTGAAGGTGCACAAGTCCACGGGACCTAGTGAGATGCATCTGCGGGTCCTGAGGGAACCGGCAGATGAAGTCACTAAGCCACTATCCACCTTATTTGAGAAACATAACCCCCATTTTTAAAAAGGGAACAAAGACGACCTGGGAAACTACAGGCCAGTCAGTCTCACCTTGATGCCCAGCAAGATCACGGAGCAGATCCTCCAGCAAATGACACTCAGGCACATGGGAAATAAGGAGGTGATCGGTGACAGCCAACATGGCTTCACCAAGGGCAAATCATGCCTGACAAATTTTGGTGGCCTTCTACAACGGTTACAGCATTGGTGGATAAGGAAAGAGCAACTGATGTCATCTACCTGGGACTTGTGCAAAGCATTCAACACCGTCCCACGCAACATCCTTGTCTCTAAACTGGAGAGACATGGATTTAAACAGATGAACCACTTGGTAGATAAGGAATTGGCTGGATGGTTGCACTTAAAAGAGCTGCAGTCCACAGCTCCCATGTCCAAGTGGAGATCAGTGACAAGCGGTGTTCCTCAGGGACTGGTACTGGGACCAGCACTGTTTAACAGCTTTGTTGGCAAAATGGACACTGGAGTTGACTGCACCCTCAGCAAGTTTGCCAGCGATACCCAGCTGAGTGCTGCAGTCAACATGCTGGAGGAAAAGGATGGCATCCAGAGGGACCTTGACAAGCTTGAGACACAGGCCGGTGCAAACCTCATGAATTTCAACAGGGCCAAGTGCAAGGTCCTGCACACAGGTTGGGGCAATCCCAAAGACAAATACAGGCTGGAGAGAGAATGGGTTGAGAACAGCCATGAGGAGAAGGGCTTAGGGGTGTTGATGGATGAGAAGCTGGACATGACCCAGCAACGTGCGCTTGCAGCCCAGAAAGCCAACAGTATCCAGGGCTGCATCAAAAGAAGTGTGGCCAGCAGACTGAGGGGAGTGATTCTCCTCCTCTGTTCCACTCCTGTGAGCCTCACCTGCAGTACTGCATTCAGCTCCGGGGCCTCCAGCATAAAAAGGCCATGGACCTGTTGGAGCCAGTCCAGAGGAGGGCCACAAAGATGATGAGAGGGCTGCAGCACCTCTCCTGTGAAGACAGGCTGGGAGAGTTGGGGTTCTACAGCCTGGAAAAGAGAAGGCTCCAGGGAGACCTTATAGTAGCCTGCCAGTACTTAAAGGGACTTACAAGAAAGCTGGAGAGGGACTTTTTACAAGGGCCTGTAGTGACAGGACAAGGGGGAATGGCTGCAAGCTGAAAGGGAGTAGATTTAGATTAGATATTAGGAAGAAATTCTTTGCTATCAGAGTGGTGAGGCAACCAAACAAGTTGCCCAGAGCAGCTGTGGATGCCCCATCCCTGGCAGTGCTCAAGGCCAGGCTGGATGGGGCTTTGAGCAGCCTGGTCTAGTGGAAGGTGTCCCTGCCCATGGCAGGGGGGTTGGAGTCTTTGAGGTCTCTGCCAACCCAAATCATTCTACAATTCTATGATATACCTGAGCATACCTCTTTGTAACCCAATACTCTAAAACACTTTTCTACTCAGATGTATCAAATTTTTAAATAGCCTTGAATTTGCCTTTATTTTGAAAATAACTTCTATTCTTATCTCTTGATAAGTGAAACCTGTTACTGGTAATAATTTCAGCATTAATCCAGTCTACAATATAGGGAAAAAGTATGATATCAGGACTGAATGTGCATGCATTAAAAAAAAATAATTCTGAAACTAAGTCTCATAATGTAACAAAATAAGCTAAATGCCTCCTCAAAACATCAAAATCACAGCAAGTGATAAACCCACTTGAGACACTCAGCAAGTGATAAAAAAAAGACAGAACCACACAAGTTCATTTCTTTTTAGCCTGCACCACAACTCCCACATCAGAGAAGCTCCATCACTGACAGCAGCAATACTACTGTTGCACAGGCCATGTTATAAATCATATATTTAAAAATACTGCAGTCCTGTGACATTGCCAGTTCGTGATTCCGTGGAAAGCAGAAAATAACTTTGTATTTACTGTGGAAGCAAGTTACTCAGACTGTAAGAGAAAACAGAACCGAAGGGAGATTAACAAGACTAAACTGTTACGTTATTCATTTCAAGATGGAAGTGAGATAGTAAGTACATCTTCACTAAAAAATCCTTTAATATTAAATGTAATAATACCTCTTTAATATTATGTAATTAATTAATGTAATAATACATCTTTCTCTCAAAAAGATGTCAAGACTAGAAAACAAAAGTTCTCAGCTTCCAGATCTGCCTCTTTATAACTTACTCAATGTATCTACAGATTCTGAATAAAATATTACAAGGAAAATGGTGGGAAGCCAGTTCTGCCTGGCTCAGTGCTACAAACTATTTTCAGCATGCTAGTTAGCAAATACAGAGGGATCTCCAAGAAACGGATTTGTGAACTACTTGTGGCCTGTGAAGACTTTATGTGCAGCCTGCAGAACTACATGCTTAGCAGCGCAGAGAGAGGAACAGGAAAACTGGTTTGTAAAATTAAGGCAAGTTTGCTTCATATTCTAAAGATAAAGGCCCTGACCATCCTTATTACAAGGCTTTGTGAATTTGGATATTTTTTTTCATACCCGTTATGTGGATGTAATGAAAAACATGGGCTAACTGTTCACTATGTATAAAGGATAAAATGCCTGCTTGTGAACAAACCGTTAAAGGTTGGATATACAACTATCAGCAAAATATGCAAAATGCTGGTGGAATGAAAGATCAAATGGAACAGTTACTTAAACTCTCAGAAGTAACATGCTCTACAAAATCAAGAGCCATTTGTGAAATCTCATCAAAACACAAAGCTGACTTATTCTTTCTCAAAATTAGAGCCATTCAGATATATCAACAAACTTGAAAGATTAGCTGGAGGGGCTAATACAGACGTGCAAAATGCTTCGGGTACCAGTCACCTACAAATGTTTTTGGGCTCCTGGTGGACACAGAGTTGAACATGAGCTAGCAATGTGCTCTTGCTGAAAAGAGGGCAAACGGTATCCTGGGCAGCAGTATCCAAATATTGCCAACACGTCAAGTGAGGTGATCCTTCCCCTCTGCTCAGCACTGGGGAGGGCACACCTGGAGTGCTGTGTCCAGTTCTGGGCTCCCCAGTACAAGAGAGACATGGGCATACTGGAAAGTCCAATGCAAGGCCACAAAGATGATTATGGGACTGCAGCACCTCATGTATGTGGACAGGCTGAAAGAGCTGGGACTGTTCAGCCTGGAGAAGAGAAGGCTCAGGGGCGATCTCATCAAACTCTAAAAATAGACGACGGGAGGGTGCAAGGAGGACAAAGCCAGGCTCTTTTCAGTGGAGCCCAGTGACACAACCAGAGGCAACGGGCACAAACTGAAACACAGAACACACTGTCTGAACATCAGGAAACACTTTACTATGAGGGTGACTGAGCACTGGAGCAGGTTGCCCAGAAAGTTTGTAGCGTCTCCGTCTTTGGAGATACTTAAAAGCTGTCTGTACATGGACCTAGGCAACTGGCTCTAACTGGCCCTGCTTGAGCTGAGGGGTTGGACCAGATGACCTCCAGAGGTCCTTTCCAACCAATTTGTCTGCTGTAATACAATGGTGCAGTCAGAACTGCTTCTCAGACAAAACTCTAATTGTGAAATCTCCAGAGACACTGAAGACAGAATTCACAATGGCAAGCTTTACCCTAAGGAGATTGGTCTCTCCAAGTCATCTCTAAAGTCAGTGAAGAAAGGCAGAGCTTTCCCGAAGTACTTTAAGTAAAGATTAATTTTCTTTATTCCAAATGGAGCTTAATCTACCTGTGATAAATTAATACGGAGGTTTGGTGATCATACACGTTAGAGGAGTAACTTAAGCAGCTTCAGCCCCCTAACAACCCCTACCAACTCCAATGTACATCACTTTGTGCAGCTGCATAAAACAAGACAATCTTTAACCTAGGTCAGTTCCCTGAATCTTGTTATTCTGTTGCTACACAAGCAGAATGGAAAGTCAGGAAAAGTGATGGATGGTACTTAAAAACCTGCCTTTTTGCCAGAAGAGATGCTCATGAAGCTATGACCTCAGCTTCTGAGTATCTCAGATGGCAAACAGAAACTAACAGTACAAAAAGACCTACTTGCATAGTTGCATCTATGATAGGAGTCCCCCCTCCCCATAATATTCAATACTCTTTTTCAGTATGATGTAAAATGTGCTCTTCCTAGGCTATTTTTCCTGTCAAAGTGGACAGAACAGAGACCCTTTCCAAACGTTAAATGTGTCCAATTTTCAAATCCTGGAGTGAATATTTATTTCCATCAACCCTGAACAGACACTGCACACTTCCATCTTTATTAAATCCTTGTCAGCACATTCCAACAAAGATGTTTCCCTTTGCCCAGCAATGTTTTGTTGGAGGTAAAAAAGCCTCAGAAAATATAAAATAAAATAAGGGTGGTGGGGGTGTATTACTCTGTGAACCAAATCTAAGTAACCACCAGCCTGCAAGATACTGAAATCAGTATCTTGATTTCAAACTTCAGCCACCTGAAGTTGGTGGCCAACTTCACCACCCTACATCTAGGCAAGCCAGAGAATGCCTTGGAATACATCTTTATAGCAGACATGAAAAATAGCACTATTTACCTCAAAGAAATAACAAAGTTTAGAGCTTTGAGTAATACATTAAATGTCTACTTTATATTTAAAGAAGCTATTTTACTACCTTTTACAGCATTTTGATTTTCAGACAATCCTTCAAAAAATATTTTCTCTTCATTTTTAATAACTCAGAATACTTCTTCAAAACTATGTATTTCAACCCAAATTATTGTTTCTTAGAACTTCTAAAGGCATTGGGATTAGCTATAAAAATTTAATTTATAATAGACACTGCTCTCGCTTCTTCTTCTAGAAGTTACACACCTGCCTAGTTTTCTCAGCCACATGCTGTTGATAAAATAGCATTTGATATAACATGACCTTATCTTCTTTCAAGCTCAAAACAACTGGATAGTCATCTCTCCACAAACAATCTCTACTCAGAACAGTTTTGTTTTTACGTTGCACTGCACGTAAAATGCACTTTTACGAGGCATTTCAAAAGAAGTTATACAAAGTCAAATAGCATGGAGTTACTGCAGTCATTTGTGTGCTTGCGAGCATGTATTCACGACTGCCAACTAATGGTTTCAAAGCTGCCTCTCCTAAGGAGTAAGACTGCCAGTGCTGCAGAAGTGACCTGTCAATACCTGCTCTTGACTCAGCAATGCACACCTGGTTTAGAAGCTTTGAAGATCTCAAACTGCATTTTTCTCTTCACCTGCAGGCAATTATCTCAGCATTGGAGAACGTGACCCAGAGATCCCTGTACATTCTGCAATCTCACCAGCAATAACAATGAGTGTTTCAGAAAGGATTTAACCTTGCATCAGCACTGTAGAAGGTCAGTGCCTTAAGGCTAACTAATGCTGCACACTAATAAACTGACAAAGAGATGAAAGCAGTGGTACAAGAGCAAAAGTTGAAAAAGATTGGCTTAGAATTCTGTTAAGATTTCACTACGAGTGAGAAAAAACATTCCAGATACATCCTGTAGGAAAGGTACATCCATCTCTTCCATTCACAGTCTGTGCAACGCTATTACTTGAAAAATTTCATGTTTGGTAGGATACCCATTTGCATGGGTTATCCACCGAAAAAAAAAATAAAATAGTATCAGTCTTAAGTCACAGTTATCAAAATGTTTTAAGTGTAACTCATGCCAGAGGATTTCAGGTCTGTGGCTGCTATGATAGACTTTTTTTCCACTGGCTTTTTCCCCCACCCCATTTCCTGCAGAACAGTAGAGAGTTCCCCAAACAGCTGAATGAGTCTTCAGGATGACCGTGTAGTTTTACAGCAGCTCTATGTGATTTTCCTACACAGATTTCAAGAATTCTACGTAACGATAGGGATAAAATCTCTCCAAACTTGGCTGAAAAACTAAATGCACAAAGAAATGTAGTTTAATTCATGTTAAAGTACTCCTAAACTACTCCCAAATTTGTTTCAGTAGTTAACCAATGATATCCACTGGTTCATACATGTGTCTTTTAGTAGAGTTTATAACCATACAGTTTGTAATAGATGACAGCCAGGAGAAGACCAATTAGTGAAAAGATTTTGTGGACTGATTACACCACTTAGAATCTAGCCCTCAGCTACTCTTCGATCCAATTACTCTGAGCTAGCGGGCACACTAGATCTGTATTACTGTAACGCTCTTTTTCATATTTATGGAAATCACAATCACAGGAATGTGGAATTATTGCTAACTGACGACAGCCGGCTGGTTACACACGATAATTCTATGGCTCATCTTTCATGTCCACTTATTAGTGACAATACGTGTTTTTTAACTTTTTCTTAAGAAAAAAGGTTCCAAATAATTTGGTTTTCTATAAAACCCTTGCACAGTACACATAGCATGAATTCTGAGGTCTATCTGGCATACTTTTTAAGGTTAATTTATGAATACAACTACAAATTTTTTAGTATCTTAAGATTCATTTTTGTAGGCAAACTTAAAAAGACATCCACATAGAGCAAAACCTCACTGTAAACTCAGAAACAAGAGCAATATATATATATATTTCAGGTACACTTCGCAAGTTGTGCCAAAGTCAATAGCTGTTAGGTAAAGGGGATTTCTGAACACATTTCATCTGTTTCACTAATCACACTAGTAAATCAAAACCCAAGGATTAGACATGGCTATCAATCTCTGTAAAACCAAATTATGTTGTTACACTCAAATATCAACAGAGTTGGGGAGCTGGAGGTGGGGGGGGAGTTGAATTGTTCTTCTATTCAAGATGTACCTATTATCCCAGGGTAGCTCAGTGTTTCTGGTAAAATAATCAGTGAAACAGCTAGTGATATTTAAACTATCATTAAATTTCCAATAACCACCTTGGCCTATTCTAAACCATGAACTTCTTCCTCTGCTTGGGGGCAAAAGAACCTTTTCCGTGTTGGTGGAGTTCTCATGCAGAGTATCATCTCAGCTAAAAAGTATTTCTACAAGTATAGCTTATTTCACTTGGAGAATAAACCACAGTAACAGAAGCTGCATTTAGTAACAAAACGGAGTAAATGGTGGCTTTACTGATACTGTGATGCCAGTAGCTTTATAGTGACTAACCCTGTTCTCTGCACACACAAAGCTTAAGATAAATATTTTGTGGTCTTCGACTGCACCTTGTGGGTTTTTTTTCCTACATAAAACTAGCACTTGCTTTAGTTTTTTAAAAGTGTCCATAGATCAAGTTACCTAACCCAATGCTAATATGCATTTAGGTACTCTTAGTGAAATTAAGAATGGCTTATTACAAATTAAAATAAACTGGTTACAACACTGGTTTCCCTAAAAACAAATTAAGCAGAACTGAACCAAGCTGTATAAAAATTACTGTCAATCCCAGATTTTGACCTGGATTATATGAATTCTGTCTGGAAAGTGATTTAAGTTAAATCAGTGCAATGTACACGTAAACTTCATCTCAGTAAGATGATGGTTTTTGCAAATTTTTAAGTGATATATTCTGCTAAAAACCATAGGATTGCATGAAGAACAGCACTGTACACTTGGCTTTGTCCAAAGAATTACGTTATTCTTAAAATAAATACAGAAGTGGGTAAAGGAATGGTGAAATGCTTTCCAGACTTACTGTCAGCACCAAAAGTGAAAAAAGCAAAAGGGCGATTAAAAAATAATCTAATTCTAATTTCATCTGGCTAAGTAGTTAAACAGTATCATATACAACCATTCTTCTATTGCTTGTCAAATTCCCATTAATTTAATTTCTCACATATGAGATCAACAGATTTTAGAGGAAGGAGAAAGTATCTTTGGAACTTTCTTCTTGAGAGCCTCTTCAGAGAGCTGAAGTAAAAGTGTCTAGTTACCCATTTATTAAATCTCTTACCTTCAACTCTAGTTTTAGATACAACGTAAGCCGCCTCCAGGTAAAGGGTACGAGAATCAGTAGCACTGGTGTGTTTCATGCATGCTAGAGAAAAGCCAGTAATTCATTTTAACAGGCTAAACAACCTAAACATGAATTTGTCAGGTTTTTAAGATGATTAAGCTACTGACCCTTCTCACTCAGTGTCCAGTTGCTGCCTGCAGTTAAAAGCTAATGTAGAGGAGAGCAATTGTCTTCTGAAGTATGTGTGGCTTTTTGTCCACAGGAATTTAGATCTAGCTCTGGTAGCCTGAAATGTGAGACTAAGTTACCTTCAAGTCCTTTTAAGTGAAATGCTACAGAAAATTCGAAGACATTTTTATGTCCTTATTATAAGAAAAAAATGTTACCAGTGATAGTTCCCAGATTTTAATGGGGGTTAATGATCTCCAGTTAGTTACTGGAATTCCTACTGAGAACCAAAAAAAGCCACAGAAAATGAACTTCCAGAGGGATTCCTCGAAGGGTACATTGGAACAGAACTGGGCTGTATTGGCAGGATAGCTTCTTCCTGGTTTATGCAGTTTGTTTTTAGGAAAAAGTAAGACCAGCTCCAGCCTTTCACAGAAGTTTGTATTGGCCACCTCTTCTCTCAACACTGATGCGTGCCAGCCCTGCTTTGTGAAAAAGATGAGCACTGAAGTTGGAGGGGCAGTACTTATTCCTATTACAGAAACATGCCATAGCCCAAGATAAGAACCAAACACTACCATGTGAGGCATGACAAGAACACAATTCAAAACCCAAAAAGCTGCAGACACGCTGTTCAACAAAGCAAGAACTAAGAAGAAGGCTGGAGGAATATGTTTATTTCACTGCAGAATTTTTAAAGGCTCCTGAATAAACTCAAGATGGTCCTTACAAAAATAGCTCAAGACCTCACCATCTTTGGAAGAGATGTTTATGGTTTTCTTTCTGAGTTTCTCTATACAGCTGGAGTAACCACTCTCACAATTTTTCATTTGTTATACCATGTAATTCACTGTCGAAGAAAAAGCATTTTATAAACTAGGTATTAAACTGTAAGTTATAATCTGTAACACGGCACATTACTGGAAATACTCCAAATATCATTTTTGTCTCTAATATAATGTGAGGTGTCTTTTGGTGTTGTCTCTGTGTAACGTTACCTGAAGAAAAATTAACAGGCAAAAAATTTCATTACAAAACCTGCCAGCAACTTGCATTTATAAAAATGTTGTGTATAACCACATATCCAGGTATCTCTGGCTTCTTCAGCTCTGTTACTACTAGATCCCAGAAATTATTTGGGAACTTACCCTAGAAATTGCAGAATTGTGCAAGACAACTACTGTTGCAGTTATGTTGTAAGACAATGAACAGTAAGGGCAACTGTGGCCCAGAGGATCTCTTAGTCCAAAAGATCTTCCTTCTCTTTACCAATGCCTACAAATTTGTTTGCTTAGGAACACCAGCAGTAGGCTTCAGGCTACCTGAGATTGGCAAGGCTGGCTCTAAGGGAGGAACTGGAAGTGGAAGTTATCATTAGCACAAGATATAAAGACAATTATCAGAGCCACCTGCAGGTGTCCAACATGCTTGTGTTTCATCACCTACAAACTTTCCTTTCCAAGAACACTGTGATTCTCTGCTTTTAAAGCCACGGAGCTTTGCTGATGAACTACCAAGAATCTGTGTGCCATGCCACAGGGCTGACACGCAGTGTCAATAGCGGGACCCTGCCCAGCCCACGCTGCTCAGTTGGAACAAAATCATGGCTTCAGACCAGGTTCTGCAACCCCCTGCCTCAAAGCAGGATGTACAGATGGAGGCCAGAAGTCAGGCAAGTTACTCAGAAAAATAAACATTAAAAAGGTGGTTGGTTTTCTTAAACCAAATTTCAGGGTTTACAATACATCAAGTATTAAAAATGTCAAAAGTGTTCAAGGTCTTTTTTTCCCCCCTGAAAGACAAGTGAGAGGCTGTCTGGCCCAAGGAGAGTTCCTATTAAGGCTGGCAGTGGAACAGGCACTCAGTATGCACACCAGCACCAGCCCCAGTGCACTCCTGGAAATCAGACAGCTCTGCTTTCTTAAGGGAAACTCTCAGGAATGCATCCATCTAACTGGAACAACACAGAGCTGCTGTTCCATATATTTGGTAGCATTCTTATTTGAATACTTCTTCAAAAACAATTTCCTGCCTTTAAAACTGTCTAAAAACATATATATATAAATATATATATACCCAGACAGTTAAACAACTTTAAAATGGTATATAACAGGAAAATTTACACATGAATCTGACCTATCCTTGCTTTTATGGAACAGAACTGTTTGCTTAGTTATATGTGACTGATGAATTCTGTGATGATTTCTGTTTAAAACTCATTTAAAAGACATATAATCTGAAACTTCAAACACACTGGAAATAATGGTTTCATTCATGGTAAAAAGCTACAAAATCAAACTCTGTCAACAGAACTAGTTTTTGATCTTTCTCCCCTCCAATTGTGCCTGGAAAAGACATAATTTAACTTTCCTGTATCTACATGGTTTTCTACCACACTTATTTATACAGACCTCTCCATCAAGGATTTAAGAGAGAAGGTCTGCACAATTTGGGAAATCAATTGGATAAAGAGAAAGAATGCTCAAAGAAATTCTCTCACTGGAATTATTCTGACATTTAATTCCCTGCTTTCATGGAGCAGGATCCCACTTGATGTCCCATTATGAAGTCTGCTGTGATGGCAGGAGGGGTGATAGGAAAGTTCTCCACTCACCACAAAAACAAATGATTTGCTAGGTTTCCACATCAGATCTGTGCTTTCCTTAAAAAACATTTCACTGTTTTAGCATACCACTTGGATATCGTATATTTGTCTATGGTGCATCAGTCTCCAACTACCAGCAAAACACCCTTTAAAAAAACATCTATAGAAAGACATTTCGATACAAAATATAGGTAAACAGTCCAGTGAGATCATTAGCAGCATTAAGCATGTTCTCTTCACTTTCAAATGAAAACTATTTACATTATTACTTCAGATTAAAGATAAAAATGCTATTTTCCTCCTAATATTAGTAACTTCTATAAATTCAGTAATTTATATTCATTCCCTATTATCTGTCTTATGGCTATTTTATATCCAGTGAGGTACTTTTCTTGGGTGTAAGTATTAATGTATAACCCTGAAGATTAATTTTCTTGTCATAATTGTGTTTACCTGCATTTTATAGTCTTACATATCTTTGATCAAGCTATGTTTTCCATTTGATCTTTTCCATTAAAGGCTACAGCTGTTTTTAAAGGGCTTATATAGATTTTTATTTTATTTTATTTTAATCTTTTTTTGAAAGATGTGCCACAAAGCGTATCTTCCTCTGACTTTTTTAAAATCACTCTCACAGGAATTTAATTCCCATTTGAACCTCTACCCTTGTTGAACAGAGTGGTCACCAGGCTCAGAACTTCATGGAAGATAAATTATAATTAAAAACAGAAGTTACATAAAGTGGGAAGACTTCTTAAAATCACGTGAAGGAAAATAAATTGAGTTTATAGTTTTTCTGCATCCTACATCTTCTGGTTTATTGTAGGGACTACTCTTACTGCTCAGAAGCTATCCATGGGTTCTGCAGAAGCTCATAGACCAAAGTACACAACAATAAATACACAGGCCTTTTCTATCCCAAATGCAGAATGCAGGATACAGAGGACAAAAAAAGGCTACTTATTTTAGCACTGCGTTCTCCCACCCAGACTTCTAAGACCCTAGTGCAGAGTAACAAACAATAGCCCAAGGAAAAGCCAAACAGGACTAACACTACTATAAACTTATGCATTAGAGTTTTTAAACATGTTTTATTAAAATATTAATCTATTTTACTATCTATGTTTGTTTACTTTCAACATATACGAAGAACCATGGTACAATTTGCATTGGAAGACACCACACTCCAAGTCAGACTGACTGCAGCATTACATCAGGTTGCTCAGGAACTCATGGAGTCAAGTTCTGAGCATCTCCAAGGCTGGAGATTTCACAACCTGTCCGAGCAGCCTGTCAGCTGGAAAAGAATAACATGATGAGGAACCGAAACGGAAAGTCAGTTTTTGCATTCTGAGATATGCATGTGTTCCTGCAATATTTGGATTTCCAAAAAACCAACTCATGCTCCTTTACATTTCCTCTTCTGAAACCATTTTGATGTCAGGTAGTTGGTTTTTTTCAGTACATCTCAAATCATAAAGAATATTAGACTTATACAATGATATTTTAAACTAACTTCTCTTGGTTTGCTGAACAAAGCTGCCAGTATTTTGTCCCCTTTTTTGACTCATTTTTTAAAGAATGTTTTGCTATACACCTCTAAAAAGCTGACATCATTAAAGAATATAGAAATACTTAGAAGTTTTGTTGCTTCTACAGCCTTTCAAAGGAATAATGCAAACTACTTTTTCCATGGGCTCACACATACTGAAAAAGTTCAGAACACAGAGTCCATTACAGCTGGATATTCATACAGCCTTTCTTCTAGTGCCTTTGGTGCAAAGCTGTCTATTCTCAGACACTCCAGCTGGCACTTTAATCAGAACAGTGACTGCTACAACTCACTGTTGCAAGTCCTCTTTCTTTTACAGACTTCTGTATTTTACTTATCACGTCGGAAAGTTAGTTTACTAAATTTGCTCAATCTTGTATCTTCTATTTTGCAACTAAGCTTTTCCCCCCATAGCACTCAGTGCTAGAAAACGACAATAATAAATTTATTCCCTCAGTCAGGAAAAGCATTATTATTTTTCCCATTACTTCAAATTGGAAACTCTTCCCAACATTAAAACTGCCAGAGAAGTGTGCTGAAGGTTAAATTAAAACTTTCTATCTGACACTAATAACTGACATTCACAATAGTCTGGTTACAGGCCAGGACAAGAAACTGAAATTACAACAGCAACTACTGCAATAAGCCCTGCAGCTAGCGGAGAGATGGAAGATAACCACCTTCCATCTGTCTGCTAGGACTTACCAGATCCTGAGAGCAGAAAAGAAGGTAGGGCTGAAGCCCCACACAACAAAGGTATGGTAGCAGTGTCAGGTATATTTTCCTGCCTTTAAAAGTGTCTCTAGCTAGAGTAGCTGACTGAAGGGGAAACTTCTGGCCCAGTCTACCCACTCATAGCATTAAAGTTCTATCAAACTTCCCTTTTTTTTCCTTACCCCACCCAGAGCCCGCTAATTACAGTCCTCTCTAGCATTCTGTCACACCTGTTTCAGACCCTCTATTCCAATCCCCTGGTGGTTCGCACCAGAATACCCGCTTGAGTTACCCACCCCTCCCATAGGAGAAGCACTATGATCCTCACAATTGAAAGTCTCGAAATCTGCTGCAGTTGCAGGGCCTCTATGGCAGCAGCACTCCCCAGCCTCTGTAACTGGAATGGAATAAAAAGGCTACATACTGATAGCACCTACCAAAAATTGATCTGGATGAGACTGCAAAGGAGAGAAATACAGAGGGAATGGGTATTTTCTCTGAATTCCTCTCAAGGGAATGGTTCCAAGAAATGAAGGAAGGGAAATTCTAGCTTCAAATTTACCTTCAAAACACTGTTCCTCCCTGCAGATTTTCCCCAAGGATCAACACACTCAAGTAGTCTCCTCAATGCTAACATGAAGCTATTAGGAAACTTAGTTTAACAGCAATGACTAAATTAGATGACATCAAGTTTACTTGTTCTGTGCCCATACACCTACATGCCAAGTAAGGTGGCTGAGCGCTGAGGAGATGAGCTCTGGCAGCATAATACCATATCCTTTGATAAAAGGGACACTCTTGATTTAGTTATCTAAAGCTAAGTACCAGTTTCCAATTCAGTGCTAAATTATCATGTAAGAAACTCTATTAGTATTAGTACTAAAGGCAGTTATACAAGAGTATAATATACCATATGGCATGAGAGACTTATCAGCTTTACTCTAATGTACTGTAGAATTCTGGTCTTTGGTGCAGAGTCTGAATTTCTTCAGGGCTAATCCAATGAAATCTCTGGAAGACTCCAGAGCATACTCTACTCTACCTGCTTAATTCCTGCAGCTGTTTTCCTGTGGCACTTAAAAGAAGCCCAGCATTAGGAATTCAATAGATTTTAAATATTACCATAAGACAAGCTGTTTAGCAACTGCTCGTTTATTTACTATACACATATAAGATCTGCCCTTCTAGGTCACATCAAAGTTTCATCATCTCAGTGGCAGATGGAGAGAGAAAAAGTTAAAGAAACAAGATAAATATAGAGCATTGTTTAAAACTTCCAGAGCCACGAGTCACAACCGGAGAACCATATTTAATAGCCAATGGTGACCACACACTTCCCTTTTCTGAATCCACTTAAAACTCTTACTCAGAATCTACACATTAACTGCAATACAGGGATAACATCCAAAAAGACAAAAGCAAAATAGGGTGCATCTTTAGTAGTTATGCGATACAGTCAACCCTCATGACATCACATGCTTTACCAAGTTCAATTACTAAAAGCAGAGGAAAAATATTCCACATATAAAGTCTCATTGTGCAAAATCAGTGCGACTCTGTATGACTACTATGTGTGTGGATGTGCAAGCACAAATACACATAATACATAAATACAGAGTTCTATGCAGGCAAAAAGCTGCAGTTAAGACTAGATAAATGTCACAGGCTAACTTTCTCCTGTTATTACTAGGATTTGCAAGCAAAAGCCCACAACATTAAGAAGTTTCACTAAAAAAATTATTTGGTTTCTGTTAAACACATGACAGAACAATGGAACATTACTCAGTTTTCCCTTCGAAGGAATATAAATCCTATAAATATATGTGAAATGGATACAGACGTTTGTTCTATTCCTGGGATTTCTTAATTGTATTGGTCTGGCTTAAGCAGTGAGAGCTGCTGGTCCATAAAAGGAATTATGAACGCACTCTGCTTTTGAATTGCAAGAAAGTCCTACTCAAGTGTTGCTCATTTACATTATCTTATTACCAGTTTTCTTCTGGAAAAGATACATCTCTTGTCCACATCTCTCTGCTGCCTATGAAGGGTAAATGCCCTTATCTGCCTATGCCTTTTAATGAAGCAAAAATACATGCTGAAATTCAAAATGTTTAATTTCCTTTAAGTAAAAATAAAAACCCTTTAACATTAATTTTAGCAAGCAAAAAGCATCAGGCCCCTTTTAAAGTACCAACAGTTTTGGCCATGCACTAAAAACATTTGCTATCTTTTTTTACTGACAGACCATTCAAGAATACTCTTCTTATGTGAGCTTCCCCTTCTCTTCATTAATTTAAATTCAACTTTGTTCCTCCAGATTAACTACTTTGCTACATAAAACGTCTCCTCTCTTTGTATTCAAAGGCTTCCTTTGTTTGAAGGAATATTACTGGTTTTGCTAGTGTACAATGATTTTTTCCTACTGTACAAGGCTTTTTACTATCTAGTTACTACCACCTACAAATCTAAACCATGTAGATGATGCACATCATTCTCTAATAGTCTTCTGCAATCAGCTGAACATGAAAATCTACCTTGAAGCTACTGAATGCTCCTGCAAAAACAGGAAGTATTCAGTTCTGGCACTTTGAAGTCCTACTGATTTGAACATGACTTAGTGAAACACAGGAGGAGCCGTCTGAACATCAGGAAACGCTTATTTTACTGTGAGGGTGACAGCACTGGAACGGGTTGCCCAGAAAGGTTGTGGAGTTTCCACCCTTGGAGATACTAACAAACAGTCTAGACAGGGTCCTGGGCAACCAGCTGTAGATGGCCTTGCTTGAGTAGTAGCGGTTGGACCAGATGACCTCCAGGGTCCCTTCCAACCTTGAGCATTCTGCAATCATTCAGCTACAAGACACCTGAGAGATCGTATCTTAAGGAGACTCATGAGAAATAAGCTGCTACTACCATGTCTGGTGACCTCTGTCCATGTACTGCCGACATCTAGTTCGGCAGAACTACTCAGTAGTATAACATTCCATTTGAGTCTCATACTAAGGCTATTTTTTAGGATTAGCGTAGGAGTAAGTACACAGGAACATTTTTTCTACAGGACAAAGAGAAACATAACCTTTTAAAAACTAATCAAAAATACAAATACCAGTAATCCAGCTGGAGTTAGGCCATCAAGTTGGTCTTAGTGTTAGCTTATTTATACCTTTACCCGTCTCCCTGCTTGTTACATTTCTTTTTAAATTTCATTAGAATAATCTGGAAAGGGGACATCTTTCAAAATAAATTTCTCTGTTGACTACTATAATGGAATCTTGAGCCTAAATATGACTCTCAAAATGAACACAAGAAAAATCATACTGGTACTAATAAAAAAATGCTGACTGTAACGCATTATTTTCACTAGCAGGTTGAATCAATGCTGCATGTGCTGGTATAAAGCAAACCACGAATACTCACTTGTGGCCACACAATTACTGTGGAACTGGTTGCGTGGAAAAGAAACTATTTATCAAAATAAAGATGTGGTATGTTCCCTGTCAAAGATCCATTCTCCAAGGTCTAACTTAGCAGAATTCTTTCCCTTTCTCTGGAGAAAATCTGAAGGGTTGCCTCCTGCAATGATTCATTCCCTCACAGAGCCACATGATGTTTCCTTTGGCTATGGCTTACAGTTACATATTGTACAGCACATACAACTCAAATAGGGTAATGAAGCATTTTGCTCACCTTTTACTCAACTCATTTTGATGAAGTAGAGTTGAAAACATGATTTTAAGTAAAGCTTTTCTCATTAAAATAAAAGCCAGAAATAAAAAATAAACCACCTTAGCAACCACTCCTAATATGAACATTCTTTGCTTTAATGACCTCCTGTCTCCAAAAAAAGATGACAAAGAGAAAGATAATCACATTTTTTTTCTTACTGATGATTTGAGAGCCTATACAGTATATAGTCAGTCAATGTGTCCTTTTAAAAAAAAAAATCTAAGATACTTACGGAATCCAAACCTTCGGAAACGCAGCAATTTCTTCTGGTGTATATTCATCTAACCTCCTGGGGACCACACGTGGCTGAGGAATCTCTTGTAGAAGATTGTTCTGTATATCTTCTGGAATAACCTGAGGCAGGTGAGAACAGTCTTAGCTACCTGATTGTTTAAAACCACACCATCACTCCCTACCAAATCCAGACCAATATTTCTCAGTACTACTGCATTCTTCATGCCAAGTATTTGACCTAAATACAGAACACAATCTCATGAATGTCTTATATCTCACAATTTTGTGAAATAATAAGGAAAAAAGCATCAACATTTCAACTACATTTAGACACATAAATAAAAAAGTGTGATTTTCCTTAATTTACCTTCTTATGACAAGAGGTGTTTTTTGTTATTGCTAAGACTCCCTCTTCACCTCCAAACCACACAGGAATGAGAATGTAACTGCACAACTACTCACATCATCTGGGAACAGGTGCAGCCTCTGCATCATAGTTCTTCTCTGAAGGTTTTTTGGAAGCATTCTATAAACAGTCAGTTTAACAATCTGAGGAAAGATAACATGGCAACCAATAATCAGACAGACTACAAATAACATGAAAAAGGTAAGCTGTGTGTCCCTCTGCCCATTTCACTAGTTACTGAACTCCTTTTTCAGTCAACTTCTTCCGTGCTGAAGAACCCTGGCACCACATTCAGAAGGTGCTCTAGACTTATGTTTTCAAAAAAGAAATACTTACTCCCCATGATATAAACACTTACTCTAATGGCCATATAGAAAGTTTCAGCTTATAAAGTTAGGAGCTATATTTAGCGTTGTGGATGATTGCATATGATCACTAAATTTAAAAAAAAAAAAAAAAAAAAGGAAAAAAAAAAGAGAGAAGCTTGTGGTAACTCCACATTGTATTGCACACATATACACACATTATTGAGAGAAAAAAAAAGGCTCTAAGAAATTTACCGAGTGTTCCCAGCAACTAGTTTAACACTGTAATTTGCCGTGGTTTAGATTTCTTTATAATTAATGTATTGTACATTAAGCAAAGATGACATACCAATACATTGCATTATGAACATACTATATATATTTATTCCCTTGCTATTAGTTCCAAACGAACAATCTCACTCCCGAGCATCAGGAACAAATAGAAATTGTATATCTACACTGGATGACGCTTATTGAAAAGTAACGAAATTCAACAGGATTTCTCTTGGACTCTAGTATAGATGTCTGTATTTTAAGCAAAACACATTGTTACAGACTTCACACAGAAGGGCAACATTTGTAATGTAAAACAAGGCATTCAACTGTAGAAAACAAAAAGGGTTTCATAGAGGACTGCAAAGCATTTAGGGGTAGACCTACGTGCAACTTTGAAAATAAAAGAAAAACCACTCTGCCTGTGCTCCAAGCCACCCAGACACAAACTAGCTCCAAATCAGAAACTCAGCACAAGGTTAAACTGAAGCCAGTAAGCCACGCTGCAATGCAGGGCACTATGCACAAACAAATCTCCCAGGCATCCAGATAGTTTGAAAAGTGTATTGAGCAAACTTACTTCTTTTTATAAAATTAATTACAGGAATTAAATTGAAATTTTAGAGACAATCACTAATGCTGAGTTCCAAGCTAGAACCATGTAGTTAAGATAGAATAATTAATTGTTGCAAGTGAAATTAATAACAAGTGTAAGTTCTTAAACTTGCAGGCATTTCTACTTGGATCCCGAAGTCAGTAAACACTCAAGTGGCCCCAGTATTATTTTCATTTTGCCATGTAACAGACAGTTACACTGTCTTAGGATCCTCATAAATACATATACTATATGCCTTGAGAAACTCTGAAGGCATTTAGAGAAGCCTCCACACATGAAGATTTTCAGATGCTATGCAGCCAGTACCACACATCTGTGGACAATAAGATGATAGAAGAAATACATCAGGTCAGAGTAATCTATAGTGCTGATACTTATTTATTTTTATTAGAGAAGGTAACTATTAAAAAACAAAAATGAAGACCAACGCTTTTAGGGACAAAAACTCTTCATGCCTGTACAGCAAACTACAGTTTATTTAGGTCACTCTACCATGTCCTCAGACAAAGGCAAGATGAAGACAGAAAATGAAACTTCACTGATTTACTTCACTGAATACTGAAAATCAGGTGAGACACCATACCAACATAAGAAAATACATAGAAATTAACAGCGGCTCATGTGAACGGCCCTTTCATCATTAGCAATTTTCATCTCATACGCTTATTTTTCCTTCTACCTGCTATTCTTCCTTATAGCCAATGAAAGATCAAAATAGATGAAACATAAAACAGATTCTTCATAACATATTGCCTAACTGTGCATTTTTTTCTTTACCTACAAATTACTTGTAGCTTCAGACTGTGATAGAACCAGTGTTAATTCCTTAGATTAATAAACTGTACATACACATGTTCCAACATATGACCTATGACCTACAGATGCACAGAGCTAGTTATTTAATGTCACTCCAATAAAAAAAAAGACTTTAATATATTTTAATGAACATCGTTAAATATTTCACTTCTTTAATCAATGTTTGTGTCTGATTTTTCTTCTTCCTGCACAGCATGTGGCGTAGACATCTGTTGAAACAAACCAGTGACCTAGACAAACAGCTGGTCTATTCTGGTTGTAGATACTTCTGCCTGGTGAATGTGAGATGAATTTTTTAGCCACATTACAAAGAGAACAGTTCAGTTGTACTAATGTGCCTATTAAAAGTCACACTGGAAAAGAATGATTTATATGCTTAAGTTAAACAATGAAGAAATACTTTTAACGTTGTGTACAGTCACTGCAGAACTGACAACCTCAGGTCACAGCAGACTAACATAAAAGCAGGACTTGGAGAATTATAATGAATAAAGAATGATCGTGGATAATTATATATTCAACAACAGTTTCTATAAACAAGTATGCTAAGTGCAATAACCATAATGCTTTGGTACATCTGCATGTTATTACAGGGCCTTTAATGTCCAAGCCACTTGAAAATATTGCCAACTATATGTTACACCCATGTGGAGAACAATAATCTTGGGTTTGAGCATGCATGTTCCCTGCCCCAGCAACTCACGGTAGGGGCAAAGAGGGAACAAAGTCTTGGCTTCTGCAGCAGATCATAATTTCCTTGCTGGAACAGGTCAAAGGCAGATTTATACCTCCTACCCCTGAAGCTTTCACCTTGGTCAAGAAAAAAAAAAAAAAAAAAAAGAGAAAAAAAAAAAAAATAAAAGGAGTGTAAAGATGGTGATAAACTATTTTTTGGGACTTGTAAAAAGCCAAATACACGTGTTACTAAGGAAGCCAGAGCGTGAATTTTAAAGGTCCTACTATTCAGTACTTTTATTATTGCTTTACTGCAAGGCCATACAGGGAGCTAGGACAGAGAAGGTAGTACTGGAAAACCTCTAGCTTCCTTCATCGTAACTTCTGCCTCAAAGACTTTTCTATGAGCCAAAGCAAATCCAAACCCAGCTCCTGGAAAGACCAAGTTTACATCCAACTCCTTGCCCAAAATTCTGCCTACAGCCAGAACCTCACTCTAACCGTGTGATGACAAGTCAAAGATGTTAAGTACATCTTACTTACAAAGATGTTAAGTACAGGCTTAACTGAAGTTGTATAGACTGCCTCTGCAACTTGAGCAAGGTTGTGTAACAGAAAAGGCAGATCCAACCAGCCATATTTATAGGTTGTTAAGTAAGGGCTCTCCTGTTACCTGAACATGCTTAAGTTTTAGTAAAAATACACTAACACTAAGTAAGAAGGTGAGGAATTGCAAGAAAAAAGTCTGCTACTGAGCTCATTCAAAACCCAAACCCAGATTCAATGCTCCCTGAAAACACACATCAGAACATGATGTTTCTTTAACGAATTAACAACAAATTTTTTTTCTGTATGTTTGCAATACACTTCTAAGAAAAGACAATTCCTATTGTTTTCTATTTGATTATGCTTATTTTAAACTATTAAAATAAGAGTTTAGTTTTAAGTGAAAAGTATAAAACCCTGTTGATTTCTTTGAGATTTCAAACTGGCAAACAGGTCTATCTACCCACAGGTGTCTGCAACCGCTTTATTAGTTTAAAACTAGTTAGCACAGTTTAACAGTTTATTCCGTTATTTATAGATACCTACTGCCTCCTCTCCCCAGTCCTTCATCTTTAGTACTAGCAACCTGTAAAATTCCATATCCTCATATATACTCACTCCTAAAAGCCATGACACTTTCTGCAGCAGGTAAAGTCATCCACCATCAGATGTATACAGCCACCAGTGTTACTATTTGGGAATTTTTGAAGTACTGGCATGCTGTTTGCTCCAATTTCTTTTGAATTACAAAATTCCTATTGGCTGTAGTTGCAACTGTCATCTTGAATATCGCAATATCTTCTTTCCATGTTGGTTAATTTATATACTCACAGCACAGACATGCTCTTAATCACACAGTTGTATGACATTATGTTTTTAGTTTCCAATTTAAAGGGCTAATTAGGAGAAAAGGAATCTGAAGGCAGCTCTAGTAAAACTCTTGCACTTTCAGTCCCTTACTACATGGTCTAACATTTTTTGAGTACAAATGAATTAAAAATATATCTATTTGAAACACTGTGTGAGGCTTGAACATTGCAATTTTTGTGATACTTTGGCTCATATGCAAGTTGCAGGCTATGCCTGATGGAAAGTAAGTTCTGAGAAAGATTCCTTGCCAGATATAACATACTTTGAAGAAGGAAATCAACAAAGCAATACCACTCCTGGTCCTGAGAAGCACTAAATAATTGGCTGAATTTCCAGAAAAGAGTCTACCCTTACAGCTGAATTAAGTCCAATAATCACCAGGAAGCAATGCTAGAACATGGGAAGGACACAGCGCTCCAGAGAAAATAAAGTGATTAATTACAGGGCGTACAAAAAAAACCCCAAACACCCAAACAACAAAACCAACCCGCCAAAAAAACAAAAAAAAAAGCCACCCCCAAAAAACCAACCAAAAAAAAAAAATCATCAAAAGAATTTCAAAAGAGACACCAGTTACTTGGAGGTACAGCTTGATACTATGTTTTCCTTCTACTAGTTCTTAGTTTTCTGTTCCATATATGATACTGTTCTTTTTGCCACTTGTTATAAAAGCATACAAAGAACTCCACCTTTCAACCTTTGACAAGTGTTGGAGTAATACAGCAACAATGAATGTACTTAATACTGCCGGTTCAGAATCATTTGGTCACAAAGTAAACTTGTATCACATGCCATTTTGCTTTCCACTGCTGTTCAGCAATTAAAAGCTTAGAGGTTCAATGTGTTCTTAAAATTAATATATTCATTTGCCTTGCAAATTCAAGAAATATATTAAGATTTTTTAATGAAAAAATATTTATTTTTATCTACCACGAAGCAGAAGACCAAGCCAGATCTAAGACTTATTTAGAGCACCTAAAGGTTTTACGATAACAGGTTCCATAACAATATTCTCCTCCCCAAGCCATACAACTTCTGTGTGCCTACTAGTTGAGATTTTGAAGTTTTGCTCTACTTAATTAAAAAACATTACTCCATACTAATAAAAGAAAACACTATTATATCTGGTGTTTCAGTAACTGACTTTTAGTATGTACATACTATTATAGCAACTATCCCTTACTCGTGAATAGAAAATAGGCTTTCAAATACCAACAGCAAGATTTACCCATGTTTTCTGTCTGAGCTTTTCTTCAAAAGATCATTATTATGCAGATATAATGGCAAGTCTATACATGCAAGCAGTTGCTAAAAAGCATTCAAAAGGAGAATTAAAACATTTTAAGCCACTTCATATCAGTGCCAGCAGCTGAACAAACCAGAACTCTGACACCCCCGGAGGCTTCCTCACAGCAGATTTCCATAGAGCTACCCTGCCTTCCTTAATAATCTTCCCTAGCAGGTAACATTCACTTTGAACAATTATTGTCCATTATTTCTTTGTCAGAGGCAATACAGCTTCTGACTACTGCGAAGGTCAATCCTCTCACTGAGCATTTGGTACTAGCCAAACATTATTTCTTCTTTTCCTTTTGGGGGGGAGTTTCCGATGCAGGAGAAAAAAAAAAGAAAAAAAAAAGAAGAAAAAAAAGCAATTACCACCTAGCTCTACAGATTAGATCTGTCAACATATTCTGCAGGCATTTTAGTTAAAAGCTGTAAGATTTTTCCAGAAAGTTTTTTTCCAAGTAATCTTTGCTTCTCAAATCTGTGAGATTTAGAAGTACATCTTTTAGCCTTCCTGTATCAAGTACTTTGAAGTCTAATTTTTAAACTGTTGGTCTCATGCCTATCAGCACTTTCCCAGCTAAACAAAACCTCTGCAAACTTTATCGAAAACAAACCAGAAACCCCCAAACTTCTATGCATTCCAAACACCTGCATCTCAAGTAAAAAAAAAAGTTTACCAGTTTCCTTTATTTTCAGGACTCTCTTGGCAAAGAAAATACACCAAACCTTTCAAAATAGGTATTGGTTTTTAGCAACCTACAGTGGAATGTCATGTCTGCTAATATGTATCCTAAGGGACAGAAATATATATATGTACAAATATATTAGTACTATATTAACCTGAAAAATGGAGAGGCTGTTTTGAACTACAGCAACAAGCTGTTATGCTGCACCTAAAGAACATATTTAATACTCTTGCCTATGGGTGGTCCAAGAATTTACACTAAATCCAAGTCATATAAAGAAAAGGCTGAACTGTGAAGAAGCTATTTTTTTCTACAATAAGCACTTCCTAAAGCAGCCTGGCCAAGTCCAATAGACAAGAGCTATTCCCTGCTATTCTCCAGAAGAGCAGACAACTGAAAATACTAGAAATTTTAAATAGATTCACAGACATTCCTCTCCCCATGCCTCCCAAAGGAACTCAAAGATACTAAAGGTAAAAATGCACTAGACTATTTACTTTTTATATCTTTTTGGCTAAACATTATAATTTTTACCCTTCCATAAAAACAAATGTTTCCAAAGTACTGAAAAACTTGGCACAATAAACACAGAACTTTTAAGTTCTATACAAAACATCAACTATGCAGACTTTTTGTATTTGCTGCCCCATATTAACATAAAAGGTACTTAGAAGTGGAAAAAACTCATAATATTTTGTCAGTCTCAAGCACAAAATTATGCATCTGAGATTAAACACTTAAAATAGGCACAAGGGTTTTTTTATTCTTTTCAAGCAAGAAGGAGCCTTTCAAGACCAGTCTAGGTAAGCCTTATTGGACCTAAGAGCTGACACTGCTTTGAGTAGAAGGCTGGACTAGAGATCTCCCAAGGTTCTCTCCAACCTGAAACCCTATGATCCTATGAAAAAATGCACGTGCACATTCAAAACTCAGCATAAATCCTTCCGAAGCACTAACTGCTACCTGCAAGGAATATAAAGGTCCAAAGTTAGTAAGATATATACAATGACATCAGTTTCCATTAAGCAAAAATATCAGATCATCATCCATCCCTGTCTTGGTGTCTTATGAAGGAAGCAGAAATGTTCAGGGATGATACTGCAGTAAACATGTCTAAATTCTGACAACTTATGACTTTCAGCCCCCCATGTGTGCATAAACTATACGATTTTACATCAAATTACTCATTATAACTTTTTTAATTTGCTATTACCTGCGTACAAGTTGTTGGTTTTTTTTTTTCCTAAAACCAGTCTCTCTGTATACTGGAAACTACATTTAAACAAAACTGTAATAGAAAAATATTTATCTTGGGGTTTGGTATGTTTGAATTTAGATACATGTAAGTAAAGACAGTGCTAAGCAGTACTGCAGTTCTACTATATACAAACACTCACAGAACCCTAGAAGCTTTAATCTATTCCTTACATAAACCGAAAATAGTCATACCCATTGCAAAATCTCTGTGTAACACAAGTTTACAAGGTGTTGTATCAACATCCTTTTCCTTGGAAGTAGTCTCTTCCATTAATATAACGCCTTAATTTCTGTAACAGCACTATTCCCCAAAATAACGTTGACTCATCTAATGAAACACTACCAGGATGAGCTAGCAGGAGACAACAGGACCAAGGGCAGAGAAAAAGCAACAGCCTCCAGGACAAAAATGTTTTACAGAACGAAGACTGATTCCACTGAAAGACACAGTCTGCTTCCTACAACCTACCTAATTCCACTGGCTTCACAGGAATTGCATTTAACATGCTTAAAAGAGAAAAGGTCTCTCTTTAATTCAAAAGACGTGAAATAAGGTGATTTATAAACGTTTCCACAATACCTGTGTGTCGTTTAGATCACATTTTTAAGATCCAAATGCTACTTAGGCTAGGCATTGTTTTCTTTTTCATATTCATAGGAAAAAGTAATCCTTTTCCAGGTTTTAATAGCTAGTTCTAAACATAAAACTTGTTAATAATACACCATAATTTCCATCTTTGTCATACCCCAATCTATTTCATACCAATACAATTCAACTAGTAAATAAATGTTTCTAGCCATAAAATCACATGCAAGTCAAAACCTGTAACAGGTACATCTACAGAATATATCATGTTAAATTACCATACACTGCTATTATTTATGACAAAAATACACATAAGGTTATCTTTATGGGGGTGTGTGTGTATATATCCAAATGCTTCATCTTCAACAGAATGAAAGAGTTAATCGCTGAGGGGTCTCTACAATTCTGTTTATAAAAAAGTTTCTCTTGCTAAATTAGTCCAACCCTTGAGCCACATCACCATTTGCTGAGCCTCTGTCCAACATGCTTTAGTTATTGGAAATTCATTTAATCCTCCTCTGTTTGCACAGAAATTCATCTATGAGTCTGGCAAGGAAAGAGGTATTTCAGAATAACTGCCAGAAGATAATTTATAGAACATCCAGTCCTCGGGCCCTGACAAACAAGTTGTGCGATACTGCCTCCCCGTGCACAGCACCTGCCTGAAGCTCAAATGGAAAAGGTTGGACAGCCCATTTTAGATGTGGAACTACCAATAATAATTCCCTAAGGCACTACAATGATCTTAAGAGCCTGTTCTCAAAAGCATTTGTTTTGAAAAATTCTAGACAGAAAATAATACTGAACTGTGGGATTTCATTTGACTTTAAATAAAGAAAGGAACTGCAAAAGTAAAACTGAAAACCAGGCATATTCATACAGCGGACTGCTTTTTTTATTGAGTACTTGTAGAACACCTTGTATAAGGGAGTCTTGGGACAAACCAGGAGTTCCAAGTCATAGATAAAAACAAAAAAATGAATAATTGACAAAACCCAGAATTTACAGCAGATAAAACTTCACTAGGAAAAGGAAGAAGCATTTTTATATTTTCTATGTAAGGTAAACCAAGCCAAAGCATTTCAAAGACAAAAATAAATGCAGGTATCTGTCAGCCTTTGTGGGCCTCGTACCATGTTCTGAAACACTAGTACTTAGAAAATTCAGTCCTCCAGGGCAGACCATTCAGAATAGTATGTAAGTAAACATCCCAAAATGTTCATATCTAGCATCCTATTTTTTTAATCAGTAATGAACACATCAACACTGATGTTCAAAATTTATAGCAGTCTAGTACAGATGTTTAGTAAAACAGCTTAAGTTCAACGTAATCATCATTTCCAACAGAACATAAACACACAGCATTGCCAAAAAGATTTAAAAAATGCTAAACATTTTACAGAAATTACAGTTGAATTTTACTGGAAGAAAGAAGCAGGTGTACGTTCTAACAATTTTTAACATTAGCATTATTCTTGCTGGCTCTTAAAAATAGTAGGGTTCTTAAGCTGAAGTACAGCTTAGTTAGGCTTAACCTGAGGCAGTTTGCTTACGAGAAAGGTCAGACCCCTGAAACTAAAAGCAAATGAATCCGTCAAAAATGAGTGAAGCAAATGAACTTGATTTGCTCATTTGGGCAGCATGGAAGAATCACAAAAATGCAGAATCCTACCCTCAAAACACAGCTGTTTACAAAAACACTGTCACAAGCTAAGCATCCAAGAGCCCTTAGCAGAATGTTTGTAGTTTAGCTTTAGACATGTAGGTAACTAATCCCCTTTGTTTAGGAGAACTAATTAAATGAAAACAAATCAGCTTTACAAATGAAAGGGAAGGGGAAACACTCACAGCAGTTGGATCCTTTAAGTGCAGCTGAGTTGCTGTCAGTTGTTTGAAACCACCAGGATAGCTAGAAAAACAGAACACACACAAGCTTAATGCTATGTGCTCACGCATGATGTTAACGCAAACATCGCCACATCCTGAACCATACTGTAACGCTATTATAAACCTTCAAAAAAGCAAGTTTTTGTCAGGAGACCAACAACTGTATTTTACTAGAAAGATTCTATCCTGTTAAGTATCTCAGTTCAATGCCATTTGTACTTTCTTATTTATTCACTTGAGTATTAAACAGTTTATGCTTCATAAGCAGATGGGTATGTTTTCAGAACTGCTTATTCAATACACCACCACAGCTACAGAATACAATGGGAGTAAGGTATGCAAAACTTGGAAATATTTCAAGATGATCAAGACTCACAACCAGTCTGTGGCTGACATACAAGACAACCATTTTGAACAGTATTTATTATTTTCTTACTATTTTAAATAAAGCTTAGCATGATTTGGCATATCTACAGTAATAAAATTTGACTTTTACTGCTGTAATGCGTCCATCTTTTTTAAGTCTATGTGATATGGTAACTTGCACTAATTCACATTTATGCATATACTTTACATGAATGATACAGTGGTACAAGAAATTACCTGGACATCAGGTAAACTTGGGTCTAGTTTCAATTTAATTACATTATTAGGTATCAACCTAAGTGAAATGAAAATAAACCCAACATAATTAAAACAGCTCCACTTAGGGAGCTGCACAGATTTAAGCATTTGCTTTAATTGTACAATTCATTCCATTCACTCAAAACCAACTTAGGTACTCAAGCAAGTGCTTTAACTTACACAGAATTTTTAGTGGAAAGTTTTAAGAAGTCATAGGGGTGGGAGGGAGATAAGAAGTGCATTAATTTCCATCAACTACAAATAAGAACTTCTCAGCAATTCAGCAAAGGAATTTCAGGACTGAAATATTAGTACTAGCAACATTAGCTTTCTCAGTGTGATTTATTCATCTCCCAACGGGATATATTTTGATACTTAAAAGATATTACCTAGTGTTGTCATTGTATAAAATAGAAGTACTAAACCAATCATTGCCATACCCTCTGTAACTGATCATTGCACTTCCATCTGTAAACAAGTTACGTCTGCCAGAATAATACATAGAACACTATTGTAAATATCAGTACATCTTGAGTGTATTTGATTTCTTACTAGTTTTTCCAATTTCCCTTTTTTTTCCCTCCCCATTCTCTGCTTCAAGAATATATCAATCTTGATATTTACTTCTAGGTAAACAGGCACAGGTAGGATAAAGTAATTGAAGTTGGTAACTGTACATATCTTAGATGTGTAGCGCCAACAGGAATGCCTTCTACTGCTTAGTAAACAGAACAGTCCTGATCATTGGGTTCATGGATTCATACAAAACAACCTGCCTCACCAAGTCTGCTAATTTAATTGCTCTGACAACTTTTGAGTTAGATTATTTCCCTAACAACATTCACTGAGGGTGGGGGTGGGTGGTGGGGTGTGTAGAAAAAAAAGGAAAAGAAAGGAAAAAAGAAAAATTTAAACATTGTAACACATGCAAACAAAGCCCAAAACATGTAAGCAGGAATTCCCTTTTGAACCAATATGCGAAAAAAAGACTTTAACTATTAAGAAAATATGTCATTGTTTACCACTAGCTCATTTGAATATTTATTATAAAGCTTACCCAGTATGTGAAGAATATACTTTCTGTTCCCATTTGTTACCAGAGAAGGCAATATGTCTTGTATTTATTATGACAACATGATCTCCGCAGTCACCTACAAGGTACAAATTGGGGGAAAGTATTAACAAAACCATACCGATAATCAACCAAACCAACAACTATAAAATGTGCGATACATACAAAGTAGCACATAAGCACGCACTTCATAAAGCTCAGATTTAAAGATCTGAGCTTTTAGAGTCACACCATCCAAATCTGCACTTAAATCCCAACCCTAACTACTATTTTTGTTAGTACTGTCAGGTTAGAAGGCAAGTGAGCAGGTAAAATACCATCAGACCAGATAATTAAAGCGTTGCAATTATTCAGCTAAGTTCTGGAAACCTGGCTTACAGGCAAGTGTATTATTTTATTCAAGACATTATGCAGCATATGCACCTATATCTCAACACACCCAGAATAAAAAAAGGGTTAGTTCTAAACAACTTAATAATCTTAAATATTTGTTTAATTTAGTTTTCTCATAAAAACAGTACCAAGGCTTACTGGAGGACTGAATATTTTGGATAAGTAAAACAGTTACATTAAATAATTACAGTGTAGGGCTAAACATATAAAAGGAACAAAAAGACTGGGGAGGGGGAAGCCCCACAAAAAATAAAACAATGCTCTCAGGCAAAAAGCCCACATTTTCACCAATCAAGCAGAAATTAATGTTACAGCACATACAGATTTGCTTAGTGTTACATCAGCAACTTTCACATCAAAAGTTTTAAAAGTGCTAAGTCTATATCTATCACCAATACCTTGCCAGAAACCCTAACTTTAATAGATCTTTACTAATAAAATGCCAGTAAAACTGATACTATCTCAAAAATATGATACAACTATGAAAAAAGATGTAGTTTTTAATTTCAGAAGTAATCATCTTGATTAGCTGTATAAACTATAACCACCCATTCAATCAATTGGAAAATTACCTGTCCAAAGTTCATTCTCATATGCATTACCATATTAGAACAACAGAAAAGTATGTGAAGAGGCTCATTTGATTTAAACATTTTTGAGTTGGTCACAAAGCAGCTACAGTAAGAAGGACTTAAACTGAGCATCCATTTTTTATAGGACCATATAATTAATCAATGCAAATTTCACACCTTAATTAAGTTTTCTACTGTTTCTTAATCTTGTGTTCTTTTAAAGTTCTACTTTCAACTACAGCTAAAATGTAAACAATTTAAACATCTTCATTGCCGCAGCCTTTCACTACTGACAGACCAGTTCTAAAAACACCGTATGTCCAAATAAACGTCAGAGAACTGACACTTGACCTTGTGCCTTTTTTTTTTTGTTATTTGTTCAGAAGGTGACAGAATAAGTTCATCTAAGGCAATTTTTGCCAATAGTTCTCCACTTGCATAAATACTGAATTAACAATTCCATACACCAATAGATCAGTTATGAACAATTACAAGCCAGAAGAAAAACTAACCAGGACACTTACACACTACCTGAACAATGACTGCAATCTGTTGTTCTTAAATTAGATTGAACTTAAGGACAGCTAATGTCTCCTTCAAATTAATACATAATTTTCCTCTGGTCTTTCAATAGTATTGTTCCCACCACCTCATGGATGGCTACACTTAATAGGAAGAAAGCAAAACTATTTACTATCTCAAGAACACAGTCAAATTGCATCCTACTTTTGAAAAATAATGACAAAATATGACACAAGAAAACTCTTCCTTTGGGTTATGTTCATAGAATCATAGAATGGTTTGGGTTGGAAGGGACCTTCACAGGTCATCTAATTCCACCCCTCTTGGAATGGGCAGGGATGCTTCCCACTAAACCAGGCTGCTCAAAGCCCCATCCAGCCTAGCTTTGAACACTGCCAGGGATGGGGCATCCACAACTTCTCCAGGCAACCTGTTCCACTGCCTCAATACCCTCACAGTAAAAAATTTCTTCCTTATGTCCAATCTGAATCTACCCTCTTACAGCTTAAAGCCATTCCCCCTTGTCCTGTCACTACAGGCCCTTGTAAAAAATCCCTCTCCAGCTTTGTTGTAGGCCCCCTTTAGGCACTGGAATGCTGCTATAAGGTCTCCCCAGAGCCATCTCTTCTCCAGGCTGAACAACACCAACTCTCCCAGCCTGTCTTCACAGGAGAGGTGCTCCAGCCCTCTAATAATTTTGTGGCCCTCCTCTGGACTGGCTCTAACAAGTCCATGTCCTTCTTATGTTGGGGACCTTAGAGACGGATGCAGTACTGCAGGTGGGGTCTCACAAGAGTGGAGTAGAGGGGGAGAATCACCTCCCTTGACCTGCTGACCATGCTTCTTTTGATGCAGCCCAGGACACAGTTGGCATTCCAGGTTGCAAGTGCATATTGCTGGGTCACGTCCAGCTTTTCATCCACCAGTACCTCCAAGTCCTTCTCCACAGGGCTGCTCTCAGTACATTCATCCCCCAGTCTGTGCTGATACTAGGGGTTGCCCCAACGCAGGTGCAGGACCTTGCACTTGGCTTTGTGGAACCTCAAGAGGTTCACATGGGCCCACTTCCTGAGCTTGGCCAGGTTCCTCAAGCATGTCAACAATTTTCATGCTATAATATTGAATTATTCTTCTATGAATTATGTATGTTTTCCTCAAGAAATACACAAAAGTAAGGCCAGTATATTCTATTACATTATGGTATATGCAATTTGTTACATACAGCTTATACACTGCACCTCTTCAGATTAAACAGTTGCCACCATAAATCTGTTTTACATCTCTGTACATTTCTAACTTCAGTAATTCCTATCATGCTTCAGGTACATGTATTTTTCCTCCTTCATTTTAATTAAGGAGTAAATAGTAATTAAAGGTACATATTGCCAACTGTTAGCTCACAAGACTGACAAACTAATTGCCAAATTTTTCATTAGAAAACAAGTCTTTGCTGCTTCTTCTAGCTATTATAAACTAACAATGCAATCTAGACTAACACCTGGGCCAGAACAGGTTTGCAGAACACTTCCATCGAGTCTAGTCATCTCCTTTGAGGATGCAGAGAACAGCAGCAAATCCTACCTGAGCAACAAACGTGGCTCACCTATACCTGCTCACAATCCAACATAAAGAACCAGATCACCCAATTTTTTAAGACTTTGGCCCAATATTTTTGGTTCCGTATTGTGAAGGTACTCACAAAGATAAGATGCAAGGTGTTAAGGGTAGAGAGAAGGGAAGATGCAGAAGAAACCTAAAAAATCAGATTCAAACCGCCTGAACAAGGTTGTATCCCCTTATTTAAGGCATATGATCCAACAACATATAAAAATATGAAACTGTGGAGAATAATGAAAGATTATACCTAAACCAAAAAATAATTATACATGAAATCAAGTTTCTCTCTTTCCCTAACCACGGCTTAAATTTAGCTCCAGATACTTTTCAATACAATAAATAAATAATGATTTTATGAAAGTGTACCTGGATACCAAATTAAAATAAAACAAAAAAATCCCCACAATGCTATTATTTCTGAGGAATTGCTATCTCACAGACACTCAAATATTTCTTGCTAGTTCAAAAAGAAAAAGCGTTAAGTACATCAATCACAAATTCATTCATAACTTGCTCTTTTAGAGAGTATCAAATGTAGTAACCTATCTACATCAATCTCTGATGTAATGCATTTGGTATTGATATACAGAATACTTTAGACCAAATAAAGTTATCCTTGAAACGACTTTCCAGGATTTTGTAACTTCGTGGACATAAAAGTATCAAAAGATCTTTCCCACAGGACAAGCAAAAACATTTCCTGTCAGCGTCTGCTTTATTTTTTAAACAGCCTTAAGTCTCCAGTGACATCTTGTGGATAAGACATAATTTGCAACAGCAGAACTCTGGTATTAGAAACGTCTTTATAACGCTACAAATATTACCTGCTATTATGAAAAATAGATCAAGTATAGTTTTAGTATGTATGCTCTACATTACTGCAAAGTTTAATGCTTCCTTTACGTTTCAGTAATGTCTCTTGAAAAATCTGCATTATTATACGCAACAGTGTACCATCAATGAGGGGTCACCTTTTTATTATCTATAACATGCTCATCACCATGAGACAGGCACTACAGTTATTACAAGTAATTAAGAAGATCACAGATACATCTTTACTGCTAAATCTTTTAATTTGCAGAAAAGCAAAATTATTTCTTTTTTCCATTTCAACAAGATCTCTTTCAACAATGATTACATCTCCCATTTAAGCATCAGGGCAGGTTCCAGCCTCATTATCACAGAATGGCTGAGGTTGGAAGGAACCTCTGGAGGTCACGTTGTCCAGCCTCCCTGCTCAAGCAGTACCAGCTTTTGAATATCTCCAAGGATGGAGACTCCGCAATCTCTTGGGCAACCACTTCCAGCCCCCTCCCAGGAAAAAAAATGTTTCCTGATGTTCCGAGGGAACCTCCTGTGTTCCAGTTTGTGCCCACTGCCTCAAGATTATTCAGACTGAAGAATCACTCTAAGACTCTGCTGTGTTGTGCAGCTACTGAAAGGTAGCATTCAGAAAATCTAATAAAGAATTGCATCCGTGTTTCACTATGCGCACTGTGAATTAAACCTTTATATCTAAAATAAATGCAATGAAACATGTTTCAAGATTATTTTTTTTTTAAAAGAAAGCACAACCCACTGCAATTCAGCTATTTTAAAAAAATTATTAACTCATAATAAGCGTTATACGGATTGGTAAAGATGACATAAGGTTGTAGAGGGGTATGAAGGAAAAAGACGAGAAGGAAAGTGAAGATGTTTACAATTTAATTGAAAAACGTAACCTTAGGTATCAGGCTTGATTTTAAAACTGAAATCAGAAAAATACAAGTGAAGGAAAGCAAATTTACTCTTATCCACTACAGTACTCACTTAGTGCATGATAAATAGGTTTATGCCTGCCTTCAAGTCTCATTACAGTTGCAGCTGCTATTTTTCCTGGTGGCTGCATCTTTGCATCGAGGAGATACCAGGCTCTGGCAAAAGTAGCCCATTGCTAAAGAGAAAGAGATATCATAGTTAACATAGTAAAAGAACACACTACCACCCATAAATCTAGCCTAAGTAGATCAACCCTTTTTTTACACTCCAAAATACTAGAAGAAATACTAACATCCAACAACACCTCTTCCCAATAACCTTTAAACAGACGGAGAGGTGCCGCTACACTGCGATACCCCCAGTGCTGGACGTACTTCTGAAGCACCTGGGGATGAACAACGCTGCCAGGTCACCAGCGCTGGTGGCTCCGTTTCAAAAAGCCTTCTGGCTGCCAACTGAGCCGTGAAGTCGCAGTAGGTTACTTAGCGCCCCGCATCGCCTTCCCTCACAGCCAAGGGCACGACTCGCCCAGCCACCGTTTTTATGAACCCGAGCAGCCTTCAGCGGGTCGCCTCGTCCTCCCCCCGACAGGCCACACGCCCACACCGGGCCCTTCAGGGCGAACGCCGGGGCGCAGGGCCGCGCCACAGGGCGCTCGGCGACACAGGGGCCCCGCCGCCCCGGCCCGGCCCTGCCCGGGGGGCCTGCTGCCCCAGCGGCCACCCGCTCCCCCAAGGCCGCTCTCCGCGCCATGGCGGCCGCCAGGGTCCCCCGGAGCCACGGCCTCCCTCAGCACAGCCCGGCCAGAGGGGCAGGCGGCCGCGCTCACCTGGGCCGCCTTGGTGTAGCTGGCCATGGCCGCCCCCGCCGCCGCTGAGGGGAGCGGAAGCGCAGCCCCTGGGCCGCCGCACCGGCGGGAAGCGGAAGCGCTGCCCTGCGAGGGGCGGCGCAAGGGCGGCCGGCGCGGGCCGTTCGCAGCCGGGGCCATGGACCGCTACGTCCTGCTGCTGCGCTGGGGGGAGCGCCGGGGCGAGGGCGCCGGGGCAGGTGCGGCTGCAGGGGGGCGAGCTGTGCGGGGGGCCGGATACGGGGATCCGGGGCGCTGGGGGGCCGGGGCCGGGCCGTGCGGGGATCCGGGGCGCTGGGGGGCCGGGCCGTGCGGGGATCGGGGACGCTGGGGGGCCGGGCCGTGCGGGGATCGGGGACGCTGGGGGGCCGGGCCGTGCGGGGATCCGGGGCGCGGGGGGCCGGGGCCGGGCCGTGCGGTGGTACGGCCCGTGCGTGGGGCTGGGGCGCGGGATCCGCCCGCGCTCGCTGCCTGAGGGCTTTTCCTCACGGCCTCTGGTCTAGTTTCTGCGGCCGTGCAGGCTTTCTGCATCCCTATTTCCTTAAACCTGCCCCCCTTTTCTTTCAGGCTAAATGTTTTTAATGATTTGGCCCTTCAGAAATTTAGGGGTTTTTGTGTTTTGTTGCGACACTGCTGTGTACTCGGTAGCACCTTCCTGAGCACAACCTTAATGAGAATTTCACAAAATCTGCCTTTATAAACTCCTGCAAATCTGCAGCTGACAGGTTTTCTTAAAAATCTAAAGCTTTAGTATTAAACTGAACTTTATTTGCAGGAAAAGAAGACTTCTGTAGCTCAGTAGTTTTAAGAAAAAACAACTTTTTTATTCCTTCTTTCTTTTTTTCTTTCAGCCGGGACTGCTGCAAACATGTATCAGCTTCTGAAGGCAAGCTGTGACTCCTCTGCAAACGCAGATTTGAGCATGTTCCCGGGTAAATACAGTAATTTACAATAAGGGAGGGCAAATATTGTTGAGGAATTGGCCCAGGTACATTTTGTGATTGTGGTGAAACAAGTCAGAAATGTGTGGAAGCCCAGTCAGTGTCTGTGGTGTGCCTGAAGCTGCGGTGGGAGTGTGCCTGCTGCGGCTGCTTCTGCGGAGAACCGATGTCAGTTTGGCAGCTGGAATGTGGGAAGACCATTAAATAGGTCGGGCACAAGAAATGAAAGAGAAGGGTTCTGAAAGGTTGACGGGTTTCAACCCAGCTTAACAAGGAAGAGTAGGAGAGGGCTTATTTCTCGTCAGTGGACAGCTTGATATTTTCATTACTCTTACGATGTCTTCTAACTTTTTCAGTGGAAGCGATATTTGTCTGTTGGATATCAATTCAGAACCCTAATCCACGAATATTTTATTACATCATTTTATAATCTTAAAGTAGAAAAAGATTCTGAAGATCTGCTTTAGTACTTTTAGGGGTTGAGTGTTGTGGTTTTGCATTTTGTTTGTTAAAAATGATATCTTGGTTATTTACTTGGTTTGGATATCTAGTGTTGGAGCCATTTAGGCTCATCTCGTCACAGCTTTCATATAACTGATTCATGTGGGGAAACCACTGTAAGCTGTTAAAATTCATGAAGGTGGGCATGTTAAGGTGTTGTGAACTTCTGTGCTTTTTATTGCATAGACATGTTGAGGAAAGATCTCATTTTGTGAACTGCGTAAACCATGTTTTTGGAAGTTGTGATTTACTTGAGGTATGGTACAGCTTCTGCACATGGAGTGCAGTATTGCCCAGAATGGAGAAGAGATTAAAGGTTTTCTTACTTATTGAAAGGATCAGTAAGAGTTAAGACACTTGCCAAGACACTACCTATACCTTAATACGTTCAGAACTTAGGTATGATGCCAAAGGAAAGTTGAACTCAAGTCCTTGTGGCACATTAAATGACTCAATGTAGAGTCTGTTGACAGAGGTGTTCGTTATAATGGGAGGTATAGATTGTAGTGGATTGATTATTTTAAACAATTGGTCTATCTCTTTGCAGCATGTTCAGTGGCTGGTATTCCAGGGCCAAAGAAATGGTATTTTGCAAGTCATGTTATATGCGGTTATTATCAGGTAAGACATATTTTTTTCAGAATATAAGTTCCTCAACTGTCTGCCTGTCTGTAGTGCAAGTTAAAACTGATGTTCAAAATTCTTTTTGCTTAATTCATTCTTTTCGCTTAATTCATTCTTTTTGCTTTATTAGTTCTGCAGTTCTGACTGGGAGGAAATAAATGTCGACACACAGAAAAACGAAGATTCTCTCCAAACAAGTATTGATGAGTGCCTGGGAGCCATACAAAATTTTGAGGAAGATGACAGTAACAGCAGAGAGTCACTGTCTATGACTGAGTATGCGTGCTATTAGTATTATTGGAAGTATAGTAATCTGACGTTTAACAGTAGTAACCCAAGGGAATCAGGAAAATTTAACAAGTAAAAGTTATTACCAACGCAACAGTTAACTGTGAACAACCCCCTGCTACTACTGAAAAGAATTCTATTAATTTTGGCATAGCTTTAATTTTTTTAGCTAGAGATGATTTTATAGAATAACTGAACAGTTTCCTAACAGCTAATAGTTGTATATACTAAAAGAAGTTCCTTGCTAATCCATCTTGACTCCTACCCCCAGTTTTACTGCAGGTTGTTTTGAAGTCATTTAGCCTACTTCTGCCTCAGTAAAAGGGGCGATTAGTATATCTCATTGCCTAGGCATATTTGTGCAGAATTGTAAAGATACAAGACTTACATCAGGTAGTATTTGTTAGTTGTATCTTTTTGTTTCTAAATGACTTTGTTTATATTTTGTTTCCAACCATGTTGCTCCTCATCTTCAGTATCTATGATGAAGCTGCAGAAAGTTTGCATCAGTTAGCTGATAAACTGCCTGCCCCAGGTAATCTCTCTTAAAAAAGGAGTCTTTGTTTTTCTTGTTAGTTATGACTCTAAAAACTCAGCTGGTAAAATCATAGTTGCATGGAAAAATTCAGAGGATATTAGTTGTATTGACTTACATGCAGCTCTTGCAAGTAGTTTAAGGAACTTGAGCATGACCTGCATTGCAAATCATCTTACAGAGCAGTTTGCTGCTTGTTTCTTTGGAAGGCTGTATTTCAATAGAGGTAGCTGTTAATAAGGTATCTATTTATATAATTAATTTTTCCATCTGAATTGGCACCGAAGTAGTCATAGGCAGTAAGTAATATGGAAGTCAACATGCAGCTGCAGAAAGCTTTATGAAAAAAAGTGAAAGATGTTGACCTCAGGCTTTTTTTGCCAGCTGAAGCTGATTGTTTGTGGGTGGGAGTTAAGAAGCTGTGAAGGAGCATAGATTGAAACTATTGGATTCAGATTTTGTAAACCGGAGATGATATCACCTTGTGTGTTAGGGTTACACGGTGTTGCAGCAGTTGATCTGGGATAGCAAAGGAACTGAATGCGGAAAGAATGAGAAATTGCAGTCTAGAGGTGTTAAAAAGAGGAAAATGACATAGCGTAGTTGTACTGGAGACAACTCTGGTCTGCCAAACAGTGCTGAGTGAGAGAGGGGAAAGGTGTGGAACTGCTGTAACTGAGCAAACAGGAAAATACTTTATTTTGTGTTAATCTAAGAGGAGTGGCAAGAGATGAGCTAGAATGCACGAGAAGTGTTTTCAGTCTTGCTGGAGGTACTTGAAGTTGATCTTTAAGCCCATTTTAGTGCAGTCAGTGATAATCAGTACTTTTCTGTCTTTAAATGACTGAATCATTTACTGAATAATGGTACTTTAAGTCATATATACCTGCTTTTATAGGCAGAGCAATGGTTGATGTAATACTGCAGGCAGTTGAACAAGATGGACCCAAGCTAAAAGACTGCTTACCAGCTATTGGTGCCCTGAAACACCTGAGAGAATGGCACTCCGCACAAATCACTATTGCAGCAAATGACTCTAAAGGGTATGCCGTTTATTTTAGGTCTATCAACAAGGTCATTCTTGTTTTGTGTTAGTATATGTCAGTGGTTAAAATAAAACGAGTGTCTTGAGCACTTTACATGCATACTTTGAAAATACATAGATTTGTCTCCTATTGTTTGAGGGGAGGAATTACTCATGCTGATTTATTGTAAATGCATGCCCTGACCAGAGGGGCAGGCAAAAAAGCAAGTCTTCTGAAGTTCCTGTTTCTACGAGAGCAGAAGGTAAAATATTTTCTCTTTCCTTTCCATCGCTAGTAGCTTCAGCGCCCATATGATGGTTTTATTGTTGTACAGTGCTACATAATGACTTGTGTTGATTGTCGTTTTCCAGTTTTTGTGTGTAACTCTGGCTTTATATTACCTTTGGTATTACATTTTGGGTAGAAAAAAATAATTGTCTGGTTTGTCCCTTTTGAAAATAAGAGTATAAATGCTCAATTACTTCCTCTATGTTTCTCAAGAGTCTTAACACTGAAACTATTAATTCAATTTGAAATTAAGTCCAGTAATTTCCTTACTGTCCTCCTCTAATTAGGCCATGCTATGTCTCAGTATAAACCACAGTGCTTTTTCTGTTTTGTTTTTGTTCTTTTCCCTGTGCAGAAAATTATTGTGTGGATATTGACTAACTGCAAGGTCTTCTCTATTTCCCCTCCACACCCAAAAGATTGAAGTTTACTTCATAGAATATGTGGTTAAGCTTAATCCTAAATTAATAAAACTGATTAAAATTAAAAAGTTCAGTGCTCAGTCCTTGGATACAATAAGCAATATACCTGCTATGTAGTACTTCTGAAGGTATATGGAGGAAGATAAAATTATAGCGGTAACTTCCATGAGTGTTTGGTCTCAGTGCTCATTGATTACCTTCCTGTGCAGCCAGCTTTTGATTGAATAAATTTTTCTGCTGCCTTTTATGTAAAATGAGGTCATTTGGGCAAATAGTTTCTCCGATGAAAGTTCTCTCACTTATTCTTCCTGTTCTGCTGATGGTGCTGATCTCTCTTAGAAGACAGACTGCCAGCAGGACCCACAGATAGTGACTGTTCTCTCTCTCTGTTGTTGAATTTTGGTAATATTTGTTCTGTAGTCCTATCTCTACTTACAAGGCTAACTACATACCATCTCGATGGGCCAGTGGTAGCCCTGGTGATGGCTACCTGGCTTTGCTTCAGCTTCTAGCAACTTTACTGTGGTATGCCTGCAGCTTGCCACTACTGGTCTTGTTTGATGTCTCTCAAAGTTCTTTGATGTCACGTTCATGGAGCATATGAACAATGTCTTTTACAGAGCCTGAAGCAACAAGTCTGTAACATTTTTTACTTTGTGGAATATAAAGCTATATATATGTCTGTCTTAACACACACAAGACTATTCAGTGCTAAGAGGTAATAGGTAAATTCAGTCAAATTGCACTGCTTATGTTAATTTGTAATACTGCATTCGGCAGGATTAAATCTTCCTTATTTTTACAGTAGCTGGCAAAAGATTGCAGACTATCTCTCAGCAGACTTTGTATCCTCAGATAATGTCATGAATATTATTGATAGAAAAGAACTCTGGAGAGGAAAGATTCATATATGGGAAAGAAAGGTAAAATAACTTTTTTCAGTTATGGTTATTTTTTAAAAGCATCGGAGTATATAATTTAAAGCATGTATTGTACAGTCATTTTATGCTTTAAGCCAAACTTGGGTTTGACAATTTAATTCAGAGAGGTAATGTGCAATGTATCTGGTTGGGTGGGGGAACAGCCTGCTTTTTAGTGTAATGAAAGAACAAAGGAGATCAAGGCCTCAAGATCTGAATTTCAGAAATCCAGACACTCTTCTCTGAAATATTTGCCTTAGAACTTCTAGTTCAAAATTAGACTGTTTTGCATCCGTCACAATCATTATCATGTAACTCTTTAAGTCATTGTTTGCAAGCACATCTAATTTGTGATTCTGAAAGACATACACATTTTCAATACTAAGGTTTTAGTTATAGTAGTTGCTATTCTAATTTTATCTAGTTCTATAGATCTGCTGGAAACAAATATGATCCTAATTGTTTAAAATAGTAATACGCATAAGTGACTGAAGAGAAACAATTTTTCTCTCTTGACACATAATAAATGTGTTGTCTTTTTTTCTCCCCTTCCTCCAGTTTGGATCAGAAGTTAGGTTTCCAGAATTTTGTATGAAGAGCACTTCAGCAAAGACATTCAGCACATCACATTTAAGTTCTTTCTTTGCTGTTAAAAGAGAGCGACAATCAAGGAATACTGATGCTTTGCCAGAGGCAAGTATTCTTGATCTTTCTTTGAGCCACTAGAATTATATGTTTTACTTTCCTGAGAAAATGAGTAATTGGGAGAACCTTAGTCAGAACTGAAAATTAAACGTAAAAGCAATGATTGCATAAGATTGAGGAATACTTCTTTTGTTCGTGTGTGTTCTCAGAACAGGTCTTTAAAATTTCGTCTGTTTGCTCTTAGGAATGCGATGCCAAAATTACTTCCAAGTAGAAATTAAGACTTTGTTCAATATTAACACTCAAAATATATAATTTATTTATGAATTATCTAACCTTGTCTACTTCATTTTAAAAGGCTGTTGTTTGTTTGTTTTTAAATAATGTTGCTATTTTATGTTTTCCACTGGAAGTAGATTATTTGATGGGAATTCCAGAATCACGTTTGTTGATGAAAACAAAAATGAGTGTTTATTTTCATTGTTAAAGTATGTACATTTTAGACTGTATTTGTCTATTCCTGGTAGATCTTATTTTTCTTTGAATTTGAATAAGAGTTACAACCCTTTGGATGCATACGGTTGACATCTTACAAAGTAAGCTTTATTAAACGGAATTAAATACCTTCCTTGTTTTTTATATAATTATGTTTAATATGGTATTGTGAAATGTTTTTCTCTTTATATTCCTTTATACCTCTTCCAGATGTACTTGTAAAGCAAATGCCTCCCGCAAAGCTCTTGAGGAAGTTCTACTGAGGTAACATCATATATAGTGTTACAGATTTTTTTGTTTGATCTCTTTTCAGGTTTTTCATTACTATGGTCCTGCACTAGAGTTTTTACAGATGGTGGTGCTCTCTGATCTACCTTCCTTTTTTATATCGGATCTGGAGTTTGAGCTGTATCCTTTTTTTAAGGATCTAAACTACTGCTGTTAATGGTCTATAGTAGAAAGAAAACGATCGGGATCTACCCATGCAGGCAATACATGAGGATTGGCAAGGGCTCATTCCACTCTAGTGTGCCAAAATAGACATAGTGATTCTTCACAACTGGAATTTTTTAATATTGAAATGTAAATTACAGCAACAATAACCAGCTATTTTTTGTATTATTGCACGTATACCTTGTCTGATGATCTGTATGCTATTTGTGGGAAAAGAACAGAGATATGTGTAGTGCTGTGTAAGTTTAAAAAAAAACCCAACAAACAAGCTTTATTAACATACGTAGTGTGCTTCACAATATAGAAACATTTTTCCAAAAATTGTGGGTTTGTTGTGTAGGTGCAAAATCTGTGGCAAGATACAGCAGAGGAGTTTTCTCTTGAGTTGCATATGCTGCAGAGATCTCAAGGTGTATGCCTATTGGTTTTAAATTTATGTACTTTGATACTAGTCTTGGTGTAACGATAGTAACTTAGGCTGTATAAACCTGCCGGGACTTTGAATACATAAATTTGTTTAAGCCTGCCTATATTAAAGATGTCAGTGGTTTATATCGTCATGTAACATTTCCAAGGCTACAAGTTTGCCTAGAAAGGTGTGTTTCCTATATTTTGTGGTGCTGGAGTATCAAATATTAGGCATTTGCGGGCCTTATTTGAAATACGATGCTAACATGATTTGTAGAATAGAGATGCATACAGTTCTTTGTGAAGATGATGTTCCTTAAACGGGTCTGTTCAGGAGCCTGGCAAGAAAGAGTATCAAGGAAACATCCACTCTGCTTTTGGACCAGATTTCTTTTGTCTCTGGGAAGGTAAAAACTTATTTCTATTGAGCTATAGCAGAAAAATGAAGATATGTATATTGCTTGTAAAAGATACAAGGATAATATTTTTAAACCTAGTCTCTGTGTACGTTCCTTCAATATTTAGTTCTAAAGTAAATTTGGCTTTTAAAGGTGCATGCTGTACAGGTTGCGATGATTTGTAAGCCCACTGAACACTTTTCTCTTTACCTTAGCTAAGTTTTAATCTCCTAAAATGTTTTGTAACTTTTAATCTTATCCTGACAGGTAACTTACGTGCTATCATAATTCAACTATTTATTATTTATTTTTTTTTTTTAGCAAAAGGCAGGTATGTGTGCAACCTATAAAATGTATCTAGCTAGTCTTAGTCTGAAATGGTGAGCTTTTTTACTTTGCTTGTGCATGTTCTGCTTTTTCATTCTGATTTGGGATAAAGAGACTTCTTGAAACATAAATTTGCAAGACTCCTCGCCCCCAACCTGAAATGATAGTATGATTATTCATAGCTACAGGATTAGTTTGAAGATGTTTTCCCTGAATGTTTAAGATGATGTATGCTTGTTTAGGAAATAGGTTTTTTTAGTGTTTCTAAAATGAATCTATGCCAATCAAAACAGAACCCACAATGTGAAAATGCTGATATAGTTATAATGAATAACTTATGTTCTTTATTTACCGTGGAGATGGTATTCCATTATTAGGCTGTGTGTTTCATCTTCAGCTTGTTATTTAGGTTTTTAGTAACTTTTTTCCTCTCCTGCCACTCCATTTTTCTTAATGCTTAGCCAGAAAAGAAATAAGTCGTTTTTCTAATGCTGTACCAAAAATATCTTTTGGAGTAATTTTATATTGGTAAATATCCCAGGTAACTTGTAATTTTACATGAGGATACTGAACATTTGATCAAATACCTTTTACAATCTTAAGAGCCTGCATTTTTACTAGCTCTTTCAAAAAAAAGTCAAAACCGTTAAAGCACATTCTCAGGCTACTTTTTAGAGTCTGCACATGCTGAAGTGCTTATGTTTTCAAGGTAACAGTTTCTCATAGGGATTTTTTTTAGTCTACTACTAGAAGTATTATGCATTTGTAGGCTTTTCTAATAGCTGTAAAAGCATTGCTTTATTATTTGAGTATTAAAATATCTGCATTTTCTCCTATTGGTGCTTATTGGCCTAAAATGTATGTACACACATAAACTAGTCCAGAACCTGATGAATTGAAAAGGATAATATGTAGGGAGGAAAAAAATTACATGTTTTTCAAAGGAATGCAGAGTTGCTGATGCCAACTATATCTTTGAATTCTCTTTTAATTCTTGGTACTACTCTACAGAAGTGTTTTCGAAAGACTTCTAATTGTCTTCCAAAGACAATTGAAAGTTTCAATTTGAAAGACTTTTAATTGTCTTTCAAAGATAAATGAAATACTAACAAATACTTTTTTATGAACAAAATAGAAATTCAGCAGTTACAGATCTCTCAACTGGAGCAAAAAATAAGCATGATTTTTACAGCTTCGGTGTCAAATCCTATTCCATCTCAACTGATGTGAATGACACAAGTGTTAAGTAAAGGTGTTTTTCTTCAGTCAAAGTGCATTTGAAATAATGCCAAATCAGTAACTGAAGAATGAAATGTAAACAGGTTTCAGTAATATTGCATGTACTGTATTTGCTCTCATTATTTAGGTGGGAGCGTTATTTACACTGCCATGTAGTGTAAGCAGTGTCATGATCCCATCCCCTGCCCAGCTGAGTACCAAGAAATGGAAAGAATATATGGCTAGGAAACCCAAGGTCATTACTGGTAGGTAATAGGAAGATGACTACCATGTGTATTTTCTTGTGGTTATATCTGTATGTGTACATATGTACATTGTGGGTTTTTTCTACACATTTGGGATGCCCTTTTTTTTCTTAAATGAGGTTAAGTCAGTGATTGCGATCTTCATTGACACAAAAGATTTTGGTGAATATGAGTTCAGCTACACAGACTTGTTGTAGAGGATAATTGATAATAACATCATGACAAGCTTTAGGGAAGCAAACCTAAACAATTTCTGTGTGCTGTCTGTCAGCTAAGATGCAGCTTCTGCACACCTTTCTAAGATGGTTGTAGCATCCATGGGCAAAGAGGTTTGCTTCTGCAGATGGAAATCCAGTCTGCTTCACTTAAATGCTTCCCTTCTCACTTAAGCATTTCCAGAGGTTCTTCAGTGCACTTGCATTTAATTTCAACCTCTTCCCGGGAAAATACAGAGCATCAGGAAACTCTGGATGCCTTCATTCACCTGAAAGCCAGTGTGCTTAACTGGTGATTTGAGAATGTGCTCCTTCTTCCTTATGGGGCTGTACTGATGGCAGCCAACTCCTCTTAGGCAGTGTGGCAGTGCGTAGATATTTGATTCAGAAAGTGAGAGAAGAGAATCCATGTAGATCAGAACTGGGTGGAGTTTCTCAGCCAGCTGTTGTATATGCCCTGCAAGTGGAGGCACTCTACAAGTGGTGACAAGTCTGTAGGGACTTGAAAACATCAGGCTAAAAGGAGCTTGGTGATAGCCCAGTGTTTAAAGTACTTATCTAGGACAGGATATGATACGGGATTCTGCCTTCCTATGTGATTTTGTTGTTTATACATCAGTCAAATATTTTCTGCAGAATCCAATGAACAGTGACTTCTTTTGTTGCCAACTGAATGTGGCATTTGTAAACAGCAATGGCTGACAGACTGACATTCTTGCAGGTTTTGGGATAAGCAAAAAATTGAGAGGATTAGGAAGAACTGTCTAACAGTGCAATAAGCTTAGATTCTGTGGAATGGGTGCTGGCAGTACATAGATTTAAAATGATCTCTGCATGTTTGGAGGTGGTAGAGCAGAGAGGGTGTGATTGTGAAGCTGATCACAGCAGCAGCATTTATACTGTATGGGAGAGATAGTACTGATGCAGTCAAATAAGTGCGAGATCCCCAGTGTCTCCAAGATCTTTATTCTGTGATCCAGTGGAAGAGTTTTGTACAAGTGTTAACAATAATGTGATCAGTAATACACAATAGGTTCTTACTAGGCCTCTTGAGCAAAATTTAGAATAGAGGGAGAATCATGGCCATTTAAACACATTTGCTCATTTAGATGAAAACTTTTTTAGTGGCAACCACTGATCTGACTATATTAAAGATTTGCAAACCCTTAATCTCTTCAATCTATGGGAAAGTGTAATTCTTTGAATTGGTAATTCTTAAATACTAACTAAGATTAAAATGAGAAAGAAAAGCTTTCCCATGAGGAATCAGCTTTGAGATGCCAAGATAAACTGGAAAAGGAAAATACTTCAAATGACTAGGGGAATGGGGAAGAGGACAAGTGCGAATGTGTCTGGAATCTTTTTTTTATTTCTTGTTCTTTTCTTCCTTCTTTGCCTGGATTTATATATTGAGGTAGCAGGATTTCCCCTCTATTCCCTTCTCATTCCAGCCTCAACTTTTCAAGGAACACTTTATATTTGTTACTGACAAAGACTGATTATGCTATTAAGTGTCAAGCTCTTCTTGAGGTAGTTATTGAGACAGTACTGCAAGTATCTTCTGAAATTAAATGATTCGACTGTTAAAACTTAGTACATCAAGAAGTACTCATTCTCTCAATTTCTACATCTACGGTGCTATAAAACATTTTCTATGTAAAAAGATAGCAAAAGGTAGTAAAAACAGTGCTTTCACTGTTACGACCAAGTCCTACATTAATTTATTTTCAAAACTGCATACTATATGCCAGTGTTTAAAAATAGGATGTGTTTATCTCTCGCCCAGTCTAGGCACAAGTGTGAGGCAGTGAATGAAACTTTTATTAATGAATAATGCAGCTTCCTTGGGAAGAGTATGTACAGTATTTCCTTTTCTTCTACAGATACATGTTCTTCCAGTGAATGCTTACCATTATTTCAGTCCACATCTGCAAAAGTGCCTGTTTTTACCTAGCGCAACAGACCCTTCTCTAATCATTACATATGTAGCATGCTGTTTGCCTAACTCTTCATTGTTTCATGGCAGAAACATAACTTTTAAAGGCTTGATTTTTCTAAGAACAATTAAAGAACTTAACATGTTGGTAGTCAGAATAGCCCGCATTAGAAAGCTGGCCTTTGCTTTCTAATGCACAGTCGCAGGAGTTTGATGCTGGTAACATGCTAGCTTTGAGCCAGCAGCATACTCCAACTCATCTTTGCTGCTGTAGCTCATTTATTTGCATGCTTTTCAGTTTGTAGCTTTTTGAGGGGTAAATACTAGCTGTTGTTAGGGTGTCTTCTAAGAAGATGTTAGTAAGATTTCTCACAGATCAGAAGCAAGCAAGTGAAAGAATGTTGATGTTGGATTATAGCTTGTTTTAAAGCTGTTTTCCTGAGGTTGTTTCATGGTTATGTCCTGATGTTTTTTAAGTTCCAGAAATTGAACTGAAGGGAGAATTGTGCCGGTATTATTTCTTGCTACAAGGCAATGGCTCTGGAGGATGTAAAGCAACCTTGATTCATTCAGCTAGCCAGATCAATGGTACAGCCGCTCTTGCTGCAGTAAATGGAAAGTTAAAGACAAAAACAGAAGAAAGAGAGTCAAGTAAGAGTTAGTACTTATTTATTTAAGAGTATCTCAAGGCAGGCAAATGCTACTAAAATGTATGCATTCCTTTTATTTGTTCCAGTCTGTGATAAAAGGGAGAAAACAAGGAATATTGCATTTTGATTTCAGCAACGTTTTTTTGAATTGATAAAAACTATGATAAAAGCTTACTCACTCACACAAGTTACTACTACCGGGTTTTTTAAATTGAGTATATAAAGTTGTAGTCAGTCATTTCTTTGCGCTGTAATTAGTCGTAAATGTTTTAATGTACAGGGACATCCAGGTAATAGTAATGCAAATCAAATTTGCACAAACTTAAAGTTTAAAAAGCATGTATTGGCGGTATAAAGACTCACCGGCCCATACCTAAAATCTAGGCAATTAATCTGTTGACAAGCCTATTTCACTGATGATTTAAAATGAAAACTGCAAGGTTGGCAGGCAAATCGAATTTCATCATTGTGTCTTCAGTTACTTTGCAGATGTCCATATTACTGCAGAGTGGTTAGGATATGAACTAGCACTGATATCATAGCAGCTCCCCTAGATAAGAGTATACGTGCATGTATAATTTATCTTAGAGAAGTAGTCTTGTTACAAATACACGTACTAGATTACTCTGCTAATTCGTGTATTTGCTCTCGGTAACTCTGACAAAGAAAAAGAGCACAGTGACCTGCATCTTATCTGCTTATTTCCTTATCATTGAAATAAATCCATGTGCAATATGACTGACTGCTTACCATTTGTCCTAATTAAAATCCTATTAGTGTGGTGTCAATAGACTGAAAGTCCTTGACTGTATGCTGAGAGAAAACTTTTTTCCTGGTATCAAACTTAGGAGCTTTTAATCTTTAAATGTCAAGTCATGTTAATTGTGTTGTCATATTGGTTTTGTACAGAAATTCAGAAATACTGGTCAGACATCTATTCCAAGTTATCGCCCTAGTGTTCTGCTGTAATTAATTTCCTTTTTTTTTTTATGATTAGCCATATTTGAAAATCTGGTTGTTTGTTTCCTTTGAACAGGGAATTTGTATGTCTGCTATGTTTATGTCTTTTAAGAAGTAATGACTTGGTGTCTCCACAGTCCTACGGGAGAATCTCAATAATATATTTCTCCTAATCTGTACAGGCTTTCATATTGCTGACTTTATCAAGTCTCTGCCACATTTTTGTGGAGAGGAGATTTTAGAGAGAGAAAAGAAACTGTCTCGTCTCCAAGTGTTTGCCTTGAAGGAATATTTCAGTAAGTAATGAGGAAAGAACTGGTAGGTCTCAAACCAGTATTTTAAAGGCCTTTATTTCAAACTGAATGTGATGGCTCACCTTGCAAAACAGAGGTGAGTTGACCGCTTTATGAAGAAAAAAGTGGAGCTTTAAAAAGAAACTTTTTGTAGTATATCCACGATTGTATGTCAGATAAAGACACTTAAATATTGAGGAAAAGCGTATGCTGAACTTAAAGTTGGTGGATGTTTGTTACACTAATATGTTGAATGTTTAAGCACAGTTTTGGAATAATTCTGTGGTAATTAACTTTTTCTCTGCGAAAGAGAAGTATGCATTGGAGATTTGTTATGTTTATCATGATACGTCATTCATAATAATAACTGAAAGGTCATCCTCTGTAGATTTTCATGACTTTGCAGAGAAGTACGTTTGACTGTCCTGATTTTTTTCTAAGTCCATTGCTCAAAGAGACTCAATTAAAACAAAAAACACTTCTCAGAGATTGGCTAGATTATTGAAAATGGCATACTGTGGAGATAATTTAAGTGTTTTATCATTAACAGAGCACCAGCTTAAGGAAAATACGATTTCTGCTTATAGTCTACTCTTCCATCCCCCGCCGCCGCCAACTTGCAGTCATTTTGAGATTCCTGACTACTTTAACCCTGAGCTTGGGGCTGCTTTAGAGCTTGTGTTTTAGTTTGAGTGGGTCACCCATTTCCATTAGGATGAAGACTGGCTAGGAGCAGTTGGGATTTCCTAGTCATCTTAAATCCATATGAGAATTACCTGACCCTTGATGTTCTCACCAAAGAGACCAGAACAGGCTGTCAGTTATGTTGGAGCCACACTCCTGCAACAGCAGTAAAAGTAGGTGGGTAGGAGGCTCTGTAGACTGAAGCTTTTCATGTTTGGGCTCATCATGTCCAGATGTTTGTCTCTAGGGGAGAGACAAACCTGGATATACTCGGAAATGTGTGTATACAGAAATTAAACAACTGTCAAAAGTTGATTCACGTGGGTTTTCAGGTATTCTCACTGCTAAGTCTTTTCACTTGCCTATGGAGTAAACCACCTGTGCCTTGCTTAACAGTACAGTAGTAAGTGTCAAGTTAACTTTCTTGTGTTACTGTTTTGGGGTGGGGATTTTCTTGTTTTGTTGGGTTTTAGCAGGCGCTAATTATTCTTTGTTACTTAACAGGTGTGGTAGCTTTTCTTTCTTTTTCTTTTCATAGAGAGAAAGGAATTGACCAAGCAGCGTCCAGTTATTTCAACTGATGAGTTCAAAAACTTGTTGGAGCTTACAAGAGAGTGTTTTTTGGACCTATGCAACACTAGTCTTCCTAAGCCTGTTCTACAGAAGGTTACCAAGAAAACTGCGTCGTGCGCTGTGACTTCTGGTAACTATCATTATTTAGAAAATACACTGCTTATTCTCTTTTGATGTATTTTCATACCTGTTCTCAATTCTTTATTAAAAGGAGAGTCTTTCACCAAAAGAGGGAAAAATAGAAGAAAAAGTAAAGTAGCTTTCTAGACTTTTTTTGCAAACTGAAATTATCTTTGCATTAACTATTTCCTTTCTTTTCCTTGACAAAAAAAAATTATGCATAAAATATTTCTGATGACAGCACCAGGCAGGTGTTCCTTTTACTTATATACTTACGTGTGTGTGTATATATATGAAGGAATATACTTATTAAAAACCAGTTTATATATGTGTATAATATTTCTTCAAATAATAAGATTATTTATTTCTGTTAAGGGTTATTCACCATATATTTCTTGCAGAATTAGATTTAATGGAGCCAAATCCAATGGAGTGGCCAGAAAGACATGTTCTTCAGAATTTTGAAAACTTTGAAAAAAACAAACAAAAAATGAGGTAATGGGGATCATCTTTGTAGTGGCCAGTGAACACCTCTCTAGAGGAACAGTATATGTTGATAGCTGTTCTGTAAATTGTTTTCAATTGTATTGATAATCTTTCAGAGGAAACATTGCTTAAGGCCAAAACTAAGTGTCTGTCAGTTTCCAAAGGTGTATTTTCCTGGTATTTAAAGTAGTATTGATTTGATTTTTATTGACAAAACACAGCTGAAAGTTAGCTAAAAGTAGCATAGTTCCAAAACTAAATTACCAAAATAGCACTGCTTACTAGAAAACAGTAGCCATAGTAGAAAAAACATTAAAAAGCTTTTTTTTTTTCCTCCCAGCACACCTTGGGGCATAAATAATAAAGATAGTACATATTTCTCATACTTCCTAAATATGTAATCTCATAAATATTTATATATAGAAATATAAATATTTCCTAAATAGTCAGTACTTAGTATCAGGTCTCAAGTAATTTTACAGTAAAAGATCCTATTGTTTTTATGTTTGAAATTTATATTTAGTTTTAGTTTTCCTTCAGTACTGTTTAAGTGAAACCTGTAGACCTTTGTGTCACTCAATACAGCCTATTAATTTCATTTTAGCTCTCACTTTTTTGTAAGAGTTAATGATCTTCACTGGGTCTTAACATTGTTGCTGACAGACCTTTAGAGCCCAGGTATCCAGCTGCCTTTTTCTCTGCCAGTTCCATCCCATTTCTGTCTTTCAAATACCAGTTAGCCATGGCCTAGACTAGAGTTCTGTGTGTCGGAAATTATCACATTAGATCTCTGCTTTGTTAAAGGCGTTTGAGAAGCAAACAGGGTAAGTTTTTCCTTCTTAATTAGCTTTTGAAAAGCTTCCTGAAGGACCTTTCTGTTTCATAGTCAATTACTGTTTATTTCATTATATTCTGAACTGGTTGTCTTCTACCTATCCTGAATCAGGGTAGCATGTTGGTTAACAGTAGAAAAGAGAGAACTTTACTATACTTCATTGAGGACACTAAAAAAAAAAAAAAAAAGTGGAGAGTTGCATGCAGTAGTGGCTTTATGGTTCCTTTGCTGCATATCGTATGTCTTTTTTTTTGGTTTTTCCCTTTTTTATGGGTATTAATTTTTGATCCCACAGGTCCATAAATGGAAAAAAGGGATGAATAATATTCTTCCCATGGTGTATTTCATAACTAAACTCCAAGACCTTGAAGAAATTACTTTCTTCAGTAGGATGGCAGAGAATTGGCATTTGTATAAATGTTTTTAAGGAGCAACCTTGAGACCAGCAGTGATTTTTTTAATATTTTTTTCCCCAATGCAACAAGATAACTAAAGAAAAGACTGAAAAGTAAAAAAAAAATTACTTCGATTGTTCTTTTTATTTTTTCCCCAGCATTTCTGTGTTTGCACATTCATCTGAGCAATTGCTGGGGCATAAAGATAGCCAGCGGGAGTCATTGACATTGCTCGATGCTAAAGAATTGCTGAAATATTTCACACCAGAAGGGCTACCTGTTGGTGATCTTCAGCCACTACGAATTCCCAAGCGGTATGAATCCAGCATATTAAAACCACTGAAGACCATACTCAGAACTGATGTAGGAGAATGTGAATAACGACTACATGAGAGTCTCAGAATGGCCTAATTGGGTTTGAGTTTGTAACTTGCAACACCCTTGCATCACATGCCTGCCAGTGAAATGAACTGTTACGGTCCTCCTGTCAGTCTTGCTATTTAGTTCTGTCATAATCTGAAATGGCTGGAGATGGTGATGTTGATCCTATGCATTTAAATTACAGAATAATCACCTGATGCGTAAAAGTGTGCCAGTAGACCTCTGCCATGGCTACGCTGCAAGCTGCTGCCACCATACGTGCCCATTTCCAAAAGAGTATTTCTAGCAAAGCAGAAGTCACTGTGGCATGACTGTAATTTTATTGGTGTGATTTCTTTCATTCAGTGGAGGGGAGACTAGGTAGGAAGACAATTAAAGTGTGAAAAAGGCAATAGTTGAGCCTGCTTAACTGTGTGTCTCGTGATGCTGGCCCAGCACTCCTATCTATAGTCTTATGTGGGAAAGTGCTCCTTAAAAGAAGCTTGTCTACTCCGACTGCTTTGCAAGTATTCATCCTTAGTGTGTCTGCTGGTAAGTGTTAGTGTATTAACCACTGCTTTTTCAGCAGGAAGATTGATATAAGGTGTTAGTGGAGTAATTTTCATCTGTTAGAGTTAAGGCCAACGTATATAAGAGTCAAGATAGTGTTTGTAGAAGCAGAACCTATGCTATTTGTGCAGTGTGCCATAGACTGCTAAGTAAGCAAAACAATCTAGAGTTATATTGGTGATCTTTTTTATGTTGAATAATAGAATGTATAATGGAATTACTGGATACAGCCCTCGAGCCTGTTTTAAACTTCATTATGTGTAATAAATTAAGAGGGTTTGTGAGAGAGAAAGGTTCTGTAGGATTTTGGAGATTGCTGTAAAATACTTCCTGGAGTTTTGAAAGTAATCTAAAGATGTTCTGAGCAGAGAATTCAAACAAGTTAGGAAATATGCAGTGAAGACTGAGAGTCTCCTACAGAGTTGTTAGTTAATAAATGCAGATGATTTAGGATTTTGGCTATAATATAAAATATTTTCATTCCAATTAGTTGTGTGGGAAATGAGTTAATAATTTATTTACTACAAAAGTGGTTTTTTAATCCCTGATTTTTCAAAAGCCTCCAGAGAAGCTTTATACCATAGAATACTTGGATTCTTTTGAATGATTTGCTTTGAGCTATAGCTGAGTGAGGTCTGCATTTGAGAGGGTTTGGTCCAGTTTTCTTGGATTTCTGCTAGTTATTAGGAGAAAGTATGATAATGAAACCTCTGCTTTGTAGTACTTGCTGTAACGTGAGTCTGTCTCTCAAGACAGATCTTGGACATCTAAGGGAAGTATAAAACCAGAATCAAGATACTAGATAATAAAGCAGATTAAATGTTTTTGCTTGAAGGCTACAAGGTCTCCCAATGACTTACACTGTACGTGTGATTCTGCTTGGTCCAAAAAGAAGCCAGAAAACCTGTGAAAATCCATAGCTAGATTGCTGTCTAGGAGATGGTGAACCCTTTCTGACAGACCAGGTTGCTGTTCCTGTTACGTCTAGCAGAACTCTGTACTTGTAGCTGCTTGCTCCCCTAGCAGGTGCTCTGACTAGATTCTCTGAAGTAATTACCAGCTTTGCACAGTAGATGTTCAAGCACAGTGGCTACAGACCCAAAGATTTTCCTGACCAACAGAAGGAAAAAAGAGGGTTTATGAGAGACCAGTCAGTTAAGGGTGTTTTCACTTCATTTTCATGTTTGAGCTTAGATAGAGGTTTGGTAGAGTTTTGTCTGACAGTCTTTCTGAATGACCATCTCGCCAGATCCAGTATCACATCTTTCCTGGATGTTTTTCCCAGATAATTATTCCAATGGTAATGACGCAGATACAGTCTCTATGAATGAGATTTGAAGCAATGTGTATGTTTCAGACACTGTTACATCTTGCCTTCATCTCTTCCCTTCTTTAGCGGTAAATGTGATGTGACTTTAACAGGGTATGCTAGGATCTGGCAGTAAGCTCTTTCTGTCTGTCTTGCTGTGGCTTATTCAATGAAATACTTTCAAATGTGCTCATATGATTTAGTTGCAGAGAGTTACTAGCTGGAATTCAAATATCACAGGAGACAAGAGGCTAATTACGAAGCCTGGGAAAGGTGACTTAGGTGAGACAGCAACTTGAAGCTCAAGGGAGGGAATTCACTGATCGTAGTACTGGATTGAGAAATGGGAAGTCAGTTCTTGGTTTCTCTCAGTTCATTCAGCTACTCAGGTGTCCCATGGTGAAATGGGGTGATAGCTGCTTATTTTTACTGATAAATTATTTGGAGGAGTGACCTCTAAACTGGTTGAAATGTCTAGGAGCTTCTGTAATACTTACAGCTTGGTAGGTATTAGTTGAACTTAAATTCTCACTTCAATAAAGATTTAATTTTCCATTGATGCTGTACCCCAGGGGCTTAACTACAAGATACGCTGTTCTGGTCTTCTTATGGCAGGCATTTGTGTCTGACTTCTAGAAGTATAATTTACCCTGACAGTAATTAGTTGAAATAGATGTGTATTTTTTTTCCTTTCAGTGAAAACTCATTTCTTTTGACACCAGAGCTTACTCCTCGGAAACTCAGAGGTTTGCCTTTTGAAAAAGCAGCTGGATGCCATTATCATGGACTTGAGTAAGTTTCCTGGCTTCTTTTCCCACAATTATTTTTCAGCTTCCAGTCAAGGTATAGTTAGAAACATTTCAAGCAACATGAATATTAATTATGGAAAACTTTATGTATCCTTCTCCTTCATTGGAAAAACTTTGCATGTGCCACCTGTCCCTTTCTTTATTTTATTCATTGGTTAAATTGCAGCACTCCTGCCTTGATGGTAATGTAAAAACATTTAAGGTTATGGTTTTTTTCTGGGTTGTACTGCTGTAACTATTCTCAGTGTCTCTGGAAATTTTAATTCAGAATTAGAAGTGGCAAGGGGAGGAGGGTTCATTAGTACATATCAGGTCCCTTGGGCAGCGCATGAGTGAACTACATACATAGATTCTAGTTTGATACTAAATTGTAGGCACTTTCTGACTAAGAGTCACAAGGTTTGTAAGACCTGCTGTGAAGTTATGTATATGTTCAGGGAACCTGAAAACCAACACCAGCAGGCAAGTGTTAGTGGTAAGAGTCTTCAAAAGGACCCAATTAGGACTGTATTTCGTCCCAGACAGCCAATGTTGGTTATTTGTCAGAGCTTTAGATGAGCAAACATCATACAGTGTTGCTGTGTAAAAATAATTCAGAAAAATATAAAATAGTCGTTGCGAAGAAGAGGAAAAGCACATACAAAAATGCTAGAGCAGATAATGTAGTATAACTCTTCTGTGTAGATAGACCCTTGGTCTTAACGCAGTATATATAAAGAAATGCAGTGGATACCAAGCATAGGCAGTTCAGTCTTTGTGAAAATGTCTGCTGCCTCCTAAAATCACATTTTCAGGTTATCAGAATGTGACTAATTACACTGCTGGTACTTTTTTCCTGTCAACTGCAGAAATAGTTTGGTTAAGACTCTGTTTAATATCTGGCAATTTTAGCCATGTTCTCTAGGGAAGTGAAGCTGTCGTTCCTATCAGTTCAGCTATTTGTTTCTTCTTTTTTTGAAGTGGTAGCTCATAAGCCTGTTAGCTTTCTTAGGTTTTAGGTACGAGGGGCAGCTGGGTAGATAGGAGAAATGCAGATTGGTCCTCCCAGGTGTTGGAAGAAGGCACTTGACTGTTGTCTGTGGTAGCTCACAGACCTACCTGACCTCTGTGGGGAGTGTGCATGGGGGTTCAAATTAGGCACAGCACAACTTGTGCTGCCTCTTCTCATAGCAAAAACATGGCAGGTGGAGACCACAGGGAGGCCTGGATGCTGTGGAGAGGAGGGAGACCCTGGCATCTTAATGTTAAAAGCGGAATGTGCTAGCAATAAGGGACAGAAGCAGTACAGAGAGGTGCTGGGAGCTAGCGTGAAAGGGAGGAACCTACAGCTGTACGACCAGAATATATTGTAGCAAGACTATCGTATGGTCTGTTGGAGCAGATGTGTTTTGTACCATACAGTTGTGATTGTGATTTCCATCTGCATAGCTGCTGTATTTATATTTGGACGTAAAGTCTTGTCAACAAAACCAGGAGCAGCAGCTATGATTAAATCAAATTTTTGGTGTAATGAGCCTGTGCCAGCCACTTGAATCCTGTGTTGCAAAGAGAAAGTAATTGCTGTTAAAGCAGAGTGAGTAAAATGGCAATTTAACTTCTAAAGAGAAAAACATTTTTATCTTTGTAGGGGATGTGATTACTCGGGGGACTGGCAATATATACAAGGAAAATTAAATACCTTGAAATCTGTAAGTCAAGAGACCTTACTTTTATCAGATAATGAACTTATTTTTAGTGGAAAGTCTTAATCAGCTGTAGAAATGGATTCACCAGTCTGTTATTAGAAAAGTGGATTTCTCCCTGAATATGAAAATACTTTGAGGAAAGTGGAAAAATCAGATCTAGCAATTTAACATGACTCTGTGTTAAAACATAAAAGTAAAGAATATGTCTAAAGTTCCGAAGAGCAGGGAACATTGCTAAGTAGTTTGGAAGGCAGGCTTGAGTGATAGCTCACGCTGTTCAGAATGCATGTTAAGAAAAGGATGGCATAATATTGGATAATACGTTTGTCTTCCCCTGCAGTAGAGGTAGTATAAGTTACTGGGCGATAAGGCATCGATCTTTTGCAAGGAATCTTGGAAGTCACTTACACAAGAGAAAAGTTAGTTAAGATGCATTTTGTATTGTAATCTCATGAGTGTATTTCATTGAGTTAGCACTGTTCATTTGATCTTTTTTGGCTCCACTGTATTTAATATGGTGTCTTCTTTTGATTTGGTTGATTAAACTGTTTATTTGTTGTGATCAGTAGGAAGCTTATGCTTGTTCAGTGACACTTCTGTATTTGTAGCATTTAAAAAACGTGAATCTCTCATATAGCAGTGCTTATCTTGGACAAAACTAAAGGTCGCACTTCCAAAGAGTCCAGTTAGCAATAGCACTTATACAGTGACCACTCCCTATCTTCCTCATACTTGCACTCAATTAATACAGTCTCACAGGAACTTAGTTTTTGGCACAACCTGACTCTTTGTAAAATTATGTCAGTATTGTTGTATTTTGAGATACCTGAAGAACTTCTAACTTTCAAATCACATGTATTGTATTTGGGGATCTTTTCTTCAGGCATTTCCTGTGATTCTCTTACGGCATATGCACTGAAGAAGTCTTGGATTGTATTTTGGGGTTGGTTGGGGGTTTTTGACAAAGGAAGTTGCGTTCTCCCAGGAAGAAATGGAGGCATATTGCATGATAATATTAGAGTGTATCATTTATATATAATAACCTGATATTTTCTGGGTCTCAAAGTCTTGGTGGATGCTTGCCAGGTCTGAGGTCTGAAGATCCTGTATCCATTGTGGTGTGCTGGGTTCATCATTTATTTGAGTTCAGGGTTACTCTCATTGCTGTTTTATTGGAGTTTCACACTGGTTAGCATATTAAGAGATGTAACCCCTGTTAAGTATAGACTGAATATAAAAAACATGACTTATTTTTCAAGGAAAAAATTCTGCCCATGTCCATGGAAATCTTCCTTGTAAGACCACAGGGTAATGACTTACAAATAGTATATGATTCAGCTTCTTCGTTGGAGTGAGACTTAAATATTGCAAAATCCTATCAGGCATGTGTTAGTTTACTGGGCTGTTTAATCTATCTTTCAGAACAATACACCAGTACAAACAAAGTTTTGGAGCTTATATGATTGTCAAAAGTAAGTTTTTCTGGTTTTTTTCTGATTGTAATGAAGCAGAGACTTTCATAGATTTCTCACGAATTTCAATTGTAGATATTGTCTAGATAACAGAAGAGCCTTAGAGAGAGATGTGGGATATGCTGAACTTCAGACTCGTCTTATTCGCTATGAAACTCAGACTACTTGCACCAAAGAGTGCTGCCCTGTGCCGGTCGTCTTGAGCCCTCTCCCATCTCCTGCAGTCTTGTCAGAGCCTGGAAGTGTCCCTGACGGAGAGTCTTTACAAAGCGAATTCAAAACAGAGGCATCAAGGCTAAAATGCAGATCAAAAGACTTGGATTGCTTTTATCCCAAGAAAAGGTAATGCCCTGAATAAAATAGATCTCTGGCATGAAATATTTCAGTAGTCCTTTCTGAAATGCATCTTTTCTTTCATCTCAAAATGCTTTCAGTGAAGCTGTCTGGACAAATGTTCTAGTTGTTTAATCCTCTTCTGCAGGTTCATTTTTTTCCTCAGGTGTGACCTTTCATTGATAACATTAGATTAATCAAAACCATGCAGCACAGGCACCTTTTATTTAAGTGATTTGGGATTGTGTCTTGCAAAGTCCCAAAGTGCCTTTGAAAAGATGACAGATAGCTTCATCTAGGACCGAAACTGTAAGTGCTGTTGCAGTACAAATAAACAAGTAAAGGTTTAGAAAGCCAAGCCCTGTACAAGCAGAGTAATTGAATTCCTAATCCAAAAGACTGCTGGTATAAGATGACCTACCAAAATTCAAACTTACTGTCAACCTTGTTTATTAAAGTCTTTTCTGCAAGTCTAGTTTTTAAGACTTCCTTTTGTCCTTGTCCTCATTCTGAGGATGCAAACTCCTAGCATCGATAAAACTGCATAGCATCTGCTATGTTACACTACTTCTGAATTCACTTGTTCCTGTAATACTGCTTCTTTCCAGTTTGATACCCTTTGCAGTCTAATCACGGTAAGCCTTTAACAGAGGTATGGTTTTAGGAATGTCCGTATCTTTTGCAGCTTGCTGAATAGTTAGAAAAGAAGATGCCGTTGCACTTAGCACTTTGCAGGCTGGAGTTTCAGAATTACAGTGCTTTCACAGTTGAGGATTCAACATTACAATGTTCCAGTAGAATTTTAACACCCAACTTGCCATAGTTACAGATGAGTTGTGACATTCCTGTAGGGCCAAAAGAAGTTAGATCGTTTCAAGATGTATCCTGAGACTGGAGGCCACCAAATTCTGCTCTTCCTAGCTATCTAGTTGAAGGGTTCATGCAAAGCTACACCTTCTTCCAGTTTCTGTTCTTGGTTATCTCTTTTTGTTTTTTTTTTTTTTTTTTCCCCTGTTCGTTTCTAGACATTTTTAATCAGAGATGCAATGGGCCAATGTATCACAGACCAAATCGGTCAGTAAAGTGTTCTTCCAATACAAAAAAAGTTACATAATAGAATCCTGTCTGCTGTTTTCAGATGCTGTTTGCAAGAATGCATGGTACTTAATACTCTGAGCCGCAGCCTCTATAGCAGAAAAAAGGGCACCAAAAGAGTCAGTACAAAATTAAAAAGTGGTTTTGTTTTTTCGTTTTTTGGTCTTTCCAGGCTAACCAAATCTAAGAGTACAGATTCCCTCCTCTCTCAGGCAAGTGGAAGTAGTGGAAGTCACCACACAGTTGCTGTACCGAGGAAGCGCTCTGAAAGATCAGTGTCTTTAGCTTCCATGCCATTGAAACAGCCTGGTCAACCCCACAACGTAACCACTAAGGCTGGCTCAGCCAGTCGCCTATGTGCAACCAAATCCAAGACTTCAAAGCCAGCTAAGGAACCGAGATCACAGAAACATACAAGGGTAAAGGTCTATGTTGTTTGCTTAGTGAAAAGGCATCTGCTTAATTTCTTTCTGTCTGACTTGATTTTTAAAATTTTCTTAACTCAAAGTAAACTATCTTCATCTCTCTTATTGTTTAATTTCATTCTGTTCACTCGTGTAAGTGATCCTGAAGGCACTGAGGAGAGTGTTGCAGACGCAAGGACTAAAAAAGTATGCGTGGAGTATTATATCATGCCTAGAGAATTAAGGCTGAGAGAGAGAGCGGCTAAGAGTAAAAAAGGTGTGAATGGCTATCAGTGAGTAGGAGTTATGAAATGTAGAAAATTAATATAAAACCTATAGGCAACAAAGAAATATCTGCTGGAAGGGTCAAAGCCACTGTGGAAGAACAAACTATTCTGAGCATAAAAAGATACTCCAGTAGTTCTACAAGTCCATTAATTGAGATACTTTGGTGCAATGATGTTTAATTAATAGCTGTATATATGAGGAATGCCACTTTTAAATACCGTACATGAAAGTGTTTCTGCCTTGGTGATACTAATTTTAAATTAATCCCAGGGTGCTAGATAGGACACCGTATGAATATTGATGTCATACTGTTAAAGGCAAGTTGGCATGGCCCAAGTAAGCATAAATTGGTGTGATCCATTCAGACCTACAACAAAGTTTAAACATCTTCGATATAAAGACTGTCAGAGTAAATTTTCTAATCTGACTGTAGTGTCTGCGATTTTTTTAAATTATTTTTTAATATGGATGTGTCAAACAAGGGAATACTGATATGAAGAAAAGTTAATCTTTGTGTGTATATATATGTATGTTTATTTTATTTTATTTGGAGAAGAGAAAACCCAAGCCATTATCAATTTTTTCCTGTCTTCCAAGCCCCATATGAATATTCACTGATCCTTTACGTTGTTTTGACAGGTAAACATTTCCTTATATTTTTAAATGAAGGAAATGGAGTTGTTATTAAATAACTGTCCAGATTTGATCATTGGGTTGATGGCATTTGGCCAATGGATTAAAAACGGAGGCAAGATCAAAAAAGATCAGGTGTTCTGTTTTTCTCCTTCCCTTGGACAATTTTTCATGGCAATAATTGGGATGAACTTTTGAGTGTGTTTCTGTTGTATCCAAGATGCTGAAGGAGGTGGTTGCTGACGTTCTTCAAAAACATGGAATTGCAGAAGATCATAAGTGCTTTGTATCATGCAGCCAGCGTCTCTTTGAGATATCAAAGTTCTACTTAAAGGTAATTAGAAGACACGCTCTTACAGTTGTTTGTTCTTAGTTAAGTGAATCCATTTCTGAATAAAACTTGAGATGGACTGTGGGATATTCAGACTTGATTGAGCAAGTATTTCCTAGTGGTGTCTTAGTAGCGTGTACAGTGCGTGTATAAACCTTTGGACTTGTCAAATGCAGAACCTAGTTTTGCAGTGTATTTTGGTGGTTGTTACTTGTTTTTAAACCCTAAAAAGCAGTAGTCTTTTATGTGAAAGAACATGTTAAAAGAGCGGTCTGTTAAGATAAGGTCATGCTTATACTCTATTGCTCCCTTAGCTGTTGTAGCTATCTTCCAGCTATAGCTGTGACAGCTCCAGCTTCTCCCTTGTTCTAAGGCTATTGTCTTAATAGGTAGCTTACACGACTGACTCAAAAATTCTAGTTTCCAGACATGTCCGCAGAAGTCCTTGTAAATGTGTACAACTATCCAACACATACTGAATTGGCAGCAGCCTGTAGAATTGCATCAATCTCATATTTAGGAGGAGATAAGAATCCTTTCCACAATACCTAGGAGACTTTGTGAGTCAATGCTTGAGCCCATATTACTTGGTCTGGGCACAAAATCCAGTTAAATTACAATACAGCATGTTTAAAAGCTATCGCTCACAGGCTGAGCTACTGTTTCTGTTCATTTGCAGGCATTTAGCCTACGACTATTTGTGAGCTAACTCATTTTAGTCAACCTCAGTAAAGGTGATTTAAGCTAAATGAAGCTGCAATTGAAGAGGGCTGAATGCTTACACAGACAATTAGAACATCTTGCTGATGATCACCAGCTTCTTAAATAATTAGAACGTAGTTGCGCAGTCATTCTGTAAGCACTCCCCAAATCTCCCTGAAATATACCCTGAAGGAAGATAATCTAATCCAAAATCAGAGGGAGCTGTGTGTAGGGTTGAATGAGTAGGGCAAATCGGATGGGTTCACAGTTGCATTCCAAGTAGAAGAGCAAAAGGAAGAGTACTGCAGTGATTCTGTTCTTCGGAAAGCTGACCTAGAGAGGCGTACCAGGATTTTGTTCTGAACTGTCTTGCAGTCCCAGGTCTGTAGGAGTCCTTCCGGTCCTTGTTTGTGCTGCATACTTCAGAAGCATGACAACACAGTTATAATTTTCCTTTGGAGACAAACAGTACATGAATTTTCAGTTTTCTTTCCTCTTTAGTCAAAGTTATGTGCTTGCTTTGTTTAAGAGAGTGGATTAGGTTGGGCTAATGGGACTGCAAAACAGACAAGCCGTTCTAGGTTTTTTCCTTTCTTGCATTGATTTAGCTGTCCTGACGTCCTCTTCTCTGTTCTTTGCCAGAACTCTGTATTGCCATCTGAGCTAGACAGTTGATTTCTGTGTCTATGTAGAAATAGAATTTCAATCAACACTGTAAGAACTTTGAATATTATTTAGAAAAAAAATCTGAAAGTGTGCAGAAGGTTAGGAAGGCTCAATCAGACGCTTGAGTACTAGGTTTGTACTGCTGTAGGGAAAGCTGCAACCCATTGGAATAGATTTAGATTATTTCTTTTTTTTTAATAAAAAAGCAAAGTCAAATAATTCTGTGGTACTGAACAAGGTGATAAAAGGGTAACACTCCCCTGCTTATTAGGGCTCTTATAATCTCATAATTAGCATATGAGTTTGCTAATTTCTGTGGCATTGTGTTTCATATATAGGATCTTAAAACTTCTAGAGGACTTCTTGATGAAATGAAGAAAACGGCAAATAACAATGCTAAACAGGTAAGACCATTTGTCTATTGGTTCCTATAACTAGCCAAGGCTAAGTGTAGCTGTGGCAACTTGGCTGTAGGGTGGTTTAGCCCACAGCTTTAGAGAATAAGAGGTGCATTTCTTTCGCTGTGGGTCTGGTTTCACTCACTGATCTCATAAAAACTTCTGTCAGTCAGTAGTCCCATGGCAAAATTTCCAGCTGTGTATATTCAGGGTTTAGATGGTGATCTAGTTACAGCTGTCAACATGATGTGCCACAGTGAGAAGGGGAAATGAAGGCAATGAATGTTTCTTTATCACGGGGGGAAAGGAGAGATGAGGTTTTTCTTCATTTGAGAGAAGCCTGAATCATTAGGGATTTCTTCTTTCCTTGTGTTGAAGGAAATAACATTTCTTTTCAAAGGTTAGGAAGCAATAAAGGAAATAGATTTCTTAAAAGAATCAATGAAAATGCGTAATTTTAAGCTTGGAAAGAACTAAGCACAAGGGATATCAGATGAGCTTATTTGTGTGTAAGGTGGGACGTGTGTGAACAGTAACACAGAGTAAATGACAGGAGTAAATACTTCTGCCCTCCAGAAATTTAGTAACTCTTGGGTTTAAATTCTGAAAAACATGCTGAAGTGACTCTATGATTTTAAAAAAAGAAGCGTCATGCATATTTCCAGTTTTCAAAATCATAGATTAAATGGAAGGATTTGGACTGGGGTGGTTAAACAATAAAACTCAGACTCTCGAGGAATGCTAGATCCTCACAGAATTTCTTTGAGAGCAGTATTTATTGTGTTCTGTACTGTGTCCCCTTGTGAATTGCTTCCTATGGATCGTAAGGTTTCAGAAACTACGTGGGTTGTGAAATGGGGGATGTCTGAAAGTGGCCACCTCTCCCTGCGTTAGAGAGTACTTTGAAACTACCTCACAAAAAATTATGATTGGCCAGGACTAGTCAGTGTTGTGAGCAACTACCCTGTTTGGGAAACAGCTGTAATGACGGCGGTAGATACAGCAGTGCACAAATTATCCTTTTTCCTTTCTTCTGTGGTGTTAGGAATGTTTTAGGCGGGAAGCACCAGCTGTTTGGCGTTGTGCGTGCACCTTGTCGCTAGTATATGGAGAGAGTGGGGTGAAGTAGCTCGATTCAGGGAATGTAAAAACGCCTTCTTATGAAGACAGAGCATTCTGTAAAATTAAATACAATTCTTGGGTAACGCTGTGTCCTCTCAGCTTATGAACAGTGCTTCTCCTTTGGAATGGATTAACTTTTAGATCCTGTTTAGTAAATACCACACAGATGGTGATAAAGAATTGATAAAGTGGAAGAGAGATTCTTCGGTTGCTTTCAAGACCTGGAGTTACGTAAATTGTGTATTTTCTCACTTATTTCCCCAGGTGATTGAATGGGTTTTGGAGAAGACTGGCAAGTAGAGGTACTGCATGGTTGCTATTGATACCTTCCTAGGAAGCGTGGAGGCAGAGCACTTCTGGTTGTAAGCACGTTATACTGCCCGACACACACGCGTGTATCTACACACTGGAAGGACTTTGGTCAGTGACTCAGTTATATAGAGACTCAATTCTCAAGCACAGTGGCAAGCTGTAAAACTTTTTATACTGAAGATTTTTAAAAAATCAAATGAAAAAGTTTTTATATGCATATTTATTACATTTAATTGTTAAAAGGAGTATAGCTTGACTCTGTTTGATAAAGCTTTGTATGTTTTTCAACTGGCATATTTGGTTTTTATGTGAATAAAACCCCCACCATATTACATATATTTGTTATATTTTTAATAACAAAACTATTTTGGTTTACCTTTTTGGGTGAAGATCTCTAGTCTATTTATTACTACTTGCTGTTGTAAAAACAGCTCTTTACAGCGCCAACTGTTGACATTTTAAAGGATGATTAAGAACAATTCCTATGCCTATTCTGCAGATGAAAGCAAACAATTAAATTTGAAGTCACAGTTATCTCTGTGTTGTGGTATAAGGGGGAAAAAAAAGTGTGTCTTTTGAAACTTGAAGCAAGGTCCCATAAAGGATCGTTGTTTTACAAGCTGAATTTCTGGTATAATTTCACACGTACTCTTGGTAACACTTCTTAAAAAACAATTCATAACAAATTTCTTTTCATGGAGGAGGAGGAGGAAATCAAAATGACAGCAGTAATGATAATTGTGAGAGCTGTGGCAGAGCTGGCATGCTATCATGAACTATAAAATACTAAATTTGGCCTCAGTTCGCTTAAGCCTCAGGTATGTATCTGGCTTGTAGGAGTGTGATTATTCAAGTTAGTATTATGTTGAGATGAGGAGTTCCTACCAAAACAAATACATTTTACAGCTATTAGTGTAAGGATTTCCTATTTGTTATATGAACTAACATAATTAAAATTGATAGAGATGCAGTGTTATTGTTCGCTATGTTCTCCTGGAAGGAAAATGGATTAAGCAATACAAATATAAACGATATGTAGTATTATGAAAAAGTAATAGAACTAAACACATGTGTAGGTTAGACTTGATCCTATAAAATCTCCTAATTTTCTAAAGGGCCTTCCTGATTTTGTGACATTTTTTGCTTAATTCAGCTTAAAGCCAAGCCCTAAGGAGGTTTTTTTGTGTCTAACAGGATCTTGCATTTAACTCTTCCATTCCTTTGCTCCAATGTGTATAGTTCTCTGAAGTCTACAAGACCTTTTATATGTGGGTGTGTACTTGTTTTAACTGCACTCTGAGCAGCTGTTCTATGGTGACAACGGGCTCTAGTGGGTACAGTGTGTGTCTTAGCCCAAGACAAACGCAACTGCTTTAGGAGCAGGTTTACATTTGTCTGCAAAATGCCACGCATCCATAGCACCCAGGTTTTACTGATTTGATGAAATAGAAATGCAACGAAGGCAGATATTTAAATAATTATTTAGTAAGTGCATGCACAAAATTGCCGCAGTATATTAATTACTGTGTATGACTCGCACTTCTTTGCATTCAAGAAAACAAAAAAATAATCAAGACATTAATCTTCTGTAATATCTAATATCAAATAATGTCTCTACTTCTAAATAGAGAGAGAAAAGCTGTAAGTTATAATCTCATCTCTTCAGCCTGAATGCTGATACTCTTGTCCAAATATTAAAGCAAGCCACTAAAAGTTGTATTTCCTACTTAATTTTGGGGTTGGGGGGAGGGGGTTATGGACTTGTAATTACAAAAACTTTCTAGCTAATACATTATGCTAAGTTGATAAGCAAAAGTACAGAAACATTTCATAAAATACTTGAGGCTAGCTGCCATAAGCAAAGTAAATCCCTTTCAGGAACGTAATTAATATTCTTTAACTGGTTTTCTTGATGAAAAACTATCTGTATGTATCCGTAGAAGGACTTCTATAAAAAGGTGATTTTTAAAATTAATTTTTAACATTTTCTCATTCTCCCTTACCCTCTCTGTGGGGTCCGTAGTGAGCCCTGGATTTACATACTATCTTACTTCAAGTAGAACCCAACAGTTATTGTTTTAATTAATTTTGCGGGCTCAAAGGCTGGCCTGAAACAATCAGCAGGAAAGCAGTTAGGGAAGCATGAGCATTTTGAGGTATTGTTTGTTTGCGAGCTGGACTAATAGAATGCTGCCCATGTCTCATTCGCTCCTTGTTGTTATGTTGGGGCTTTTTTGGGGTAAGTGATAGCTAGTTTATTATCATGGCTTAGTAACGCTGTGCCACGTCTGTGCTGTAACTGTCCTTGTCCATACTCTTAACCTGGAAAAAAGCACGCCAAATAATTTGACCTGGTCTGCCATAAAGTGCTCAATCAAATGATCTTACATCTGCCGTAGTTCAAAAACCCCACACTTAAGAGCTCCTGCAGCTCAGCTAGCATGTTGTGACTTGGGTGATACAGCACGTAACATCACCCTTTGCCTCTGAACTGTAAGTTACTTTCTTGTTTGTGGCTGCTGAACCCAAAATCCAGTCTGCCCTATGCATGCTTCGGGTGCTGGCTTTCATGGTTTTGCAAGTCAGGATGTAAGTTATAATCACCAATATACATTTCTGGTTTACCCATAATCCATGTTATGTGGTTATACAAGATTGGGGTAAGACAGCCGATGTGGTTGCGATTACTTGGTGATATGATTTCTTCTCAATATTGCAGCAATTGCGCGATGAGTATTGCTGGGCTACCACAGAAAATAATTGGGGTATAAACGCTTCTCCAGATTCACAAATTCCCTTTTCCAAATTCATGGTTCTCTCCTGGGATTTGTTTTCTAATGCCTCTAATTATTTACACAAGCACAGAAATTCTGACAAAGGAAACAAACTGAAAAGCTAATCCTATGTGGAAAAAGTAGCTGATGTATTCATGAGAGGTTGTTGTCTTTGTTACTTTAAATATGTAACGTTTTTCCCCTCCTGCTTTTAAACTAAACTTTTGCCCTGGTTAATCTAGGGGTTCACTTATATCAGGCACGCTGAGTTCCTCAGAATTTTGCTACTCTATAATTAATACCTGTTCTTTAAAATCAAAGTCACCATCAAATTCAGAAATGTCCATTCTAGATACAATTCCAATTACTTTATAGTAATAGTATATACAGGAAGTGTGTGTGTGTGTGTGTGTGTATAGTGATACATAATACATACTGCAGTAATAGCCTGTGTATATATAGTAAATAGCCCCTGTAAACCGCTAGTTGTAAACCTGCCAGTTTGATGAAAAATTAGATAAATTTACAGATCAGTGACAGTGTAGCAGTCTGGAGCACATAATTTGTTTAGGCTCAGATTCTGATTCCACTGAAACCACAGAAACTCCAATTGACTTTTAAACACGGGTTAAAAGGACATTGAGAAGTCTCTCAGGTGGAAATCAGACAACCTCTACTTCAGATCAGCTGCGCTTCCAAAGGTGAGGAGCTGGATGGAGCATGCCACATACTGTGTGGGAAGAAGGAATACTGACCTTGCACAGAAAGAGAGGACGCTTGCTCCATTATTTAGCTAGACCAGGTCTAATGACGTTCATGGCAGCGATTTACTTGTGGGCGTAAAAAGTTGTGTCCCGATTTATGAAGTATGTTAAGAGGGATCCTAGTTCCACTTAAAGAGCAAGACTGTTAGGAAACACCAGTATGCTTCCCTGAACACGATCAGATCAGCTTTGGTTTGTTTTGTTAATTTTTTTAACAAACATGTTATATCACATCTTTCCAGTAACAGATGTTCCAATGTGCATCCAAGTCTTTCTAACGGTGAAGCAGCTATCCAAACTTTCTGATCAGATTGTTCCATTTACAATCAGTGTTTTGTGAGAAGAGGGAAGCCCTGGCACACCCCTTTTTAGGATTCCCACGGGGCTGGTGTACCATATCTCAGGTCACGCTGAAAGAACATGCTTAAATTCCCACAGTCAGATTTTCTGTTTGGGCCACCAAGTTAAGAATTGAAGTGGACGGGAAGAAAACCATCTTTTTTTCCGTAACCCTCCATAAGATATCTAAGCAAGGCACGTGTTGGCCTCTCTCCTTGAATGCAGAAGCTTCGGCAGAAGTTTCTACACTTTTTTTTTTTTTCCTTTTTCCGTTTTCGCTTTTTTCCCTCCCGCTTACCACCCAGTGAAGTACAAGCAACAGAGACAGCACTGTAACTTCAGCCGGTGAGCCTCAGCAGCCTGTCCTAGAACATCCCTGTGGCCTTGCAATAAATGCCAGCAGCCAAAAGAAATGCTGTGTACTTACTCTTCCAGCCATCGGCAACAGCGCTGCTATGGCACGAACACCGAGCTTACTTAATAGAAAGCACCAATGCACCATTGACAGTACATTAATACGTTTTTTTTATTTTGGATTTTTAAAAGTCATTCCATCAATACGATGAATAGTTCTCTCAAGTAACTGAATTCTTAACAGAATGACTGAAGTTTAAATGTATTTTTCCCCGGCCCCAAACCAAAGGACAGCCTCCAAACAGCTTGTTTGGGTACAAAGTAAGCTCACCTCACAAAAATCCAATAAATGACTTTATTAAATATATTCTTTTCCTCTAAAATATAAATATTCACTATACTCTTATAAATGTGGAGTAGGCTCATATTTCATTTGTCTATCCCATCCAAATATGAATCAGTCCAAAATCTGAAAATGAAGAAATAGCATCTGTAATTATCATTATTTTTTCTATAAATATATATAATATGAATTTTCTTTGCAAACTGTTTAGTTATTCACTTATACTTCATATAGTACTGAGCACCTTAGATTACATATTGTATCATTTAATTGTTGGTACTAATACAGGGATTTGTAATATTTACAATGCACATACATGTTAAGTATAACATTCCAGTGATTTGTAAGTGTTAAAGGAAAAAGGAAATAGTGCAGTATAGTTTATATACGTATTTAACCTACCCCACAGTATGCAAGTTTTCACTTTAACCGCTGGAACTTTCATAGGAGCCTGTGTCCAAATTTTTAAGTTATACTTTGGAATAGCAATAAAAATGTCCTGATTTGCTTTTTAAAAACTTCACACAACAGTTTACTTGGTGACGTGATGTGAGTTCGTACTCGAAGACCAGTCCCCCAGCGTACCGACTGCTCTCAGCTTCTCAGAAGTTGCTCTCCTAGAAGCTCCCAAGCCAAAGGAGACCCAAGTAACTGCCACAGAAAGCCACGTGAACAGCAGTGGTTGCTAAATGAGAAATATCCATTTGGAAATTAATTGCTAAGTTATGGAACGTGTTATCTTCTACCTTGTGAATTTACACGAGGAATTAATATTGAAGTGAGTACCGTGACAGTAAAACCAAAGTTCACAGCTAGATGAATCCCCTCCCAGGCTTGCTTTTGACCGGTGAGAGGTGCTGGGAGTAGGGCTGCTCTTCCACATGGCGATTTAGCTGTTGTTCTTCGATGACTATGTTCTGTATTTGGGAAGTCAGCCTATCATTGTAAATTTTTAATTAGTTTCAGTGATTAAGATACCTATGGAAACCACCAAGAACTAATTCCTATGCTGTGAATAAACAGCATGATTTACACTTAATTCTCAAGACTTAGCTTAAAAGCAACATGGAAACAAACTCTGTTTTTAATTTTCCTCTTTGCTAGCCGAGTGATGCGAAGTTGAAGCTTTCTCAGGAATAAAAGAAGTGTTGTAATAATGACAGGTGAACTTCCGCAAACTTTGGATTTATTACTTTCTGTACAGTTTCTGTCCTTCAAAGCGTGAATTTTGGGCAAAACTCTAAAAGCAAACAAAAAACCACCCCTCTGTAAAGCAGTTCTGTTTAACAAGTAAGAACACCATAAATGCCATGCCTGTTCTGTTTCTTTCTGTTCCCACCTGACCACATGAAGCCAATTTAGTAGTTCCAGGTGCAAGCTGTGTGTATCATCTCTGATTATAAAGGTCAGCATTGCTGCCTGCTGCGAGCCCAGTGTAGCTGTGAACAAGGCTGAAACTCTGTGATTTGCATGTTTTGATTTAAAACAGTACGCTGTGGTGCTAAACGGGAACTAGTAAGTTACGGGGACGGAGGTGAACCTCCTAAAGTTTCACCAGCAAGGAATAAATCCAGACTTGCCAAGTCATGCTACAGGAGCAGTTCCATGTTAAGGCTTTTCTGGCAGCACAGCTCGTGCTCCTGCCCCAGTGCATTTCCTGACTGTTCTGGAGCTGCTTTAACAACTTTTCTAATCTAATCTAGAAAACCCTCAAAAAAATCAAGGCTTCCTCCCTCCCCACATTTGTTCTGCTATGGAGACCACACAACCAGCCTCATCAGAGCTGAGCGGGTGACTCAGTAGGGGCAGCAGGACAGGAAGCTCACCACAGCTGGAAAACTGCCATGGGAATGTACTGGCAGAAGCTTAGGTCACGCTTCAGCGCGGGTTCAGGGAGCTTTTACCTGAGCCAGAGACCTCAGGTAGCTGAAACACATTAAGCCATTCTGGGAAGTCGCTATAAAAATACCTCCTGTGTGTGCATTACCGAAGGATGCTCCTACCTACGCCCCACCGACAGCCGGCTCTCAATACACTGCTATAGCCTGGCTTGCTCTGGCTCCATCGCTAGGAATGTACGCAAGATATCTTTGTAATTTAATTCGAAAGTGCCCCTTGGCAGGCATCCTCCAGCTGTTCACTGACCACAGCTGTATTGCTTTAGAGCACCTGACTCAAGGTGCACGTTTGCATGCTCTGCTGGGTATTCAAACAACAGGTTCTGACAGCGCTCCGGAAGGAAAATCTTCTGTAAGCGGTGCACAGGTTAGAAGAAATGGTTTCCTTTTGGGTGGTGGGACAACCTTGTTGGGAGAACTACTCAAACAACCTTGAGCCTGCACCACAACCAACACCCACTCTTGTCTGCTTAGCCCTTGACTTATTCTGTATAAACAAGTGCATTGAAATAGGCACAATTTAATGATTCTGAAACATTTACGCGTATGGTACTACTCACTTTTACTGTCTCATATGGGATTTAAAAATCCCATTATTTACAATGAAATCCATTGTTTTCCTTGTCACGTCACCTCTTTAGCTGATCAAAATGAAACCTGGGCCTCGGAAGACTGCAGAAACGGCCAAGGCGTAGTACTGAACCCAAAGCTGGTGAATGTTGCTAGCTGGTACAGGTTGCTGCTGTTGACTGTGCTTCAGATTAACATGGTCACTCCATCTTTCTCTGAAGAAACAGACGTACCCCATTATGCCACCAAGCCAAGTCTTGTAATCTTTGCTGACAGGAACGAATGAATGATGAACACAATTGGTTTTGGACAGGAATGAAGGTCCAGTTGCTGAAAGCACAGAAAGCAAGTTGAGAATGATTAGATTAGATTACAGCTCAAATAAGCAATTATTTACAGAATATTTGATCAACTGCTGCCTGGTGTTTTGAACAGGCTTCTATTAATAAAAACCCTTTATTACAACATATTGTCTTTCCTTTGCATATAGCTGCAAATATTTAGGCTACTAGAAGTAAGTAATAAGCATCTTGACAGCAGATGAGATCCTGGTGCCTCTGGGCTTGCATCCACCTGGGTAAGCAGCAGAAAACTAAATCAGGTGCTGCAAATGCCTCTTCAGGCTCTGTTTCTGCCCAGGGATGGTTGTGGGCCTGCCACATCCAATGCCTGGTGTATCTGCTGGTGGTCACAGCTGCAGCCAGGATACTGCACCTTCAGCAACCGTGGCTGCTCCTCTGTTCACACAAATGGCAGTGAGACTTTTTTTTCCACAATCACGGTTCAGATGATCTCACCACATGCTTGCTAAGCATGACAGCCTTGTCAGCGTGGACAGCAGCTTCAACAGTAGGTTCGCATCAAAACAAACCAGGTTTGCCATTCCACTAGTCATGTATCAAATTTATTGAGAGCTAGTACCAAATTCCCTTCTGAAAGCCCGACAATAAGCAGTCTGCAGACTATATGTTATCAAAGATGACATGAGGAATTAAGCACCCAGCATGCTCATGCACTGCTGAAAAAAAATTTGGCAGGAAAGACCATGTTTACATGCATAATTTATGGTATTTAAAGTGCTCGTAGGAATAAGCACCTTATTTTTAGGCATTGTGACAGCTAACTTAGAGGCCTAAGCAGACAGTACGTCTGTAGTCTTCAATTTTTTGCAGCAACTAGATGTTCAAAAATGTCTAAAACATAGCTTGTTGTCATAGTGTCCCTTTGTGTATTTTGGAATTAATAATATCTCATTCCAAAGATCTTCCACTTGCAATCATTTAAAAAAGGAAATGGATACATACAAATATTCTAACATCTGACTATTTAGTAAGAAATCTTTCATCCCTCTTTGCATGGTTTTACCATTTTATCTCTCTTTTTAGTTTATCTCCTTCTAAAGCCAGATTGTCGAGCTGTACTACAAAGCGTGGCATCTAAATACTGGTACTGGAACCTGGTACTGGCCAATTGTTATTAGAGTAGAACAGAACAGAATAGAATATTTCAGTTGGAAGGGACCCACAATAATCATCTAGTCCAACTTCCTTTAGTGCTTCTCCACCCCCACAGCCTGAAGAACCACCAAGGAGATGGTAACATGCACCCCTTTACTAAACACAGTACTTACAATTTCTCCATCCTTTCCTCCGAAGTCCAAATAAAGCATCCTTATCCCATCATCTGAGGACATTTTCAGTTTTTCGTAGGGATATTGTGCAATTGTCTTAGAGAAGGCACCATCTTGCGGTTCAGTTGTAAGAGAGAATCCATGTTCGTAATGGATGGTCAAACGGCACTCCTGGCTTTTATATGTGCAAGCTGGAGAAGGAAACAAAATCTAGTCTGTAACATTCTTAAAAGCAACAAATTCCATTTGGCTGCAGATATCTGCAGTTTACATTTGATCTCAACGCTATCTCGTGGAAAGTAATCTTCCCTAAACCCGGGCTAATCATGCTCTAACTGTAAACCTGCAAATCTTTCTGTTGTGCGAAGGCCAAGCAAGGTTGTTAGTTATGGTGTAAACACACAGACTAAAATTGTGCTTGGCAGTAGCAGTGCTGATGTCAGTCCTTTCACTTACTCACTGCATTCTTTATGTTGCAGTGTAAATCTACATGCTAACACCAAAAAAACTACTGAAGTTTAATAAGGCTCCGGCTGGCATTTCCTTCCTTCAAACCCTGACAAAGTCATAGCTACTCTTCTTCTTACGTCTGACAGACATAGCCAAAATCAATAAATGTGGCGCAAAATGCCTGAGAAAATTAGAAGCTGTAAAGGGTTTCCCTAAAGTGTTTTGACAAAGATGAAGACACTCCTGGGTCTTCATTAGTGTCGTGGTAATTGAAAAAGAGCCCAGATAATTGTATATAACAGCTACTGCAGCAGAAAGTCTGCATCTTCCCCTCAGCTCAGAAACATAGGCCATGATCCAAATTAAAAATGAAGTTTAGGCGTTCACATCCCAAATTCTCTTTTCCACCACTTTCCTGTGAACAATTCTGCTAAGAAGGGTCCTTGGCACTGGGATAAGAGCACCATGATGAAAGAACGGGCTGATGCTCTCCCCTCCTGCTTTTGGAAAGAAGGGCATCCGTGTCCCTGTGCTGAGGAGATGGACACATCCTCAGGGTGGCTCCCACTGAACACTCTGGCTGGTTTCCATGTCAGAGGCCCTCACAAAGCAGCCTGAGCTCCCGGCGCGGCACACGGCCTGGCAGCCTACGGGCAGGTGTCCCCACGCTCAGCAGCGTGTGGCTGTACCTAATGTCTTCATGAAATTGGAGCTGCCCTTCGTCGCGGAGCGGATTTATGCTTCGGCTCTTGCTCTCATATTTTTCGGCAATGCACGGAGATAATGTTCAACAGCCCTGCCAACTGTAGGGCTGGCGGGGGAAGGACTCCTAAATCCTAAGGGTACTGAAGAGAAAGGCACAGCCTCAAAGCCCCAGAGCCACCCCAGGCTGGCAGCTACCTGGCCGAATGGGGCATCGCCCCAGAACACCTGCAGCTGATTACTTTTATTCCAGTCAATTTTCCATGTACAGAAGTGCTGAGAAGTGACATCCCCATGTTCAGGGAGAAAAATGACTAGCCGTCAAAATGTGACTATTGGACTGGTTTGTCTTTTTTTACACTTCTGAAATGAGCAGAACTAGGTGAATAAATGACCAGTTAACCCTTACGAACGTCCCAGTTCTCCTCTGCCTCCTCCCTCGGCAGGAGAAACTCGTGCCAGGCTCAGGAGTCTCCTGAATTCAGAAAAATGCTCTTTTCTGTGTGTTTCTGGACAAACCTCTGATGATCACTCCTCTGTGACACACAGCCCTATATGGCAGCCTTCAGACTTGTGTCTGAAACGACATGCCCAAAACAAGACCAAAAATCAGAATGACAGTTGACTGTGTCACTGGGCCAGAGGTACCACACCAGCTGGGACTGGCTCACAGAACCCTGAATATGCAGTTTTTTCTAGCAGAAGACGCCTGTGCTACCTGTGAGCGTCATGAGGAGGGGTGGAGATGCAGCACCGCAGGTGTTACTCACATGTGGTGATTTCTGTGATGAGCTCTGCAGAATTGTGGCAGCCCTGCACTACACTTCTCGTCCACAGTGAGAGGTCTCGGCTAGTCTCTGTCCTGAACAGATGCGTTTCAATCCCTTGCCTTGTACCAGTACGGGTTGCGAAAGACAGATCCACTCCCGACTGCGGTGAGCCTTTTCCTGGGCCAGAATGGACCAACCTGCAATTGGATTTGAAAACACATCAGGGAATTATAATGCTGACACAGTGCACTGCACCAAAATCCCCAACTGAGCACAGCTCTGCTCTGTATGTTCGTAAGTGCTCGTGGCTGGGAGCAGAACTCGCATCTTCTCTGCATTTGAGCCTCAAGTGGCTCCTAGTGACACTCAGAAAAGTGAGGTCCAAGGCAGCCAGTACGGAAGCAGCCAGATATGCAGGTTTTGATAGGCACATCCCAAAATCTGATGAATTCCACAAAACAGTGGGTGAGGAACTGAGAGAAATCACCAACTGGTCTGTGGTGATGGGGTTTGATACACAGATACCAGTGCTCACTCATATGAGGCAGCTGAATCCAGCTTTCACTGTCAAGTGGCATTTGCCATAAAGCTTAAATGTCTGCAGACAAACTCAACGATAAATGCTGTTGGATAAATAAGTTAATAAGCAGATACAAAACTACTGTCTTGAGTATACTTTTCCCATAAGGAACCTGTAAAATGCAAAATGTTGCAGCTACTTGTAATCTGAAATTCTCTCACATTTTTCTGCAATTAACATTTTTTTGCCTGGCATCAACAGATAATCTGTGACCAGGAAAGTTTGTTCATCTGGGCAAACACTAATCACAGGGAATATTTTTTGAATGAGAAAATCAACATCGCATATTTAATTCTTCTTTAAGACTGCCCTTTTGGGTTTGGGGTTTTTCTTCCCCCTGCAGAAGTGTGGACAGTAAATACAGAATTCACTCAAGGACATGACACTGATTCAGCTGAAAAGAACAATCCAGAGGAGCTCGTCACTGAGATCCAGAGACTAACCCTCAGAGGAAGGGGTCACAAAATTAAATTCTTCTGTGAAGCTTATTTCTGTCTTGTGTCTCCTGTTTCCCTTTCTATAGGTAAACAATATACTTCATATGAGACTATGAAGTATGTATGTAGCACTGTAGTAGAATACTTGTGCTGAAGGATAAAACATTAGATTATACTAATCATCTGCTCACCCTCAAATTATTGTTTTCCATCTGGAAGAATAGTTGCCTGTTAGCTGACACTGTAGAAGTATGCCATCAGACAGAGATGTTTTAATAGGAAAAGAAAAAAAAAGCAGAAAGGAAAGAAAAAACACAACTTTAGCTTTTCAGTTATTGAAACACTAACCACACAGCATCTGAAATTTTCCCCAATTCCCTGGCAGTCCGTGCTGACATTTGGGATGCCCATTGTGCTGAACAGATGTGTCCTTCTTTTGTATTCTGCTAGAAGGTTTGCAAGATCTGTTCACGTTCAGGTTCATGGTAACTTCCTTTGGATTTTGAGCATCTGCCTTGATTTCATGTTCCCAGGAGGAAGCAAGATGCAGAGTATCCCGGTCAGAGGTGCAAACTCTGAGGGGATGCTGCATCTTGATAATCAAGGCAGGAGACTGGGAACTGAAATCTCTAGTGACTTCTGCCATTGCCTGTGCCCGGCCAGTCACCCAGGTGCAGGCATGGCCACTGCTCTCATGGTGCCTTCTGCTACCGGGAGCAACTGCGGGAAAGCAGCCTGGAAAATCACATCAAGTTTGTAATTAAAAATAAGACTATTCCAGCTTCTTCCTGGGCCATCCCTTCTCCTTTATACAGTACTTACCAGCTGTGCTAAAGATTGTTTTCAAATACTTGTGATACTGAATGTGTGACAGACAGATGGTCCCAATGTTTAATTTCCTTTCAAATCTACCCCACCCACCCCACCCGGCTCCCCTACATCTTCATGCTGTATCCATAGCACTGGCATTGTAGGTTTTTCAGCACATGGATAGAATGAAGATGTACTTTACAAATCAAAGTACGTGGACGCATCCAACATGAACACTTCCTTGCCTGCCTTCTCATTTGCATTACCCCCTCAGCCTTAAAAATGCAGTCTCCCTTTTTAAAATGTTTTTCTGTCATACAGCTCCAGACCCTGCTTTGGAAAATCATGCAGTTAAACATGAACTAGACAAATATGCATGGGAACATTTGATAGTGTTTATGAACCAGCTGTCGCTTCTGATGTATTTGGGTACAGGTCAAGGGATTCCCAAGCTTTAATGAAGTTGCATTCTCGAGAACTGTTTCATTTACATAAAAGATATTTGAACCTAAAGACCACAAAAATACCTCAACGGGCAAAAAATAGTCTTAGAAACTTCACAGAGGGCTTCCCCTCACCCCCACCTCCTGTTGCTCTGACCACGGTGGGGGTTGTGGGCATGGTGCACGCTGCACCCCAAAGCCAGAAAGATACCCCAGGACCAGCTCTGGTAATATTCACTTTCAGTCGCTGAAGGTTACTCGGCCCCACGGAGGTTTGTGAGGACAGGCAGGAGCCCCAGCACTCCTCCCCAGCGCAGCCAGAGCCACAAGAGGGCAGGAGAAGGTTGGTCACGATCAAGTCTGTTTGCACAGCGTGTAGGTAACAGGCAGCAGCTGTAAAACGCAACTCTTGGCATGCTTCAGGGAGCCAGGGAGACACTTCCAATTTCTCTCATTTTTTCCTTGTCTCTCTATGTTTTGGGGACCCTTTTAGCATTATTCTTTGCACACGTGTGATCACAAGATGGGTATGGTCCAACACGAAGTGCTGGTTCTGGGTGAGATGCACCAAGACCTGCTTCTCATCCTAATGCTATGAAAAGAGTTTCAACCATTTCCTGCAACAGCAAAATCTAATAGCCTCGTCAAAAAGACAGTGAAACCAGCACTGACACTCAAAGCAAGTGTTCAGCTGCTCATTTGAGATTTATTTCAAAAGAGACCGTGATACAAGTGCATCAACAGTCACGCAGCTCTGCCCAGTAGAAAGCCACTATCGCCTGACCTTTCTTACGTTGAAACCACTCCTTACCCTGAGTTCGCCCTTGAAACCTGCTCTCGAACTGCTGTACTTTGGGCAAACCTATGCACATGCTCTCAGTTCATCTGAGTTCTGCATGGAAGGAGCCATGACCACCAGGAAGACAAGCAGAGAACTTGCACAGCATCTCATACACCTTCCCCTGGGTGCTCGGGTAGCCCAGTGCTCTCCGCCTGCCTCTCTGCCCGCTTGCACAGATGACTAATCAGTGCCCAAACTCCTTCCCCAACTTGCCATGGCATTAACTATCAAATTGCTTTAATACTTTCTAGTTACAGACCTCAGCTTTACACAAAAGCTACTTATCTAATCTTTAATCAGTGTCCAACATAGGCTACCTTTTTTTTATTTTTCCCTTTCCTTTCATATCTGGCTATGACAGATAACAGAATTTGATTGCAAACATTTAAGATGTAATTACTTAAGCCCCATTCCCATGCTAGAGGGAGGCACTGTATTCAGGCATAAGAAAACACTGAAACAGAGATTACGACAAAAAGGTCCTTGGAGTCAGGGCTATGAGCCAGCTGCTGTGCCTCCCGGTGCAGTGATTTAAAGGAACAACTTAAATCTAATCTCACTTTCATTTGAGCTATTACCTATATTCCATACAAAGCTGGGAAAGACTGACTGGAAAATATTTTTAGGTCTAAATAGCATCTATAGGTTGAAGGCAAACATATCAACAAACAAAAAGGGCATGTTGAAATTCTGCTGTTAAAATACTGTAAGAAGATTGTAATCCTTCTACCACTTTCCAATTTTCTCTGCTCATTATGTCTTGGGTAGATTAAGCATGACTGTACAGTATCTGGCACTGAAGTTTTCCAGTTTCAGCAGCTTTTCAAATATGCATTAGCTAAGCAAAAATGTTTTCCCAAGGACTCATGAAAATCTGAAAGACAGGAGCAGCCAAGATTACAACATGTGGTCTGCAAACTTTCCAGGTGAAAAGTTCTAAATTGCACTGATCAATGCACAGAGGGGATTAAAAAACCTGTCACAAGGAGGGTAATCACTGAGCAAGCATGAACACAGCAGTCAATAACAAGAGCAAACCCTGTGTATTTTTTTGGTATAACTGTACTCAGTGTGATATATCATAAAAGCAGGATCCTGCAGGGTTTTAATCAAAATCATCCAAAACGGTAGGTGTAATGATTTAGGGAATCTGTCAATTTCTGTAATCTGTTCACCTTGGGGATTCATGTGTTTATATGTACTTATCAGACTGTGACTCCATTCTGAGCGTCAAGTTTTGTGTATCTGTCGTCTTTTTGCCTGAGTGTTGAATTCCCAGCAATATTAGTAAGAAAGAGATCAAAGAGATGGGGCTGGAATGGTTCTCAGGAGGTCACCCGGCCCATCCCCCTTCCTAGAGCAGGGCTAACTGTGCCAACACACTACTGAGGATTATAGCATCACCCATCCTTCAAGGACCCCAGTGATGAGGATCATACACCTTTCCTACAGAATCTGATCCATCATTCGCACACCGAGTTTTTCCAAGGACCTACCCAAACCTGCCCTGCTGCAACAGCAGCCAACTATGCCCTGTTGTATCCAGGAGGGACCTGGAGAACATGCTCCCGTGTCCTCCTTGTGTCTCATCTTCATACTTGAAAACTGCTGACATGTTTTCCATGGACCTCTCCAGATTAAACAACTAAGGCTTCTCAAGTACTCCCCTACTGACAGTGTTTTCTAGGTCTTACATTTGCATTGTTTTCTTCTAGACCTTCCACAGCTAACTTGCATCTTTTTGGAAGTGCAGTGCCTCACGTGAAGGTGGTTTATCACCTGAGGCTTTACTCATGCTCTGTAGTTATGTATGATTACTACATCTGCCTAACACACAACACTTCTGCTATAACCCAAGATGATCGTCTTTATTTTCCCCTCTCAAAAACATAGCACCGTAGATTCAAGCAATTTTGCCAGGACGCTTCCCAGCAAAGCAACTATGTTGTTCCTCATTTTCCACCCCAAACCAGTGCAGCTGATTATTCCCCAGCACTTGTCTCTTCTGAACCTCATCCCATCTTTCTTACAGCCCATTTCCCCAGTCTATAAAGGCCCTTCAGCAGCCCGACACTTGTGCTTAGCAATCTCTCATTCCCCTCCAGCCTGAAGGCCAGTGCTCTATTCACACAGGAATCCCATTGGACAGGGAGATGACTATCCCCACCCAAGGCAAGCCAGTCTGCTATCAAATCTGAACTCCTGAGAAAAAGTAATTCAGTAAAAAGCCTTCCAAGACAAGGTCTCAGATTGTTTGATGTGGCAGATCGGTGATCACTGATGAGGGGGGCTGGCGATACCCACCAAAGGGCTGTCTTTACACGTGATGACGTGTGGGCAGGAAGGGGGCAGGCTGCGCTGCGGGATGTCCAGTCACTTAGAGGAGGAGTTGGGTCCATGCACAAATGACATCCCAAAGCAAAGAGGGGGAGAAACATCACCCTCTGCTGTGGTGCTCTTGCTTTACAAACTCTAAGGCTTAGTGACACACCTGGACACAGCCTTTGGCTCCGGCTCCAACACCTTACTCAGACTCAGTTTTCATCAGGAATCATCAGCATTCACCGGCATAGTGCGCAGCAGGCTGCAAGCTGCGAAGCTTGGGGCTGCTGCCTTAAGTTACAGTAACAAAGCGTGAGTCAGAAGCTGGCGTGCGAGGGAGTCTGAAACTCCATCACGGGTAGGTAGACTGGGACAAAACAACCATCAGTGTAATTCCCAGAGTTCAATTTTTTTTATTTATTATTATAATGATTTAGCAGCAAAGCCTTAGCTCATTTAGGGAGAGAACTAAACCGAGAGACCGAGAACAAAAATTAACTAATGAGAGTGCAGTAAGAGACCCGCTGCCTTTGGCCATGTACAGCAAGCCCTTCTGACTGAGAACTCATTGAAAATGGTATAATAGAGGCCTGTAGCAAGGCCAAATCAATGGCAGAGCAGCTCTTTCTCAAGCCCTTTGACCATACTGGCAAAGAAACGTGATTAAGATTCACATCAAGAAGCACAGACAGTTTCCACTGCATAAAGACAACCATGGGAAAGCCGTCTCTGAATTAGTGTCGATGGATACCCTCGAAATAATGCAGATGGTTATTTCCGACCTAGATTCAAGCATGTGTCTTCCAACCTCACAATTTTAAGCTAAAAAAGCCAGGAATTCGTTCGCTAGAGCAGGAACAGAAGTTGTGCTGAAATTAAGCGTCTCCATCACATGTGCAACCCTTCAAAAGCCTCAAACTAGTGGTGCAGAACTGCCACAATGGCACATCCAACTCAGGGCAACAATTTCATTTTTTTTCAGCCTGGAGGACCAGCTGCAAATCTGAGTGCTTCTGCCAAGCCCTCAGGTCTGCACACTGAGAAATTTCAGGAGATTGAACTCTTGGCTTTTTCAGCACTCCTGCCTCTGGATCTGGGCCAAATGGCCACATCCATAATCCTTCTGGCCATCACCCTCAGCCAGAACTCGAAATGGAGAAGAAAGAAGTTAAGCTGAGCACATCAGCCCACTGAAGAAGAATCTGCTTCTCAAACCACAACATTTCAAGTATGATATATAGCTGTGTACCAGCTATACCTGTTCCTGGCTGACTCAGCAGTTCCCACCAGTCTTGAAGCAGTCATAATAAAAAACCACAGGTACCTGGTGGCTAGCAGGGGGTAGGTATGCAGAGGGCTGAACCAAGCCTCCTTCATCCGTGGCATGCTCTCATAAATCAAGAGGTCTTTCTCTGTCAAGACCACTAACACTGGCTTCCAGTGCTTCTCGTTGTCTCCTGGCACCTGAAAAAGAGCAAAGTCTCAGTGAAACAAGAAAAGACAAAGCTACCATCATGTAAAGCCTGACGATACGAACATGTTGAGTCCTGGGTGAGATAATGAACAAAAAAGAGTTTTATGTCTTTGGCTTTTTGATATCTCCCACCCGAATTTATAACCAGCTGCAGAAGAGAAGGAGTGAAGTGCAGTGACATATGCTGTTCTCATTAGCACTGCCATTTCCAGCTCTCTTTATAGGCTACTCCACAAATGCAGTAGCGGAAGAACACCGAGACAGGGATGGCTGTTATTTAGCTGAGGTATTCATGAAAAAACTTCAAATGCGTATTTATAATGTGTACCAATTCATGTGTAGCTGGCTCATTCACTTGAGTGCTGGACACTGCTGCTCTTGTTTCTATTTTCGTGAGCAAAAAAAGCTGCAACATCATCACTATTAAAGAAGAGTGTCAGGTAGTAAAAAATAGTGGGCTGGGACCAGATGCTTTTTTCCGCAGCAGTTCACTTTTTCACTGCTTCTCCTTCGTTCATACCATTCTTCCAGTTTTACAAGTGCCAATTTATAAAGAAATCCAACTTAAACATGGGATTGATCTGAAGCATTGACTCAGTGATGGACCTGTGTCTGCATTTCAAACCCATATGTAGAAGATGTCTGAAGACTGGGTCATCGGAGCCCTGTACTGGCTGCAGAATCCAGATGTGGAATCATGTTTTGCACGTTAGACAGGTGGTAGTCCACATGGCTACACAATTACTGTTAGGGGGACCAAGTACAGATCCTGGGTTTTACTTATTCTACACTGGTAGCATAGAAGTATCTTTAAATAGATGGGAATATGAAAGGGTCTTAGTTTTGAGAATGATGCTCTTCTCTTTCACAGGCAGATGCATCGTTTTCCTTTTGATGCCCATCAAGAAAAAGAAGCCCGATTACGCAGTAACACTTGCAGCAACGCTTTTAAACCACCCAGATATCTTACTGGGTACTAAAGGGAACAAAACAAATTCTGTGATTCACCAGAGAATCCGGTTGTCTACATGACTCCTCCATTAAAACCTTCTCTGGGAAAGAGCAGCAGTTGTCTACTCTGTTTTACGGTTGATACCGGCTTACTTGCCCCAGGCATGTGTCACTGGGCACATCACTGGGTGGAGAAACATATAAAAGGGATCAATTAAAGGCTGAAAAGGCTGGGAGTGGCACAGACAGGAATGGAAATCCAGATCCTTAAGTACAATGTGCCTCAAGCGATGGATTCAGGTTAGAATCACATTAGAAACACTTGCATTTTATGTGAAGACAGGGTCCCACAAATTTCTATACTTTTAAGAATTTCTATACTTCGAAGATAGCTTCACACCAGAACACCAATGCCCAAAGCAGATCTTCTTAAACTATGATTTTTGGCCTACATAATTTCTAAGAAGTATTTTTCCTTCTGAATTACGCTTTTTCAATAATCACAATCCTGTTTACAGCATTACCTGCTCATTGGTTGTTCGTGTCTATGTGTTAACCAAAGTCATAAATGGTTCATCCTTTTAATTTCTACAGAAGCATCAATTACAATTTTCTTTTAGCTATAGTTTCTTGAAATGCAAACTTTCATTTTCAAATAGGGCTGAAGAGAGAAGCCACATAATTAACACACCTATTGATACACTCCTGAAATAATGCAAAATCCAGAGTTCTTGCAGCTCGTGTACTGTGGAAATATTCACATGAGCAAAAAGCATCCTTAGCTTCTTAATACCAGTTATTAACTACAGTTAACACCACAGTTCCTAGCATGGGAATATAGAAATAAATGTTACGGTTAATGCTAACATTTAATAAATGTTGCAGTTAACGCTAACATTTAATTTTTGAGCATCTGACTCTGTTCTTTAACTAGAAAGATTTTATTATATACTTTTGAAGATTTCCAGAAAAGAAAAAAGGAAGATAATATGAAATCTCTCATAGGATGACAAAGGATGTTGAGATCCATAATCTGCAGGAGTAAGCAGGCAGTATACTGGGCTGTTTGTTATTTCTTATTTTTCGACTATGTAACCACAAGCAATCCAAAGACTACTGGAAGCTGCTGACAGCTTTTCTGCAGAACCACCCTGCCAGTGTACTATTTTCAATCACAAGCTTTGCTATTGGGTGGCTGGTCAGGCAACTGTGACTCCAGAAACTTTGGGAAACACTGTTCCCTCTAAAGCAACCACAAGAAAGGGAAGAAAACTCATTTTGCCCGCTTGTCCCACAACTATTTGCTGTAAACGTTAGGAACCAGGATCTCCAGCACGGATCCTGCGGTTACCACCTGCACAGCAAAGCCCATAGATTTGCCCCAGTCCTCCCCAACAGCTGGGTGACTATGGAGATGATGTGGCTTGGTCATAAGGTATTGAAGAGTTTTTCTCAAGAATAAGTGATCTTCTACTACCTCTCCTTGTAGGATGTGTTCCCTGTTTGTAGGGTGTGTACTGGGAAGGGGAGAGAAGAGAATGATGTCTGCCTGTGTCCTGCTAGGAAGCCCTCCCCAATAAGAAGGGCCATGAAATACACACACTTTTAAACACGTTTTTTAAACCTTGCTGGGACCATAGCTGCCTCGCTGCTAAGGAATGCCAGTATAAGCAATACTGCTGCTATTTCAGACCTGAAGAAGGATGTGTGGGCCCAAAAGCTTGTCTGTTTTTTTCCAACAGCTGATCTAATAAAAGATACTGCCTTTCCTTAAAAACCTTGAATTGCATTAGTGTTCCCTGATTTTACTGGGGTTTGCATCAGGCTTTAACAGCTGATGCCGTGCTGTTCAACAGGCAGTTGGCACTTCTGGAAGGTGTCAAAGAGAACATGCTGTCCCATAAACGGCAATAGCAAATTTTACAAAAGAAGAAAGGCTGCAAATATACCATTAGCCTACAGGGCATATTCAGAACAAATCAGCATGGTAAATTAATGCAGAGCAAGCAAGTGGCATACCAAGCATGAGCATAAGAGCAAATTACAAAAGAGAAGCAAAAACCATGTTGCTTACAGGCAGCTAAGTGAAGGGTTTGTTCAGGTTTTAAAGGTTTTAACATCTAACGTATCATAAAGATAACGTGAAAACTTCTGCAAGAGTAAATGTAAGTATCATTTGAGATACGCTGCAGAGGCACCATTTTATACAATGGTTAGGGCCTGCTGCTTAGCCAGAACATTGCAGAATTCTGGCGCTTGCACTACAGTTCCTTCACGTCATCTCCCACTTGCACGGGCACACTTCAAAGTGCATTGATCTGCGTAGCAGACAAAATCACCATCCACTCTAAAAACTTGTCAAACCCAGCCCTTTTTCAAAGTCAAAAATATTAGATCAAATCTAGAAGAACTACAGAAAGAAAAAAATCAGTACTCCTCAAACCTCCTACCACAACAAAATGAATCAGCAAACTTTTTGCTGGCCTTCTGGGCGCTGTTCAGGTAACACCAAGTAACAGGTACGAGTGCCCCCTCTCCACGCTCTGCTCATCTCAGCTGAGGTCACTGATTGTATTCTCAGGTGAAATTCCACTTCAAGTCCACAAAGCTGTAAATGTTTACACCAGAAGCAAACTTCTTTTTTTCTTTCCTAGACACACTGCGCCCCTAGATCAAAGTCTTCAAGTACAAACCTGAAAAGGAAGAACATATTCTAACAAAAAAAAACAACCAAGTGAGGTGAAGCATCCTTTTTGCTGCTCGCAAACCTTTTTTGCTCCTCATATACTAACCCTGTGAAGTGCAAACCCCGCTTTTTCCTGTGTGCATCCCTCTGGTTTACCCTTCCAAATTCAGAAAATATTTCATGTGCAGCAGGGATGAAACTTTTTTTTTTTGGTGTGTGTGTGTGTAACAGTGTGATGGTTGGGCCTGGAATGACACCGGGGGAGACCTGCGTTCATGTCTTACTTGATCACAGGCTTCCTCTACAAAGTCAGCCTGAATGCTCTGCATTTCCATACTGACACCACGGTCTCAGCTGGGGAGGCAAGTGCTGCTGTAACACTCACAGCAGGAACAGACGCAAATGGGAAGGTGGACAAAAAGTGCGCAAGATTGGCTGCTGTATTTCAGCAGCTACACGGAGGTTTGTTCACCAGCCTTCGGCTGACACAAGAACAAAAGTGCTTCAATGCAGAAAGCAGACAGCTCACACAGCATTAGGACACACCAGACCCCACCATCCCGAGGATGTACCTGAGCTCTGGCTGCTTCTGGATGCCTTTGCATGGTGGGGCAGCGTTGCTCCAGGCTTTGTTTTAGGGCTGGATCTGTGGTCTGAAGGACTGACTCTGCAAATAATGACGTAGCAAGCTCAACACTACCTGTATGACTGCTTCTGCCAGTTTTCTGGCAACTGGTCACGTGCTTAAGGCCACTGCTTGCAATGTACCCTTAAAGAGTAACTCCTCTGATACACAGCCAACGATATTTCAGAGAGGAGCCAGCGTGTTTTTCCCGCAGGCAATGGAGACCCCTGGCCCCTTTAATGGGTATGACAGCTTCCAAACCTTTCATAGTTTTCACATATAATTAGTTGCCATAAAGACAACGGGCATCTCAATGGAGATACATGCTTTTACAAATGGTTTGGCCCTTTGCTCTTTCATCTTCCAGGTCTCTTTTTCCTAAGGTTTTTATTTGAATTTCAGTTATTCATCTACTTCAGGCTGCCAGAAATGGATGAAAGAACACTTTTAATCTATGAGGCTCACAGATAATTAGAGTCCTCAGTCTACTCTGGAAAGCTGTTTTATATTTTCATTAACTCAAAAGGGACATTTCAATTACATTCCCTGTTTAGTAAACAAATCATATACTGCCAGCAGACCACAGCAGCAAGTATCCAGGCCTTTCAGATAACCACCACAAAGGTAGCAAGTTTATGCTACAGTAACTGGTTTAACTCCCTTTTCCATCACCCTGTCCCAAATCCCAGAGCCACACCACCACCCCACACAGAGAACACAAGGAGAAACCAAGAAAGAATCTTCAGAAACCTTTTTCTTGCTATTTTCCCTCCTCCTTCACTTAAAATCTCTCTGTGCTGACAACTGCCAGCTTCAATACAGGCTGGGGTATGTTCTGCTACGTATTTCTTGCCTTTTTGCTGTCTTTTCATGAGGGGTTACATCCATGTTCAGAATAAATTTTATTCATTTACAGAAACCTACTTGTCAGTTCCTGAAAATAACAGCTGGGACTGAAAAGGATTTTTGCAAGACAAACAGCAGTGATGCAGAAATACATCATGCAAACCCCAGCATATGAAACAATGCTGGTATTTCTGTGAGCTCATTTAACGGGAGACAATTTGCAATGCAGAAGTGGGTGTAAGTGACAGCCGTAGGCAGAGGATATCAACACCTCCCACGCCACACGTGGATGCGATGTGTTTTACTGCTAAACTTTGTAGTTTTAAACAGGAAATAATGTGCACATTGTTTGGGGGGGGTGGGAAGCTAATGAAAATGTATCTGGTTTTGTTCTTCCCTCTCTTTGACCTCAGTGATAGCTCAAAGGTGGCTTGTGCCGTTACCAGATCTGGCTTACAGTCAGTGCACACACAAAAAGCCTGCAAAGGGCACAGTATTGCCTCCTCTGAGCAGGTAGCAGCAAGCGAGTGATGCGCATGCTTGGCCATAGTGCCGCTGCTGTAGAAGCAGCCAAAGCCAGGCAGGTCAGGTGGGAACCACAGCAGGGACCATGCTGATCCAACCCTTGCGCTACCCTGAGCAAAGCCCAGGGATACACTAACAGCTAGTTATGGGCACTGCCGAGTACGGACAGGACATCCATTCTCAAGACAAGTCTGTACTCCTTCTAACTATCCTTTAAAATTACAAGACACAAGCCAACTTTTATCAAAAGTAGGAGTCAACCACGCCAGCATGGCAATATGTTCAGGCCAATGCCCTGACTCTCTGGATTTACAGGATTTTTAAACAGCTCTGGCTCATAACCAAACGCCTCTAAATGTCAAGAGAAGCACCTCAGCCCTCTGTACTCTCACATATGAGAAGAGTAGGTGATCTGAGACCTTTCCTACAGCCAAACAAGTATGCCCAATCCCAGTTCTGTAGTGAAGGTTTGCTCCAGAGCTTGCTGTTTTCTAATGACTCTGCGTTTTTGGACTAGGCCCTTGGGAAACAAGCCTGGAGGGCTGCATGTCTCCTATGCTACAGAGAAGATGGGAGACAAATTCTTCTTGAAGGTGCACAGTGAGAGGATGGGATTCAATAACCACAAGCTGAAACAAGGGAGATTCTGATTTTGATACTCAGAGAAACTTTTTCAGCATGTCATGGTGGTCAAACACTGGAACAGACTGTGAAATGATTGAGATGATACTTGCAATATGACTGGGCAGGGCCCTAAGCAGGCTGGTCTACTTGGCACTGCTTAGAGAAGGGGGGCTGAACCGTAAAAACTCCTTTCCAACCTATATTATTTCCTGAGGTTATAAAACACCGGAAATTAATGAAAGAAGCAGTCCAGATCTGGATCAGAAAGCCATCATTTAGGTTGCCCTTAATTTAAAGTTAGTTCTACAATTATTCCATACCCATGCAGTTTTTCATGTATTTGTGTCGCATGAATGTTGCATCAATATAAATGCAGTAGTCATATAAAATGGTTATTGCAGTTTAAGGGTTTGCAGAATGATTTGTAGTTACCTTGTACCTTAAATGATTTAGAGCTGTATAAAAGGTGTATCCTTGATCCTTCTGACTATATAGAGTTTAACACTCTGGATTTCCTTTGCAGTGGATTCCTTGCAAAAGATAAGGAATGTAAGGAATGGAAAATCCAGCATCACATAAGCTTCATTCACTGTACCTTAAGTAAAAATATATTGCACACCTGCATGAGAGAAGTTTAAAATCCTGATGTGTTCTCTTTCTTCTGATTAATGGGTCCACTGAAACTGGTTAACTAAATACACAGAAATCCAACTCCATGGGACTCAAAAAGGGGAAAAAAAAAAAGGTAATTCATCTATTTTAGAAACCTCTACCATAACCCAGGATCATTTTGCTAGAGCATTAAGTTGAGACTTGAAGGTCTGTAGTAAGAGTTTTTTTGCAATACAACCACAGACTTTCTGATAACATCAGGGATCTTTCCAGGGAAGGGCAAACAGGCACTATACACAGGAGAGTAAATGTCCCACACCATTTGCTAAAGACAGTGATTGCTTTTCATCTTAGAGAAGGTGAAAGGAACTTTATTGCGTTTTAAGAAGTATTCTGATGTTTTCTGAGTAAAACACATTTTCTCCTATATAGCACCTTCTTCAGACCGTGACAGCACTGCCTGAAATTAAGTAGTAGTAATTTATGATAGCAAGGCTTTGCAAACAGCAAAGGTCCACTCCTGAAAAGATAGTGCTGAGCTAAATAATCTCTGTAGAAAAACCTGCACTTTGCTATTATTTTTTTTCTTCCTTTTTATTTTTTCTCAGAAATTGCCAGGGGAGAGCAGGGAAAGGAAGAGGACATTTCATCACTCAGGGGCTGTGGCAAAAAATATCTGCCCAACCTGTAAGTCACAAGGACAGATACACGGGGGAAGGTCAGAACAGACCAGCTCCACTGGCCACTAAGGCTCATCAAGAGACAGTGGAGAGCTACAGTCCAACTGACCTCCAAAGCCAGTCTGACTGGGGACCAACCTGTGTTGAAAGAGGTCGCATTTTAAGTATTGCTTATAAAAGAGACACAGGGGAAGGAAGAAAAAAAGGAAGGAAAGACCATTAACCTCAGGCTTTTCTAATCAGTTACACTGATTGAACAAATGAATGGGAAGCCTGAAGAGTGGAGGTGAGCACAAAGCCGCAATTTAAAAGAAGAAACATCTGCAAAAGTGGAGGCAATCACAATTACCTATGTCCATGACCTGCCAGCAACTGTGTTTGACCTACCAGCGCCTGTGTTTCACCCAGCAATCTCTCTTTTCCAGCACCCTTACACCAACATTCAGGATAAAAGTGAAGATGCTATTAGCAGACACCTTTGAGTCTGTTGTGTGTTCATGTATGGCTTATCTATGAGGCGTCTGGGCTCTTCAGACTGCAAGCGAGAACAGCTGCAAACTTGCATTCTGAAACACATCTCATGAACATATCACCAAAAAGCTGGTGATAGCAGCTGCCTGAAGTTTAATAAATATTTAAATAAAAATCACAGAATTAAAACGTGGGAGGAACTGTACCTCTAAGACACAGCTCAGTTCTGAGACAGATGAGCAGCTGTGTTGTCTTCAAAATAATCACTGGACCTCAAAGCACAATAATCCTCGTACTTCCCTTTAAAATGAAGTAGTCCCTCCAGTAAGCCAGGTTTGCCCTAGGAAACACTAAGAAAGACTGCGTATCTTCCCCTTCAATCCGTGGAGCTATTTTGCACATCAGGGTCAGCCACAGGAGAAAAGGGAGGCAAGACAACAGACGGGAGCTTTGGAAGCTCTACAACATCTGCTATGCAACTGCTCGAGAATGGATACAGTTACTTAGGGGTGGGGAAAACCAGTTTTCCCCTGGTATGCTCCAGGATACCAAGAGCAACCACCGTTCTCTCCTGTGCCCTGCAGGTTGCTGGATGCCACAGTTTTGTGACATAGAGTCACAAAAAAGACATACAGTGAGCATTCAAGCCAAGGTAAAGAATATTATGAGGGAGTTCATCATCATCAGTGGGGCATAATGGTAATTGTACAGCAGCAGAATCAAGTGAAGACACCATAGTTTAAACTCACTGTCTCTAAAAGTCTATAATTTACAAGTGAATCTGACATCAGCTGATCAAGTAGGTACCACATTAGGATAAATGAAGAACAATATCCATTACATCAAAAAAATACAAACATCTCATCTTTCAATTCAGTAAAAGTGCACGGATATTTTAACACCAGCTCAAGAACACTTGTCAACAGCACCCAATCAAATGGGAATGCTGGAGGTGTAGTTTTCATTTGAAAGCAGCTTGCAGTTTTTAATGATGGCTCAAACATGTAAAATGCCATTTGAAATTATTGTGGTGTCTGTTTGGTGAAGGACAGGTAATCATCAATGTCTATATTAAAACTACAGTGACTGAAATTTGTCCCAGATGATGTTTTGTGCCTCTCTCTATCACATTGTCTTTCCTAATACTCAGCTTCAGAAATAATGGTCCATCACAACTGGTACCTTTTGAAGACTGACAGCTTTGACTACTTTACTCAAGGCTCATTATAAATCACAAGTGCTGGAAGAAAAAAACAGTAGGGGAGCAATACAGAGAGAACAAGATGTTTCTTTGTCATTGTTACTATGTTGTCTCAAGGACAGTCCAGAATACTTTGTTGTTTCACTCTATTGTGTCATTGATCAATATTCAGTAATACTGATGGACTGCAATGCAACTAATGACCTCAAGCAAATGAGTGAATTCACTACATGCCTGGCACAAAAATGTATTATCTTCAAAAAACACTGATAAAATCTATATGTTAGGCTTCATCAACTGGAATTTTGAACATGCTGAGAAATATCTGAATACTTTTTGAAAAAGCAGAGGTTCAAGTAGAAACCTTACTAATGTGGCTTAATTTTGAAAAAATGTGGAGCAGCCATAGCTTTCTCGGAAGTTTGGTAAAAATCAGTTACAGTTTGGAATCCAAACCTACTTATTTAGATGCCTAAGGATATATCACACAAAGTTCCTATGGTTTTGGTTTTTTATTATTTGTTTGCCAGGTTGCCATTTTCAAAGCCATCCAATTGTTTGATACCATATATTGTTTCAAATGGATAAAATGTCTCTCTCTGCCAGCATAATGACAAACCTCCACAAGCTATCTAAAATACTCAAGGAATATACCTGCTGTCTTAATGGGGGAAAAAAAGGAACTTAAAACACGGCATTTTCATTAGAATTTGTTTATCAAATTCAAAATTTTCTGATGGGCAGAATAACTGGTTTTTTTTCTCAGAAACCCAGCTGAGCTCCAAGAAATCTCTGCCAACCAAATAGGTGCTACACCTTGGCAGCCAGATTTTGGAGTACATCCAGTAGGTTTTCATGATGGATCTCAGAACTGGTGGATCCCAGGGTGCCAGTAAAGGTAGGAAATGAACAGTTAGTCCATTTAATATGCAATTCACTTTCACTCCTTAATAAAGACAAAGCTGAATTTTAAAATCTTTGCCCGTTCAGAGAGCTCTGTTTGATTTGGGATTTGTTAGTTTTCTAAGGAATGAGTAAAGAAGCAAATAGGATATAACCGAAAGTGTCACCTGCCCCACTGAAAAGCTAAGAACATTGTTTTTCTGCCTTCCTGGAAGGCTTAAGCCAGTCACTGGTTCAGAAACGTGATGCTCAGATTCATAGAAGGAAGACTGAAGACAGAATCATAGAATCGTTTGGGTTGGAAAAGACCTTTAAGATCACCAAGTCCGCCACATTTACAGGTCTTCTAAATACATTCAGGGGTGGTTACTCAACCATTTCTTTGGGCAGCCTGTTCCAATACTTGACCATCCTTTTAGTGAAGAATTTTTTTCTAATATCCAATCTAAATCTAATGGCATTCAGCCATTTTCTAACCCAACAAATATTACACCCATCCAAGCCAGGAGCAGCCAGTTTCTCCAGGAGAATGCTGTGGGAGATGGTGTCAAAGGCTTTACGAAGGTCCAAGTAGACACCATCCACAGCCTTTGCCTCGCCCATTAAGCAGGTAATCTTGTCATAGAAGGAGATCAGGTTCATCAAGCAGGACCTGCCTTTCATAACCCCACACTGGCTGGGCCTGATCCCCCAGTTGCTCTGCACGTGCCACCCGATGGCGCTCAGGATGACCTGCTCCGTAACCTTCCCTGGCACTGAGGTCTGACTGACAAACCTGTAGTTTCCTGGATCCTCCTTCCAGCCCTTCCTGTAGATAGGTGTCATTGCTAATAAATGATTGAAAGTGGCTCGGTGAGCACTTCTGCCAGTTCTCTCAGTACCCTTGGGGGGATCCCATTCAGCCTTATAGGTTTGTGTGGGTCTAAGCGGTGTGATCATTTCCCCTTGGATTACAGAGGCTTCATTCTGCTCCCCATCCGTGTCTTGCAGCTCAGGGGCCTGGGTACCCGGAGAACAACTGGTCTTACTATTGAGGACTGAGGCAAAGAAGGCATTAAGTACCTCAGCCTTTTCCTCAGCTTTTGCCACTGTTTCCTCCCACATCCCATAAAGGATGGAGATTCTCCTTAGCCCTCCTTTTGTTGCCAATTTTTTATAGAAACATTTTTTATTGTCTTTTACGGCAGTAGCCAGATTAAGTTCTAGTGGGGTTTTGGCTCTTTTAATTTTCCCCATGTGTAACCTCACAGCATCTTTGAAGCCCTTCTGAGTGGCCTGCCCCTTCTTCCAAAGGTCATAAACTCTCCTTTATTTCCTAAGATCCAGCCAAAGCTTCATTCAGCCCCGCCGGTCTTCTTCCCCGTCAGCTCATCTTTTGGCACATGGGGACGGCCTGCTCCTGCCCTTTTATGATTTTCTTCTTAAGAATGTCCAGTCTTCCTGGACTCCTTTGCCCTTCAGGACTGGCTCCCAAGGGACTCGGTCAATCAGTCTCCTAAACAGGCCAGAGACTGCCCTCCAGAAGTCCAAGGTAGCAGTTTTGAGGAGCAATCATCTCACTCCTCTGAGAATTGCAAACTTACTATTTTGTGGTTGCTGTGCCCAAGACAGCCTCTAAACATCACATCACCCACAAGTCCTTCTCTGTTCACAAACAACAGGTCCAGCAGGCACCTTCCCTAGCTAACTCCCTCAGCAGCTGTGTCAGGAATTATCTTCCACACACTCCAGGAACCTCCTAGATGACTTGAAAGATCAACTCGTCCAGCCTCTGCTCAGGAAAGGGCAGACTTTGCTCCCAAGATTTGTCTAGCCTGTTCTGCAAAACCTTCCCTGGCAGAAATTTCCAGCTACTCTATCATGGTTCTTGGCCAGTTTCATCATTGGGAAATTGTTGCCCATGCTGGAGCACGTGCCACTGTGGTCCTGGGGATACTGTGAGGTCAGGTATCATTACATGCTTGGGAGACTAATAGAAAAATCAAATTTGTTTTTTTAGCTAAATGTCTTTTTAAGATGGTCATTACTCTAACCCTGCCAAAGGAATTTCAGGAGAGTGATGGTCACAGAGGAACTGGGTAAGTGGGAAGAATGCTGGACAGAAAGAGGGTAACTGCAGTTTGTCACTGGTCCTGTGACTTGCTGGACAGCTGTCACCACTACCTATCCGGTACATGAAGAAATGCACACACATTCCTAACGTTGCAAAAATAACTGACAAGGCAGCTTTAATAGAAAACCAGTATTACCAACTCTATCCAGCCAAAGCTCCCTTGGGGATGTCAAGTGGAGCTTGAAAATCAGTCTGAGGTTTGGTTGGTATTTACAATACATTTTTAATTCTTGCTGATATATCAAGCCTTTTTGCTTTGCTGACATTCCATAGTTTTAAGATTTTCTCTGTGGCTAGGAACCTACAATAGAAATGAGAGCTCAGCTTTCATAAAACATCTTTATTTCAAAAGATGGTAGTAGAAGAAATATCCCTGTGAACTAAAAACTAAAAGTATTCAAACTATGAGGTTTGGACCTATGGTCAGCTGTTACTTCTCAAGAGGCATCATTTTCCCAGACCTGACACTGCTTATATTACATGATCTGACAAGATCACAGCCCAGGGGTTTATAGCAACAACTCTTTTAATTAATCTACTATCTACAACAAAAACATAGCATGTATTGAAGGGCATGTGTTAATAGAAACCATGAATATTCAACAGAGCCATATGGGGAAGACAAACATAAAGAACCTTTTACTTGGCAGTTGTCTATGCTTAGCTTTAAATTAGCCACACAGGACAAATGGGTTTAGTGCTGTGCCATGTTATTTCATCTAGCTCACTAAAAGATACACAATCAGGGCCATCAATCTACAGACCCAAATCCTACAAATATCAGGAAATTACACATTATAAACTATGCAATTTTGAAAGCCAATACTCTTTATCTGGTTCTAATTCTCAGTGTTTCATATTTTTGCAATAATCACAGCATTTAATTACTCATAGGACAATTCTACAGAGAACTGAACATTGCTCTAGAAGAAAAACTTGGGAAGGATAAAGTTAATTTCCAAAGCTAGTATAAACAGATTGCATGCTACAGGTTATCTCCCTGGGTCCAGAATGGGAAACTAAGGTTTCAGATTCAAGAATTATCCCTGAAATACACAATTTAATCAAATAAAGAACTTCCTGGTAATGGTATTAGACTTTTACATCTCCTAACAAACCATCACATATCCAAAGAGAAATGATTTTTAGTTTAAGAGATAAACGAGCTCATGAACCAACTGACTTCATCAATAGAAGACTCTTTCCTGCTGTGGGCTAATAAATCACCCCAGACAGATGTGCCAGCAATTTTGAGTATGAACCAGCAGAGGGTAACCTGAACATCATAGAGCTGTGGGGTTTTCACTTTCTTGTAGCAAAGACAAGCACGTATGAATATTACCAAGTGACTACACCTAATTCTACCCTTGGTGTTAGAAATGTATTTGCACTGAAGCCACTGGGAAATTTTACAAATTATTTCTTCCATTTTTATTCCTACTATGGAGATAAATATTTGTCTTTTCAGTCAGACATCTCACATATACTGGTATAAAAAAAACCTTAAGTAACTCAGTTGAGTAATACTAGCATGAAACTGCAAAAGGAAAATTGGAAAGTATGTACTTTATTAACATTGTCATATGCTAACATTCACATAACCCATTTTAGGAGTATAGCAAATGGGATTGGATTGGATATCATACCAGCAGTTTCCACCAAAATTTCTGGATTTTTAAATACCATGTCCTCATTGGCTTTTTTATTTCCTTAGCCATATGGAAAACAGTCAGGCACAATTAACCATTTGTCAGAAAACAAACTATTAATTAACACCATTCTGTGCGAATGGGCAGAAAATCATGTTCCCTGCTTGCCAAAAAGCTTCCATTTCTGCCTCATGTTTGTGCTCAGAACTAAACATAGCTACAGACACGCTGCTTGACATAACTGACCAAGGCAAAAAAGAACAACTACTGCAGAGGTCTTTCAGAACCAGCAGCCAAAGCAGACAGTGAGATTTTCTAAGGATAGATGCAGGGCTTCACCTCTGCATCTCCTAAAATTCTTTACAGACAGATCTTTGATTAAAGTGGGCAGAAATAGACTAAATCCCAATTAAGACATTCATATTTGTGGCACAGCTTGAAAGAGAAAAAAAAGTGTGAGGTGGCACGGGGAGCAAGTTACAGTGTTTTCTAAGCTTCACCTTAAAAATATAGGACCTAACTTCAATTATAGTTATATCCATTCGATTCTACTGATGTCAATGGATTTACTCCTAAATTACGCCAGATGGGAATCAGCTAGCTATTACCACATTTTCATGCATATAACCAGCATCCTTTTAAAAGCACCATTTATTCAAAAGTACATCCTCAGAGAGCATGCATCCTCAGGTAACCCAGCTAAAATCAGAGTAAGGGGCATCCAGTGACAAGGAATGCCAGGGGAGAACTGCAGAGTGATAGAAGTGGAAGGGAAAGAGGAGATCTGGAACAAACTTTATTTGCTGCTGAATCCTGGGAACTAAACTGATAACCTCCGGGGCTGGCACAAGACAGTATGGTAGTTATTTGCTTCCCTAACAGAAAAGCCGTCTGTGATCTGTTACCACTGAGTGGTATTCTTATATTTTATTCTTTAGCAGAGCAGCCTACAACACTGTTCCTTCCAAAACTTTGAACCCCTTTGCAGGTCCACGCTAGGCTACAGGTGCGTAACTATTATCAGTTAGTGGTTGGCTCCTCGTGACTGTTTTTCAGAATTGTTCACTCACTTGGATGCGATCCTGTAACCACAACCCATTCCTTCTGCTCATGCTTGCAAATATCCAAGCAGCTGTTTCAAGTTATTTGAAGGGGCTAGAGACTGAAGTTTTACTTGATGAGCCCAGGCTAATAGAAACTGATGATACATGACCTTTGATGAACGCAAACAGCCTTTCTGTCCAATCTGAAGCAAAGAAAACAGAAAACCTAAAATTTCTCTTTGAGATCTCCTTGCAGCTGTGAAGAATTAATCTTATAGGGTTATGAAAGGTTCAGAGAAGGCTGTTCTTATTCTTGTCAGAAAGGGATATTTCAACACCTTCCAGCCCACTCAACAATTTGTACACCTGTCTGTATCCAATGGTCTCTGCAGCTCCTTGCTGGGCTGCACCTTCCCACTGTCACCCTCCCACAGGCTCCTGTAGCTCGGCTTTACCTCCTAATCTCTTCCAGTGCTGTCCCACTTTTCCCTTCTCCCAGGCTCTATTTGTCTTTCTGTACTCATCCATTTGGCTTGTGTCCCACAGGAACAAAAACCACAACAGAGGCACGTCTGATGTGTGGCTCCATGTTCCCTCCTTCCTGTACCTTGCCTACTCAGATAGTTTGAAACAGGGTCTGCTCCTATTAGTACTGTTTATTCTGCAATCTCACACCATGGCATTCCAGGTTTGGCTAGTTCCTAGTCCCTCTCATACCAACATAATTATTAAGTTACTAACCATAACAATTACCACCAGAGTCAGTGCTGCTCTTTTCCTCATTTCAAACTCTTTCAACAACAAAGCAGGAACCCAACAGTAAGTCAGCTTGTCCTCAATAACCAGCTTTCCCCAAAAAATCGCAAAAGCAAGGGGCCTCAAGACAAAAATGGCACATAAAAGGTTTGCACACTGCCCCATGGAGCTGTGCAATCCCTCTCCACGCTGCTCCTGTTTGCAATATCTCCAGCTTCTTCCATCTCTTCCAGCTGCCTTTGCCTTATTAACATCTGCCTGCAGTTTTGGGCAAGCAGATTTAAACCTCTGTTTTGAAATTTTAGGTGGGAGAACATTAATGTATTCTTTAACCCTATGATTCAGGGATCCAAAGAACACAGCAATAATAAGCATTTTTTAAGTGGAATGAACATATGTGTGTGTTTAAACCTAGAGTGTTCATGTACCCCCCTACCCCCGCTCTGAAGGGCCCTGCAGAAAGCCTCATGGGATGAGACAAGGCCAGAGACAACACCATAAAACACTTCTTTTCACAATAATGTACAAGTTTCTCATTCCATAAACAAAAAGGTAAGCTTCTATTTCCATAGCAGGCTTCTCCTCAAAGTGAACTTTTCAGAGCCATTGCCATAAATATCACTGACATTTCCAGTTCCATACATAAAAAAGCAGCTATATCCTTACTACACATCAGCAGCCTACTCTGGCCGATGTTTGCAACTATTTTCAGCACAAGATCAACAAATGAATGTTTGCACAGCAGCATCTGCTCAGCAAAAATGTATGAATAAAAAAAACCACCCCAACAATAACATGATCTGTTCACACAGTTTCAGGAATCTTCACTGCGGCTAAGAGTCGTTAGCATCTAGTGATTAAAACCCAGGTGCTTCCTTCCAGTAGAGCTACTGTTAGCACAGAAGCGCCTGAAATTCAGGGAATGCAAATAACATCTGAGAAGATCTGTGGTAAGTCCATTTGTCTTCAACAGCAATGTCACTACATCGGAAGCAGCAGGTCCAAACCCCCCCCCCCCAAAGTCCCCTTCTGATGTACACCCAAAGAAACAGCCACTCCAGCTCCAGAGCCCCTTTTTGTACCCTGACCATGGAACAGATGCACTGTATAAGCTAGCACATCCTTCCAGAGGAGAGGGTGGAAATCCCTGTACTTAAAAAAAAAAATAAAATAAAAAAATGTTCCAGGGTATCCAGCTAGATGTCTGAGATGGTCCTCAACAGTCTTGCAGTTGGAGCTGGTAGGAATGAATATGCTTTTGCTGAAGTTGTTGGCGTTGCTAAAGAGACAGCTGACTCTTCCTAACAGCATGCCATCTAAGTGCTACCATTTTTTAGCAACTTCTCCTGAGTTTTCTAATTCCTATCTCCAATAAGCTTAACTTTTGTCACTTGTTATACCTGTGACTCTACTGTCGCTCTCTGACTTTTTTAAAAAAAGACAAAGCTGTTAGAAGAGGAGAAAAATACTTAACGTCACTATGAGACCAGAAAAAAATGTGACTCCATGGGACACTTCAGCAAGCGGACTGCAGAGTTTTCCATGGATCCTACTGTGTGTTTATTACTAAGGATGGTGTACCACACCTCTGTTGAAATTGCATTATTCCTGTGTGCTGTACAAGTACTGGAAAAAATACTGATGTCATTCCAGTAGATTCTGCCACGAGGTCAGGTGTGATCCAACAGTACCTAATTTCCCTACACCTACAGTATATCTGACAGGGTAAGTCCCCAATGCCTCATGTGAGCATGAGGCCAGTTCACTTCTTTCACATCCGTCCTCTCCAAGTCTTGGTAATTCTGCATGCATGGGGCAGTTTCTCATACATCTACAGAACTTTGCTCTCCAAGAAGATCCTGTTTTGGATTCTTCTACCCATTGACCACCCTTTGCACCCTGTCCCTTTCAGGCTGTTTTTCCTATCTTGCATCCAAAGTCTAACGTGAACACCAAAGATTGCACCTCTGTGTACTCTGGGGTTTTCCATTTGATTTCACTGGATTTTCTGTTTGAAGCAGTAACGGTCCTTTAGCCTTATTGATCAGTTTTCACTGCACAAAGAGGAGGACATAAAACTGTGTGATTTCTGCAGGTCACACATTATTCTGTCTCTCCCTGCAGCTGGTTGTTTACGGCTTACATTAAAACTGGAAATGTTGCTTTCTTATGTGGTCATTGTGCACCTTATCCTTCCTTTCCTAATCCTTTAAGTGAGGGGAAAAAGCCAGGAGAAGAATATCATGCATGCTGGGATATTTGTCCATCTCTCCATGGGGATGATTAGCAAAATTCTGTCTCTTCCTAGACAATTTACAATTGTAAAATGAGATCAAAATCTGGCCCTTCGAGGGAGGTGTTACTTTTGGAAGTGATCAGAAACAGATGTTCTCAAAACCAGTGACGTTGGTCTGTTTGTGGTAATTCAACAATTGGTCTTAGTAATTTCACTTGTGAGGACAGGAAAGTCCTACCAGCTCCAACTGCAAGAACTTTCAGCTTTGCTGAAGTATTGCTAATTAAGATATCTACTAATAAAAAATAAATATATAACAATGCTCCCAAATTCCTTGCAATGCCATGATAATCATTAAATGGTAATCTCTGACAAAGTTAAATCTAATGTTACTCGGTGGCTGTTCCCCAAAGTAGACGCCCTTTTGGTAGTAAAATTGTCTTACTGTTTAAACATTCAGGCTTTCCTCTCTATTTCACAGTTCATAAAGTGCTTTTATGGTGTTGAGATTTATATTTAAACAGAAGACGGTTTATTTTTCTGCTTTGATTAAATCCTACATCCCATAAGCAGTGAACCTGTGATACTGCTCTCCTGTTTTTAATTGTCTCCTTCTATTGAGATGCCAGCACTGTATGTCTTTGCTGCAGCCCAAGTGCAATTTTGCTACGTGTCTGGCATTAGCGCCGTCAGGTCTGAGGTTAATGTGTACACCATACCACTCATTAGCTGTGCATTACTATCAGAGCCAAAAATCAACATGATTGATCCAACAATATGTTTGGGCTTGGGACCGAGACTCAAATGAGGTCTCACCAAAAGCAAAGGTCAGCGACTTGGCACAAATTTTGCTGTGCACAGAGAAAGCTTTTCTTCCAAACTATTCATCAGGGAAGGTACAAATGACAACTAATATGGGCCTCATTAAAAAGGAGAAGAGGAAACCCCTTGGAGAGGGCAAGGAGGCTCCCTTGCTATCAATTCCCCACGCCCCACCCCCCCGTCCTTTCCTAAAGCTTTTATTTATGTTACAGTAAAGACAATGTGGAGCTTAAAGGTAGCTGTGGGGCTTGGGGTTTAGGAGACTTGTTAGACTAATTATTGTGATGCACACTATCAATTACTGTCCAGTTGAGCAGAGAGGATAACTGTGCAAGCAGAAATAAATCTTCAGAAAGAAGGGATCTGGGGGAAGGGAATAAAAGGACATATTTTTTTAAGCAGCACTATTATTTCTTTTAGTTAAAACTCCAGTGCCAAAACATTTCCCATCTTAAAATAACTAAAATAAAACAGACACTAGTTTAATAACGGAAGAGAGAAGAACGATTACAAGAAACCTTTTCAGTTGTAGATGTGTTTCAACTACAGCTCTTACGAGGATTTCACGTATAAACCAAGCACTTCTGCGCCACAGTCAGACCCTGAAATCAGTACTTCAAAATATGCTATTTTACATATCATGTTCTTTCTTCCTCAGTAACCTAGGGTGTTGAAAATGCTATTGATACAACAATTAGGCTGTATGAGAAATACTTCCCTGCAGTCTCTAGAGTTGCTGTGTTGCAATATAATTGTCTAATAGCACATTTTTGTAAGGGCCGTCATGGTATTATGGGTATAATTTTATTTTTACAGGATACGATAATAAGGTAAAAGGCTGGCATTAATAGCCTTAGGAACCTATTACATAAACAGAGGTTGAAGATGAAAATTGGACTGGAATTTGTAGAGTCTGCATTAAGTAAATGTCTCGCCATACTGAAAATTTTAACTCATACAATGTTTCCCTCTCCACAGTTTTTTCTAAACTCTCCTATTCTTCTAAAGGTCAATCCCTCTTTCCAACAGAGGACATAGCTTCTTCTCAAGGTACCTATAGAAAATCTGTTTATTTCTCTCTGTTAACAGTTGTATGGCAAAACGCGATACAAGGCATATATTGCTTCTGCTTGTACCAGCACTGACACTCTGCCCTTCTGCAACCCGCTCCCCACCCACCCCCCAAATATTAACCAGCTCATGTGTCCTAAAAGCACTCGTGGGTACAGACAACATACCGCTGATTGCAGGCTGAGTGGGCGAGCAGGATGGGGCAAAAAGATAGGGAAAAAACCCAAATGTTTTTCATTAAATTAGGGCACACTTACTAGGAATGGCTCCACTTTTGCCAGGAGTTTTCTCTGTGGGGATCAGCTGAGGTTCCTGTGGGGAGAAGGGCTGCAGGGCAGAGAGAAGAGGGTTTTTTTATGGCCTGTTCTGTTGCTTTCTAATCTATTATTCGTGCCATTAATCAAAAAGCTGGAATGGGAATATTGTTGTGTAGCAAAAAAAAAAATAAATGACTGGGGTGAGAAGAATTCATACTGGGCAGAGTCTGAAGGTCAACACACCCCTAATGGGCCCCTCCATTCCCCTGAAGGTGATTTTTAACTTCAGGAGACAAAACCTGCAAATGAGAACAGGGTAACTTCGAACACAGAAAATGCAGCTCGACAGGAACTTAATGTTTGTAAAACCTGGGATTTTCTATGGTAGACAATCCCTTTCAAACTTCCTACATGCAGCCAGTAAGCAGAAAAACGCAGACAAAAGAACAAACAGACAGAGTGCAAGGGCATAGCTCTTGCAAAACACTGTCTTTCTCAGTGCCCATCATGTTGCAGCAATGTGTACGGGGCAGATTAGCCCTAGGGATCTAAGAATAAATCTGCTTGTCCCGTACAGCTGAAGTGGTATCTAGGGGCTGGAAAGCAAGCTGGGTGTCCACAGCACTGCTGGGTCAGTGTGGCTGGTGGGGCCAGAGCTTTCCTATTGCTCAGTCTGCATTTGCCTTGCTCTTTGTTGCTAGCTGAATTTGCCCCAAAACATTGCCTTAATAGCAGCCTCCCCACCCTGGCTAACCACTCCACAGCATCTCCAAATGCCTGGCATGAGCTCCACACCTTCCCCAGCCAATGTGCTGCTGGTCTCCAAGCTTGCATGCCACACAGCTGGGCAAGAACAGGTGCTCCTCCTCCCCACCCCGCCACTGCTGATACCCTACCTGCACGCCAGTGGAAGGAGGCAGAAACACATAGAGACTGAAGAAAACCAGTTGTTTTGGTGCTTAAGTGCTTAAAATAATTGGGAAGGGCACCATCTGCCCGCCACTGACAGCAGGGCTAGGTATGAGTTCAGTAGAGATCTCTGCTTCCTTATGCAACGTGTTTTACAAAGGAGAGGCTCATGTGGCATTTAAATCGCATTTGAAAACCAAGAAGCATCACTGTCTTTCTTGCAATATTTACTGAGAGGCTGAGGTGAAAGGAGGTCTTTCACCTGCTTCTGAAGGAAGGGGATCAAAGCCTTCCTTCACATCACACCTGTATCCTTCCTCTTCTTTTTCCAACTGAATTTGATGGCAAATATGTTCAAACACAGACTTTGAAACCTGCAAAGCCCCAAAAGGTGAGCTGACCTGGCATGTGCGCCAGGGGAGGCAGACCCTTTTGGACAGATGCAACTGCAGCTGCCAAGGTGAAAGATGGAGAGGCACAATATTCTGAAAATTTAGTAAGATCTAGGAAGAAAATTCCTCAGCTGCCAAAATCTAGAAAGTTTGCGTCCAGCAAAATCCAGCCCAACCCAGCAGCCATTCAGGTTTGGGTTACATAGAAGAAAGAGTTAAGCAACCATACCGTGGCGCACTGTGCAAAGTGGCTGGTGCTCAGGACCATGCCAGGATGTGTTCCCACAACCAGCACCCTGCCACATTGGAGGAACTGACAGAAAGAGCTCCCATACACTGGGGAGGCAGTGACCCCCCCCTGTTTCCTTTCGGCATCCTCTCCTCCTTCCCAACTACATACATCATTTCCCCTCTCAAATCCTGCCTTGGGTTTGTCAGTAATACATCTGCTGAGGTCCCTCTTGCAGCAGAGCCACAGCCCACCACGTGGATCCCACCTGTGGTCCATGTCCCCCCTGCCCACAGCTGCCAGAGCAGGAGTCACGTCTCCAGGCTCACAGTTCCTCCTTATGCAGGAAGGGAGAAGTTAAATAAAACTTCACGGAGAGATGACATTAAAAAGGAACTTTCCCACCATTCCCAGGGTTCATAGGAAAAGCGATATCAATATATTGTATTTTATGGGAAAATTAAGTCAGTTGTTAGGGCGGTTAGATCAAAACTGAGACAGAGAGAGCACCAGCAGAACGTCATTACCTCTGTTAGGATCCAGCCAGAACTAATGCAGCCCTTGTGGGAAGGGCAAGGGGACATGCAGGGCCCCAGTTCACACTTCAGCTCAATTTCTACAAGAATAATTTAACACCTGAAGGCTACTACAGAAATACAGACTTTTGAGCTCAGATCCTTCATGCATTTACTATCACATTCCTGAAATTTTTCATGATTTATTTACACGTACTCTTCTTTCCAATACCTTGTACTGAGCACTTCTGCCTGAGTTAGATTTATTATTTGCTCAGTTCTCACTGGCACGGGAAGAAATAGCACGTGTGTTATGGATAAAGACTGGCAAAGCCGTTAAAAACAGTATGGTGAATGAAATGGCTGTTTTCAGCCAGAGTTTTCCTTAATAGATCCATTTACTGAAGGCACCTAAAGCAAGAAGAGAACGATGTTACTGCTGATAAAAGTGGCCTGTGGAGGAACCTTGCTGAAGCTGGGAGAGGAAATTACTCTTCATGCTATTTCAGGTTTACGTCTTTCCTAAAAACAGGCTGATCGTTATCTCAGATAATGAAGACTGTTAATGTAATTAAGCGCTCTGTTGTGGTGTTTTACAAAGCAAACAAATAAGTTCCAGAATTAATAAGCTGCAAGGTTAAGTGACACAGGGCAAAAGCAGGACTCTTCATTTGGATGCAAGTGCTCCACAGCAAGTAATTAGCTGGGATTTAAAAGTACAATTTCTAATTTAGGGGACACAGAAGATTTTCCAGTTTGAGGTATGTGTAATCTCCAAAAGGTCAGATCAATTTTAAGATTATGACCAGCTGTTATATTATCAATATGAGAAATTGAGTCCTTCTCTACTCACATAAAACAGGAGGCCAGGACCAAATTGCCTTGCTCTTCTTCTTGGGCATTATGGATGGGTAGTATTTCCAAAATGCCTAGATAATTAGTAAAGAAAATAAAGACTGAAAGAAAAGAACCAAAAAAAACCAACCCCAACCTGCAGAGACTAGAAATTGCAAAGGACTCCACACTACAGGAATGTAATTTCCTTGCAAATGACACAGGCATTTGAGTAACAGATCCCTTAGCAAACACCCATGTTTCTAGCAGATTATTTATCTGGTTAAACCATACGCTGATTTGCACTGGGGGTTAAGACACTGTACAATCAAAGCTTGCTGCAGTTTCAGCCTTAACACACACAGGTGCTTTCAGGGACAGAAGACAGACCTGGGGATTAGTATAACCTGGATTCTATTCATTAAGATGCTGCTGGTTCAGATTGTGCAGCCCGATGAGGCAGCTAGCCCAGAGTAAGAGTTACATGCTGCCTAACAAGGCAGCCCTGTTTCCCAATCCCTTCCCCCTTGCCACAGGCTCTCGCTACTCTTGCACTGGGATCTGTGTTTGTCATAAAACCTGCAACCCCTCCAAAAGTAATGAGTTTTCTACCATCACCACCATCCGATCTGGCTCGGGGTCAGACAAGCACTGCCACCACTGCAATGGAAGAGTTGAGAGAGCTAAGGGGGACGGCAGCAGCTCCAACCACGGACATGGCTGTGCCAGGATATTTAAAATGCTGCCTAGCGGCTGCTGTGCTTCACAGTAAGGTGGTTAAAATCAGATAACCACAATGTTAAATAAAGGCAAAATGTTCTAACTACATGAAAGACATTTTAAGCTTGTTCTTACAATTTAGAAATAATAGAAAATTTTAAAACTGAAGCTTCTCTCCTGTTCTTTGAAAACTCATTTTTCTGTGATGACAGTAACAACACAGTTCTGTTGCTGTCTACCTGTTTTGCTAACCAGTGAACATACTTCCAAAGAAAATGGTAAAACAGAAACATTTTCATTTCATACTGGGGAAAAAAAACAACCTCAAATACACTCTTATGTCTTTTGTCTAAATCTTGTTTGGACAGCTTGCACAGCTCGCAATCTTGCTGTTTTCACTACCTTCTCTGAATTAGAGCAAGAGCAGGAAGATAAATATAATACTGCAATATACAGCTCGATACCGAAGAAAATCACCCTGCCTCGTACTTCAGCTCTAACACAATGATATGGTTATCTAAGTTTTGAGGAGACCGAACAGCTTGTAATATATTGACACACTTTGCATTTCAGAGATAGTGTCAGGACCTGAAAACCAACTCCAATTTACGATGGCACTTTGGTTATTCCCCCTCCAGAATCAGGTGTTTCCCCCCACCCTGATCCCCACATCAGATTTGTGGGAGCAGCAACACACTTGCCCTGCACAGGCAGAGCAATGTGAACAGGAATCAAGTTCTGGGGTTAAGATCTAGTGAGAAAAGCTCATAAGGGCATTTTCTTCACTTTCAAATATCAACTTTATAAAAGACAACTTACTTTCAGCAACTCTTACTTTAAAGTTTCTCGAAGGAGCTTTAAGATCATTTTAAATAGCGCACTGTCTGTAAGATATTTGACATCCAGAAAGAACAGTCTCTGGCTGCAGAAGTGCTTTTTCTTTCCTCCAAGCCTACATTTACAGGGGGAGACACACAGCTTGGGATTTCATTTAATTCCCACCCCCCCCACCCCCCCCCCCAACTGACCCAGCTACAAGCCTGGTGCCTGGCTACAGCTTCAGCTTCCCCTGAAACCAGTCATACTTTTGCTCGTGCGGCTGACTGCTGAATTGGCAAAAGCTACCTTTGCAAAACCACTTTTGCCAGAACACCTTTTTGTGTTTGCATTGAAGAGGCAAAAATGTAGATAAAGCTTTTGCCAACAGTATCTTGGTCTACTACAGCAAATGTTACGGAGTGATAAAATAAACTACCATTTCCTCAGTGTTTTAGCTGTCCAGCACAAGAGCAAATTTGCTACTCATGAAGGAACTCAACGGTAGGTGGGTAAGCATGAGGAGAAAAGCAGCGATGCTTGTTTCAGCTTCTCTATAATCCACAGGATGTGCAAAACTATATAAAAGTGGTGGAAAAGAGAGGTGGAAAAGACATTTCTACAAGAATTGAAAGTATTCCTGGAAAAACAGAGGAAATTAACACGCACATGGAAAAGCTCCTCAGTTAGGACGACATTACTAACTTTTTTTTATTCATTTGGTCACTAAAGTATCTTTACAGGGAGCATTAAAAAAAGGAAATACCTGGAAAGATTAAAACCCACACATTGCTGTTCCCTCCCACTTAGCATGCTTGTTAATCCCACAGGTCTTGCTGAAGTGAAAAGATAAATACAAGGAAGAAAAGGTGATGCGGAGAACACACACTTCATTACAAACAGGTACTTGCCATTTCCTTTAGTTACAGAAAAGTTTTAGGACGCTGGTGACTAATATGACTCCCTAATCCTTGTCTGGCCTCAGACACCCTTCCCATAAGGTCAAGATCGGGACAAGGTTAGTGCCTTAATAAAAGAGAGAATATAGCATCTCTAATGACTACTTCTGGCTGTTTTTCTCCTTACCATTCTCACCACAGTGAGCATTTTCTTTCTTAAAGTGATGCACAGCCCTTTCCTTTACCTGCAGAGAGACCCTCACTGCTCATCCCCTGCAAGGCACAGCCAGGGACCTGATGGTGGACCTGTGAGATGGATGTTTCACGCCGAAGACACAAACTTAGGGCTATCTTCACAGGGAAGTTCAGTGAAGGTGGAAGAATCCTGTTAGCATGCCATTCCTTAGTACCTTAGATAACCTACTATTTATTTTAATGTTACCCACCCGAGGGAGGCTCCGCTAATGAATCTATTTCTGTAGTACCATAAAGGTTGAAGTTTAGAGCTAAGTTTAGAGCAGAGACATAAAAAATGTCAAACCAGGAAACAGCTTAATGAAAGCAGAGAGTAATCACAGCAAATTACAGTGAACTTTCTATGGGATTACATTTTGCATTCCCCAAACAAGCAGAGGAATTCATCTTACTTAGTGTTGTTCCATTTTACTGAGAATTCACTGTAAGGATATGCTATGTAAGGAACATAATGGGATGCCATAAAAGCTGTCTTAAAAGCTACAGTCTAAGATGCTTTTCAAAACAGAGTTCAGATTTCTTCCCACTGCAGTCCATGGAAAATAGCAAGATATGCCACAAAATATCAAAGAGAAGAAAAATAATAGTAATATAAGGCACATATTTTATTTTCTGGCTACTATAATGAGGTCTCTTTCTGAACTCCAATGTTTAGAAATCAACCAGGTAAGGTTGTAGAAAGAAAGTCCATCCCAGGAGAAGAAAGCTGGTGGTACTGGGTTTGCATGGCAAGGTTTTGGCAGTGGGAGGGCTACAGGGGTGGCTTCTGTGAGAAACTGCTAGAAGCTTCTCCTATGTCTGACAGAGCCAATGCCAGCCGGCTCCAAGACAGACCCACCACTGGCCAAGGCCAAGCCCATCAGTGATGGTGGTAGCACCTTGGGGATAATGTATTTAAGAAGGGGGGAAAAAACTGTACAACTGCAACTGGAGAGAGGAGTGAAACTATGTGAGAAACAGCTCTGCGGACACCAAGGTCTATGAAGAAGAAGGGAAAGGCGGTGCTCCAGGTGCTAGGGCAGAGATCCCCTGGTAGCCTGTGGTGAAGCCCACGGTGAGGCAGGGTGTCCCCCTGCAACACATGGAGGTTAACGGTGGAGCCGATATCCACCTGCAGCCCATGCAGGACCCCATGCTGGAGCAGATGGGTGCCCACAGAAGAATATGACCCAATGGGAAATCCCCACACTGGAGCAGACTCCTGGCAGGACCTGTGGACCCGTGGACCCATGGGGATAGGTTCCCAGGCTGGAGCAAGTTTGCTGGCTGGGCTTGTGACCCTGTAGGGGACCCAGCTGGAGCAGCTCATGAAGAACTGCAGCCCCTGGGAAGGACTCTCATTGGAGAAGTTTATGGAGGACTGTCTCCTGTGGGAGAGATCCCAGGCTGAAGCAGGGCAGAGTGTGAGAAGCCCTCCCCTTGAGGAGTAAGGAGTGGCAGAGACAGCACAAGGGACTGACCACAACCCCCATTCCACATCCTGCTCTGCCACTGGCAGGTAGAAGGTAGAGAAAATTGGGAGTGAAGTTGTGCCTGGGAAGAAGCGAGGGGTGGGGGGAAGGTGTTTTAAGGTTTGGTTTAATTTTCTCATTACCCTACTCTTTCATTAGTAATAAATTTAATTCTTTTTTCCCCAAGTCAAGTCTGTTTTGCCTATGATGATAGTTGGTGAGTGATCTCTCCCTGTCCTTATCTTTACTCACAAGCCTTTCATAATATTTTCTGTCCCTTGTCAAGGTGAGTATGGGACTGATAAAGTGGCTTTGGTGGGTGCCTGGCATCCAGCCAGGGTCAACCCAGCACACAACCCAGGTACTCCCTGCATGCTTCCAAAAGTCACTGCAGAATTTAATCTCCCCCCCACTGGCAAAATCAGGTTTTGCATGGGGAGCATCTAGCAAATACCCTGTAATCAGCACTTCACCCAACTGCTTTAAACTCCTCCTTTGAAACAGTATATATACTGTTTGCATATATACAGTATCTACACCTTCCTCTCTGGCCTTGCAGATTATCTTTCTTTCAACCAGGCTTTACAGCCCACAGTCCGGTAACAAAATAAAAGCAATTTCACATAGTATTTTACCATATGTAGTGATGTTATCTACTTTTCAACAGGTCTCCAATACGGTAAGAAGCTGGGAACTTTTTACCTCACTCCATTACTATGGCACAGCTCTGGATGGTTAGTTTAGTGTAAAAAACATGTTGGCCTTTGGGTAGTAATGTCACTGCAAATCTCTCAAGGCTAATTCCTGATGACAGCCACTGAAAATACACTGGAACGTGCACAGAACTGCAGCCTGGCTCTATTAAAGGCAACAGAAGTTTCACCACTAATTTCAGAAGGACCTTGAACCAGTCCATACTGAGTAACATGAAATAAGATCTCAGTCCATAAGGCAAAAAAAAAGAGGAGAAAGAGGTGTGTCAACAGGCTATTGTGTATTAACTGTAAAGAGAGGAAATTCATAAACCAGAAGCACGCCATGTATCCACTTGAAATGACCTGTGAATATATTACATATAAGCGCTACATGATCTGCTAACAGAGCAGTTACTCTTTCAGAGGAGAGGATTTTACAACAGAAATAGCCTCTTATATTCAGCATTTCGTAAGTTTATAGAAACAGACACAAAAGGGAATACAAGATTAAAGACCCCACGGCTATACAAATATGTTATAATTTATATATATGTATTTTAGCATATAACATACATATATATATAGATATGTTAAAATTTATTTACCAACGCTTTGCTGTTTTAACCCCCAATTATTCCTCCAATTTTTTACATTCTTTCCCGCACTAAGCCACAGAATTGTGCTGTCCTCCTCACCCTGCAAGCCTGGAGGGACAGACAGGAAGACATATCAAATCTGCCTGAAAGGTTTTGCAATCTTTGCCTCATTACAAGTGGTGTGGACTGACCCACATTTTGCTAAAAATTAGTGGTGTGCATTCTTAAAGGACGCTAGATAGATATACGGCACCTGTGCCTGTCTCCCCCATATTTGCATCTGCAAAATCCCACACAGAGCTAAAACATACAGTATTTTTTATAGGGCAGTCACAATCAGCTTTCCACACCTGTGCTGGGTGCTGTACCTAGTGGCCATTTTTCCACGCATCCCAGCTGGAGAGGCAGAGATGCTCTGAACAGCCACCCAGGCAGTATCTGGATAGGAGGTATTCTACGCACAATCCTAACACTGTTACCATAGCAAATCCATACTTAAAAGTTGGTGTAGTGCCTAAACAAATTCTGAGACTACTGATTTAAAACCAGATTGTATACTGATACCATTCCTGTGCATTCATGGGTCAGTTTTCCACAGGTCAATAGATCCCAAACTACTTTCAAACTGAACACCAGGTTTCCCTTGTGGCATAAAATATTTTGAGACTCAAACTGTGCACGACACGGGGTAAGAGCTGCAACTGCAAGCTCAGCCTTCTATAAAGCTCAGCTCAAATGCAGGGTTACAATTAAAGAACAAGCTCCCAGGCGCAGCAGGGACACCACCTCGTGCTCCAGACCATGCTCAGCTTCTGCAGCCAGGCATAGCAGAGCGAGGATCACGGACCAAGTAACTGGTTATCCCCCAGGCTGGGAGAAGGAAGGTGAAAACTCACATAAGTGAACAGGAGACATAACAGCAGGGGAGCTTGAGGCTGGCATCAGTTTTTGTGACTCGTGCCCCATGCCTGAACTTGACAGATGATGAGACTTTTGATCTCCCAGGAAAGTCTTTGCTAACTTGCATACAGAAGTGAAGACTATGGGGACCTTCTAGTTTTTTTGAGTTTTTTTTTTAAAAAGCACAAAAATTGGCATGTTAGGAAAATAAAAGTCTTAATGGAAAGCTAAAGCAAAATTCAGAACCTCGTTTAACCTCTCCACTATCAGACAAGGCTAAATTCAGGAACAAAAAGGGAGAAAGAGAGAGCTTAGAAATGAAAATAAGAATGTTTTCTTTACCTTTTCTGCAAGCCAGCCTAGATGCCTGATCTCTCGACTTCCAGCAATCCCTGTTTTACCCAGCTGGTCTCTGACCTCTGCAATCACCCTGGGGATGAGCTCATTGACACTGGAGTGGATGGCATTGAACCAGGCCTGGGCTGTAGCTGAATCCTTACTCCTGAGCACCACGGTGTGCTTGGCATCGGGTGAATGAACTTCAATAAGTCTAGAAAAATGGGGGGGGGGGGGGAAAACACGTTCACTCAGATACCATTATGCAGCTAAATTTATTACCTCGCTTAGTGTTAGCAATGAATTAACAAGAAGGATACTAACATCAAGACCTAGCACTAAAAACTTACCTTTACAACACATGACTAGAGTAGGATCATCTTAACTGAAGCCAGGTCTGTACTGGCATTATGGTAAAATTCTTGAGAAGGTGATTTGATGATGCAGATGCAGCCCCACATCTAGCATGTCAAGGAGTTTCAAATATAAAGGCAAGAAGAGCATTAACCCGTTAACATTCACCAACATGGCAACCACCCAGAACTGCCCAACAGATGACTGCAGATGGAGAAGCCAGGGATAATCTGATGCCTTCTTTAGCTGGATATCATGGTACACCCAGAGCTTCTCAGTCTGTTTATTTTACACATACAGAGCTAAATGAAAACCACCTTCATCCCAAATGGAGGAGTTTTCTTAGGACTGTGCTGTGGTTTCAGTGACACCAGTAAGCATCAACCAGAAGCCCACGACAATTGTCCTTCACCAGGAGTTAACAACATCCTCAGTGTTCCATTTAGATCCTGCTAACAGCGGCAGCAAGAAAGTGCTAATTGCAACCATATGATTGCTTCTGGCAGGCATCTTTTACAGTTTTCCACACTCCTGTGGAGAAAGATGGTTTTTTTCCAAAAAAACATCCTTACTAGACAATCCTTCAGGCTTCCACCCCACCACTGTGGTTTGAAAAGCACAAATCAACACAGTTTTCAGGAAAAATGAATCCTGTCCATCGCGGTTATGGGACCTGTGCCAACACCTTTGCTAACAACAACAAAACAAATATGCTTTGAGAGACAGCTGCAGCTATTTTCAGCTCTGTTTTCAGTGAAGTTATTAGTTATTAGTGAGGCCTTGTGTGCTCTTTATAGCTTTGTGGGCCACTTTTACTTGAACATCTGTTAAATAACCCACAAAGTAATAGTCTGGTTTATCTTTATGTAGCAATTACAAAACCAAGCCCTGGTCATTGCCCATCGCTCAACTCCCCGTCACATTTGTAGTTTTTCATTACACACGTACAGTGCCTGCCCCTGAATGTTACCCACGCAAATTCAACCTGGGATCTGAGCCTAAACACATATTTCTGTCCTGTGTACTGCTGCCCGATCTCTGGGACGCACAACGATTCCTTTCTGTAACAGAAAAGTAATTAGTTCAGTGGAATTTGTTCAGGTTGTGGCTCAAAATAGTACTGTAAAGCAAATATTTGTTACACAATTATAAAATCCTGCAATTTGAAGCTTAGCTAACAATTAAGAGATTTTAATTAATTGGTTAAATCAGAACAGAATCCAGAACAGAGGATGACTCGACCTGCACAGCTCTCTAGGGCTCAGAGAGCGAGGATTGTTGGTCTCATGTTTGTCCATTTTGGGAAGGGGAGGTCTCCACGTAGACATCGCTCTAAAGATAGAAAAGGTCATGACTTTCCAGACTCAGCAGCTGAACTGTTCAGGGTCCTAAATCACTGTTTGGATAGCTTAAAGAGTGGGTTGATTTTTCAGAAACTGCTGAGCCAACACAATAATGCATGTTTCCTCAGTAAAGCTGCTGGAGTTCAGCACTGTCTGAAAATAAAGGCTTTTATTTAGCCGCTCCAGGATGCACCAAGGATTCAACTTCAGGTACCACAAGGAAAATTCCTTGTCAGATGATGCAGGTCTGGTGAACAAGAAAACTATATAGACAGGCATGTTCCAAATCACACACTTATTTTTTCTGAACAGCAAAAAAAAAAGCCATCTTCCTTAAAGTTATGATTTAGCCCTTTGCATCCAATGATCATTACATTCAAGCACAGCTACACACCCTGGTCTGTCTTCCCATCAGAAACACTGCTCTCCCACTGCTGTATGAACTTGAGTTTGAACTTGTTCTTGTAGGCAGCTATCAATAGAAACAAACTGTACAGGTTTGGATTTTCAAAGTACATAGTGGCAATCAGTGCAACATTGTTTATTACTTACTGAGCACTTTTTTGCAGGAGATCTCACAGCAGTTTATAAATGCGGTCAGTGACAGCATCCCCATTTCACCACTGAAAAAGTGAAAAAGTGTATAACCCAGACAAGGCAGGGAACCAGCACTCAGGATTTTCTGCACTCTACATCCCATTTTAATACTTCCTTTAAAGACAAAGCTTATTTGGACAGCACAGCAGTATTGTGCTGCTTTTGAAAAATGTTAACGCACTGTATGGATTGCATGAAACAATGCTCTTTACAAAAGCTGTGTTTTCTGTAAGGGAATTCTCACCTTCAAAGTCACCGTGTATTGTGCAGTAAACAAAGCACTGAAAAAAAGACTATGAAGACTCAGAAGAATGTGCTGCTTCTTCAGTTGCAAAGGAACAGCAGCTAACTTGTGTAATTTCTTTTTAAGTTAGAACTGTAGCAGGCTTTGGTTTAAAAACTTTAAAAATAAATTATCTAGAGCTGGAAAAGCTTCCAAATGGCAACTCGCTGCCCTCCATTTTGGAAAACTCTTAAACTCTTACTTTAGCAAATGGATTAACATACAAACAAGTATTTTGCTACTTGGGCCTTCATCAAAGTTATTTCCCTTGATGGTGGCTATTTATGTATTTGTACAACAGTTCTGTCTCCTAAAATAATGAACATTTAGACAGCTCTTAACAATTGTTTCAGGGGTTCTAAACTATGCATATTGTAATATATACACATCCTACTCTGATATCAGTGTATATATTCTAGTATAGATATGCGCACGCACACACATACTAAGCCCTGCTTGCAAAAATACTTTTAAAATATCATCCCTCAGTGATTTCTAATGGGGCTATTTTCAGGACTGCTTGTCAGTCATCAAAGTTTGATGGTGATGCGCTAACAACTGCAGAAAGTCTACCTCACTCCCTGAGCTGAGTGACAGGAACATTGGACAATACATGCTACACTTCTCAAAAGTGAGTTCAAAACAGGAATAAATGCTGCTTTGACAGCCCTAAAACTGAATCCTTTTATCCACAGCACTGGTCTAGCCTGAAGAATATGTCTGCAAGCATCGTTCCTATGCAAGCTGCTAGGTAGGGCACCTTTTTTATTCATCCCTTAAGGACAAAAGTCTAAATCCTCAACTGTCTGAACTCTGCTACTGGCTATTGCTATAAGATCTGGGCACTAAACTATCCTTAGGAAACCAGGCTTGCAGATTTCCACTAAAAAGCCACAACTCCTGTCTCCGCAGTCAACTGGGATTGAGATACTACAAGAAACTTAAAATCTTCCTGGAAACCCATGGGCTCTGACTACAATCAGATGCTGAAAGCACTGCATCCCTATAAATTTTTCCCTTTTCTGCCTTTCAGCCTACGCTGCTTTGATTCACCAGTCCATTTGGATGATGCTTTTTGTATAACAGCTGACTGATGGCATTTCCATATTTTTTGAAAAGCAAAAAAATAACAGTGACCTGAGTAAACTCCACACTAAAGCACTTTAAATGTTTCCAGCAGTCCAGTCATTGTAGCTTTGATTTGTTCCTTGGCTAAACTGACCACCGCTTACTGACTTCTGTTTATCTGCAGTTCAGTGATAAAGTTCTCTTAATTCCCCACTGAATTGAAATATTTAGGGCAATGCCACAGCTGTGTTTATTCTCACACTCCACCACAGTTATGTAAATACCGCATATGGAGCTGTTTCTGATAAAGCCCGTACCAACCCAAAGGAATTATATGTTAGCTCTAGATGGCTGCCAAGATGTGCGGCATCTCTCCAGCTTGGCAATGCATATGAATGATATCACATTTTCTCAGAGATCATTTGGCAAACCTTATAATAAAAGAGTAATTTTCTCTCTCCTTCTCAGAGTCCCACTGAGCTGAAGAGTGTTTCTAGCATCCCCTTCTCTACCCCCAGAACACAGGGGTGACGCAAAACCCGGCGCCTCCAAATGCTGTAACTTTGCCTGTACGAGGCCAAAACTTCCTCCCTCACTTCATCATCAGTTTTTACTTTGCAGAGGATCAGAAGAACTTGAAAGCAAATGTTTGATAGGCCATACTCATTCCACATTTGATAAGGCCTTTTTCTGTAGGAGTGATCATTATCTCAGAAATACCTTCTATCAAATCTCTTGAAAGGCACTTCTCCCACCAGCATTGGCTCAGGACCAAATCAGGCACTGATTTACACTTCATGCCTCTTCCCGGGTCAGATTATGCATTCAGTGACTGATTAAAGCGTGGAGAAAATCCCTTGAAGTTAATGATAAACTGGAGCCTGAGTTATTTGTGTCCAGCACGCTATTTTGATTTTGCATTGGCATAGCAAGGAACAAAACACTCAGACACTGACTCTGCAAACTTAAAAAGGGATCGAGGGCCAAATGCTCACTTCATCTTCTCCATCACTCTCTGCACATGAAAACATGGCAAGTAATTTTGTTGATTTCTGAGAGTACAAACACAGGAGCCTTTCCAGCATAGGGGGGGGGGATTTAGAGGAACACAGTCAGAGGTTATATTTACATAGTTGTAGGTTTTGTTGTAAAGAACCCTGTTGGGGCTCTTTTTCAATTCTACAAGCAGCATCAGGAGATGAACCAGGAATAAAATACATTGAAATTAAGCAACAGAAACTTTGGATTTAGTCCTCAAGGAAAATATTGCATAGAGAGATTTTTAGTCTTGCAACAAATTCCCGAGCATACACTGAAGAAGCATCTTGATCTGATGCACCTAAATGGAGGTGAAAGCAATTTTACCAAGCAGCTGCTCTTTGGCTCTTTGGCATAGAAAAATCCCACTTAATTACCAAAGTCTGTCGGTCCCCTCACCATCACAAGTGTACAGGCTGTATTAACAGTTACTTGCTGACTTTCAACTTAGAGCAATAAATACAACATGGATACTTGTATCTCATTGTAAATACAACATCGATGCTTGGGAGCTGGACTAGACTGATGTCCGAACAGAGGGTGTATAAATCATTAATAAGCTGTCACAGCTGATTTCATTTTTATTTACTAACAGCTGGGCTTTAATAAAAGGGGTATCAGCAGAGTTGTGTTGCATGCAAGTAAGGAAGGGGTTTGGCTCTGTAACAGACTTGGTCACACCACCATGTACTCATTCCAACTGATCTGCAGAGCACAGCACACACTGCATTATATACCCAGAACAACAGAACAACTACAAAAATAATGTAATAGTTTTTTAAGTGTCTATGGATATTAAGGAGCAGAACTCTTTCCCACATTGCACCTCTTATCTTTTTCTTTCTTGAATTTTTCTCTTATAGTCTGGTTGTAATAGTGCTGAATACTGGTAACGGAGGAATACACAGTCCGGCCATCTTCACAGTGGATTTAGTACCAAACAATGACAAAAGTGCTGTTTCAAGGAACACTGAGTTCAGTTACTGGGGGGGGGGGGGTTTGCAGGAAATTACTTCAGAAACATGGTGGGAATTTGATTTAACCTTTAAAAGATGCTGCCTGAAACTTTAAGACCAGAAGATGTTGTGATTGGTGCGGTCATTACATTGATCACAGCTCCCTGAAGTTACTCAGCCACAGCAAGAGGGAAAGTATATTAATGCTAGGGGGAAAAAATTGTTTTGGCCACAAAAGCAATCTGCACCTCTAGCAAAGCTACAGCCAACCTCAAAGAACCTTCTACAGCAAAGCAAACCTTCTGCAGCTGGACCTGCAAGAGCTAAGCAAAAAGCAACTTACTGTAGCTGGTAATAGTGGTAAATGACCCCTTCAGATTGAGAAGACAGTGGAGAGTCTCATGCTTCTGCATAAATAAGAGATCATGGACTTGGAGGAGGATTAGATGTCTTCCAAGAAGGAACACCACTGGTGCTGTTGCTGGTAGGCAGTGTTGTAGTAGGACCCAGGAGAAAGAAGTGGACATGATTCACAAGCATGGATGAACACTAATAGGGAAATGGGACAAATGAGTAGGGCTGCTGACAGATCAGTTTTGTCTTTCAGACAAATTGTCATGGGTGAAAGTGTCACCGGAAGAGACAAACAGCAGGTCCACCTCATCTAGCAGAATGTCTCTCAATGTCTCATTACTTTATACACCTCATTTTTGGCTTCTGTAACCAAGAAATCCCAGGGATCAGTGCTTAGTGGTGGAGTGAAGCAAAACAGAAACTAGACTGTTCAACAACCACAACAACAAAACCAAAAATTCCTTCTGGATCAATTGTTGGCCTTTGAATGCTGGGGAGAGAGCACGACCTGGAAGCCAGTCTCCTGGAGATACTGCCAGCCCCTTCAGGGACAATGGGCATAGGTCACCTCCCGGCACTTTCACTACCGGCAGTAAACGCATCTTCCCATTGAATAGACTCAGAAATTGATGGAAAAGTCATGAGAACAAGTATTAACTTCAGCTAACTCTCCCTGATTCCTATTACAGAAAAATGGAATTTCCATCGGTAGAAATGCATGAGAAAGCTAGAAGCAAGCCCAAGGTATTAAAATGGCAATGACTGCATGTACAACTGAAGCACTAAAGCCCAGCCTCAGCACCTACCAACACTGAGCTGGAGCACCTATGATAGCAGCCCACTACACAAGGCTCATGCTGTGGCTGTAATTTGCAATTTGCTGCCATACAAGTAACTACGCAAGCTGCAGGAGGGAGCAGCTTTGAATACATCTGCTGAAAATCTAGCTCGTTGATTAACAGCAGGTCAGGCCAGATCAGAGCTGTAAGACTGAAATCCAATTTGCACACCTGCTGATAAGCAAGGGAAAGCACAGCGCTGAGCACAGAACAACAGCCAGGCAGGAAAAAAGGTCTCGAGTTTGTCACTAACTCCAAGCCATAACACGAGGACTGTGGGAATGAGGAGCATGGCAGGAAATGAAACCTTTGCATATCAACTTTCTTTGTTTGGCAGATCTCAGGGGTGTTAAAATTGCTCTCCAGTATTGTTTAGCAGCAGCTTGGATGTTAGCACTTCACATACCTTTACATACAGACACACATAAAACATGATTAACTGTTTTCCTCCTGTGTCCTGCCCTGCAGCACTCACTCTGCTCTTCCTTTCCCTTTAATGTGTGACACATTTCTTGGAGCATTTCTCTTTCACCACCTCTTCAGTGCTTTGATTTTTCTCTCTCTTTTTTGCAAAAAAAAAAAAAAAAAAAAAAAAAAATGTTCACCAAGTAATGCCTGCTGCAGTTCTTACTCTCATGGTCCATCGTTTGGCTTCTTTCTCTATCACCTTTTCTTAATTTGTTCCCCTCCCTTCCATCCAAAATTCATTAACTTTTTCAAAACTCCCCTAACTCAAGCAGTGGCTGAAAAAAAACCCCAAAATACAACAAAAAGCCACCAGCGTATCTTCTTTTTCTCCATTAACTCATTATTCAAATATTTTCACAGAAAAGAAAGACTTTGGTTAGAAGTTTCTTAATCAAAAATCCAGCTGAAAGTGTTTTGCCAGCCTTAGTTACTGTTACCTCCACACCACGCACATCCTTCCTTGCCACCCACTCACCCACATGACACATTTTACTCCTGTCAGGTCACATTCGGTCCTGTTCACACATAGACACACACATATGCAAAGTTTTATGTATACTCACATGTCTGCATGCATGCACAGACACCATTTTTGAGTAACACATGTAGGAGGTTTGCCCATTCTTATTTGATTTGAGGGGGAGATGTGAAGGACACCAGGAACTCACCCGCCTGGGCCCAGAAGAATGGGGAGGGAAGAAAGCACCATGTCATCATATCAGGGGAAAATATGCAACTTGTTTTTCAAGAAAATGAGACATGACTAATCCCAGACTCACCAAGACCTGCACAGATTGAAGGTCAGTCACAACATGCCATAACTAACCAGTTCTATACTGGTGTCTCAAACACCCTGAAGGAAAACTCAGGGGTTTCCACTGTGTCCCCAGATCCTGGCACATTTCCCCAGCGATTTGCTTCTCAAACTGCTGCCCAGAGACTACAGCAGGTCCTTAGGGCATTAGAAAGACACTTTAACAAGATTTAACAAAAAAAAAAATTAAACCTGAAGTAAATAAAAGTAAATTAACATTTGAAGTTCAACCTAGTTTGCCAATGCGTTTGAGTAAACAAATACCCTTGAAGTTGCTCTGCAGAAAATGGCCTTTGGGTTGTTTGGTGGGTTGTTTTTTTCTTTCAAAAAGCTTAGCTGGTGATTTGACTCAAGAGACCAAAATTCTCTTCTCTACAGAAGGGACAGTCCTACAGAGGTGTTCGATCTCAGTGGCCTTCCAAGACGGTTGAGAAGAAACTGAGGTTAAGACATAAATTCATATGACTCAGAGAAAAACTGGTGACCTGTTTGGCTGGTGGAAAGTTTCACAAATGATGGAAAATAACTATTCCTAATAATGAAAAAACCAAAATACAAAATTCACCCTTTCTGCCTAGAGGCTTCAGAGCTCCAGCTCCTACAAGGTTGGAAAACTGCCCCTTATCAAGACAGATGACTGCTTCCAAAATGCACCAGCAATTCCAGAGCTACCCAAAAAGCAGATGATGTAGATGATAGAGGACTGTCAGACAGCCAAGCCCACCAATTATTAATTCTAGCAGTTAATTATTTGCCCCAATATTCTGTTATAAGAAATACAGCTTTACAGGTCTCTAATCTGACAACCCTAGCTCTGAATGCATTGACCCTGGCTACCAAGGAGGGTCCCACAGCCATGCAATATTTAGTGAGGACATGTTAATGTATCAAGGAGGAGGAGGAGGCCTTCCCATCTCCCAGCCATTTATCCATCCCACCACTCCACTCCTCTCCCCTACACCCCAACCTCTTCCCTCTCTTACCCTCAGCATACTGAAGGGGATGCTGCAAACGCCTTTTTAACTATATCACCTAACTTCTCTCAGCTTGAAAAGAGAGAACACTAGATAAATTTGAAGTGCCACCTACTTATTCACCCCTTCCAGTAAAGAGCAGATTTTGGGGGCAGATTAGCAATTACAGTACTATAAACAAGAACATTACAAGAAACATCCAACTTTACACAAAAGGGGGATTTAGATCCATAACAGTAAAATAGTTGGGAATTAAGGTTGAAAATGCACATTCACCTTGATCTTAAATTCACAGCCCTTTGTGGACAAGGAGGTAAAGGGCTTTACAGTAGTAAATCACCCTTCTATAACAGACCAGGCACACTGCGATAGCACAGCACAACAGGGTGGTTTAAGGATGACAGGAGAGTCAACCAGGGTTTCACCCTAATTATCATCATTTTTGTTCTTTTCTGGATTTGAATTCCATCCTTTCAAGTTGCTTTAATGTTGAATTGTTGATTTCTTCCCTAGTTTAACAGTAATCTAAACAGATAATAAACACAGCCCACTAGGAAAAAAACAACAACAACAAAAAAACAGTAACAAAAATTCTTGATATAAATCAGGACTTTGACTCCAGCAGGCTCAATGACTTCTTCAAAGAACTTATTCATATTCAAGTAGTAAAACATGTCTGTACCAATAATGATAATGAAGTGCTATATGCCTTTCATCCAAGGATCTCAAGCTGTAGCTCACAACAACACTGCGAATTAAGTAGTCTCCCCATTTCACAGAGGTTTTTGTCTACAGCCAGAGAGCAGCCCAATAACAGCACAAGGAGCAAGGCACAAATTCCTTAGGAAGGTGTGAAGGAGAGGTTTTTTTTATACTGGTAATGCACCCGTTATAGTATCATTACCTTTGCTCTATCCCCCATGCATGCCTAAGTCCTTTCTCTTTCTTTTGCCCGCCTACTCATGGTAACAGCAAAACCACCCAAGTTTCCTAAACCAGAGGCCAGTCCTGCTAAATCTGTACCATCCATTAGGAAGGGAAGATTCCCACCTCCCCAGGATGCCCCACAGAACTGCTGGTGTCCAACCCAGGACTGACACAGCTCCAGCATGCTGCAACAGTGCCAGTGCAATGGTGGAAACGGTTCATCACCTCCTTAGTCCCATGGCCAGGGCTCAGCCTTTGCTCAGCACCTCACTCGATCTGTGCTTCTACCAGTAGGAAGTGCCACTGGCTGAGCCCAGTGTTATCAAACTACCTTTTAAGAGGCCAAAGGCAAACCTCAAGATAAACAGGACCTATGCTCTCAAAGAGCAGCCATAACTCATCGTCGGTACGATGGGCATTCTCTGTGGCAGTGCCCTGTCCTCTGCATGCCCCACACCAGGTATGTGACTTGGGGGATCCACTCCATCAGTAGGGAAAAAAAACCAGTCTGCAAAACAGCACACCCAAACCACATTGTTCTTCAAGGAGAATCCAGCCTTTGCTTTGTATACCAGTGGTTGCTCGTGCCTGGCAACATCAAAATATAGACCTGTTTATCAAGCAGGGAACAGGCAGGATGGAGGCATGAGCCAGCCCATGCTCTCATCAACAAGATGTCCAGACTCTTCTCCACTGCCTAACACTTGCCTCCCCTCCACCTCTGTCACCTTTACATTATACCAGCATGAGCCTGAAGAGGTGCAGGAACTAAATGGCTTTCATTCCTTCAGGAGAGACGGGAGAGAAGGGACCTGTTTCAGTTGAAAGGGACCTATAACAATCATCTAGTCCAACTGCCTGACCACTTCAGGGCTGACCAAAAGTGAAAGCATTATTAAGGGCATTATCCAAATGCCTCTTAAACACTGATAGGCTTGGGGGATTGACCACTTGTCTAGGAAGTGTGTTCCAGTGTTTGACCACCTTCTCAGTATAAAAATGCTTCCCAATGTCCAGTCTGAACATGCCAAGTCTTGTAGATCTTACAAAGAAAAATAGTTGTGCGGTGGATCAGTAGTGAAACTAGGAGTTCTGGCATGTCCCAAACTCATGTGGACGTCTTTTATAGAGTTCTACTGAAAAGGCATGGAGTTTCTACTTGTACTCCAGATGCCACCTATAGAAATCTGCCTCACAGCTGCAAATGCATCAGAAAAAACATTCAGCAAGCCAATTTTCAGACGGTATTCTTCTATATTAGTGTCATAGATCCCTGACTTCTACTTAAAGATGTTTGCCTTTTTATTTCATCTTCACACCCTTCTTCTAACTTCTTACATTTGTCATCAGTATTCATGGCTCAAGTTTTTTGGCACAAGGACTAGTTTTTACTATGTCATATTAAATGTAGTTGAAACTCAGTTTTTAAAGAAGCTTCTACTTTTGTTTTCATGCCTTATTGTAACAAAAGTAAATACATCCAAAATCACCAGAATTTCTTTTATATTTAATGTCATTTCAAAATCACACAGGGCTATTTCATGCTTGCATCAATTACATGCTTATACACCAATTACAATTCAAAATGTTAAACCTCACTGACCATGTTTCTGGGCACTACTGACATTACAGTACATTAAATAATGTAATAGTCTTTTTTAAAAAAGAATATATGCAAAAGGAACCAGTTTGGGGAGCAACTGCAGTAAATCTTGCAAATACTTCTTTCAGTGAATCAGTATTTCTCAACGCAAAAAAAACCCCACCAAAAACCAAAAAACAATTAATCAACGTAATGAAGCAGCTTAAGTCTATAGTTCTCTTTGGAGTAAACGAATCTCGGTGTCTTGCACTGCCCTGTCATCCTGGGAAGCTCAGGAAATTCCCAAATGCAGCTCAGTGTGCAGAGCCCAGAATGCATGGATACCCACCAGTTCCTCTGCCATCTTTAAAACATACCTGCTCAATTCTACCTGCTGATAGTAATTCTCAGTCCAACCCTGAAGTGGACAAGAGAAAAGGAAAGTTCCTTATCTGTTTCTCCGTGCGTCCTCAGTGTGAAGTCTATGAACTGCACCCATGCTTGCTGCGATGCTACCACTCATTGCAGCTGGCAGCCAGCACCACGCTGCTGGGAATCTGTCTTGGCTCATTTTTCCTAGCTTCAAAACCAAAGGAAACCTTTCCCAACAGAAGGCCAAATTCTGCCAGTGAGTAACTTAATCCTTAAGACTGGTTCCCTGCTGAAGTTCGCTGTAAGGATCACGCTGCTCTGGACTCCTGCCATTGGAAAAATGTGATTGGTGCATACCAAGTGCCGGCAGGATCAGGCCCAAATCTCCTGGGTTTAGCTGAATGAAGCATAAGCAGGATTTTAGGGTGATTTCAAAAGCAGATGAGAAAACCTTTTCTGTCCACACAGCATGGCCTCATTCCTTCAAGGAATACTGTCTCCTGTGCGGTGTACAGAAGTACCTTTTTATTATGTCCCAAGACTTTAAAAGCATCAACAAATTCCACCTCAGAAACCAATTTCCTTTTTTTTTTTTTTTTTCTTTTCCCTCCTATTCCTTAATATCATTACTACAAATTGATGAAAAGGTTTTTATACTGCAGCAAGTTTTACTGCTTATTGGTATTATTAGTCCCGTACATCCCTTCACTGGGATGGGATGCTCCTCTGTGAGGTCTGACATTAACCTTTAATGCTGCCACTGAGAAGGACACTTATCAGTAAAAATGCAGGCAAACAACAGATTTAAGTAGTAATTATTTTAACCTGGTTTCTTTCAGTCTAAAATATAACAATGGCCTCTGCATCTAGAGGAGAATGACACAGATGTCACTAAGCTCTGCATCTTTTCTCCAGTTGCCATGTTTTTACTATTAAAATAATTTTCCTACACACTAAGTTTGGCTTGTATTGAGAATCTTCTTCTTGGTATCTTACAGCTTTTTTAATCAGGCAACAAAGACGACAATTCCCTACCTCCTTCAGAGTGAACCTACAGGCAGGTTAGGTGAAGGAGACGGCTGATAGCCACTGGCTCCAAAAGCACCAAACTTCACTCCTGCTCTGAAATATCAGCCTTACCAAACCATCTGAGTGTAGATACAGACTTATGAATTTCTTAACAAGGGCCAGTCTTCAAGGACAAGCAGAAATCCTATGCAAGGCTACTAACTATAGCGGGAAAACCATATGGGTAACCCCCTCCGTGCCTGTGAAACTCACCTTTCATCCCAGCTTTCTAAGAACTGGAGACGATTCAGTGCCAACAAGCAGGTATTTCCTTCTGGGTCCTTTAACATAGGTATCTGCTCATGCTGAACATCAAACCAGTTCAGCCTTGTCCCACAGTCCTGCCATGACATGATCTCCAGCCTGCACTGCAGAAATATCTGCAGTGTAAAACTCATGCTTTCGATGTCCACACTTGATCTTAGATGAAAATTAGTTCAGCTATAGCCCAAAGCAGCCCTTTTATGGCCAGCATATGCTTTGGCAGCCTGTCAGCAGTGCTCTTCTAAAGCCATCCAACAAAGTGACACCATCAGTTATAAGATCTATGTGTGTCAGGTCACTGGGTTATGAAACAGAAGTGTCATAAGCATGTAAGGACATGATTTGGGCTCTGCTGTGAAAGAAGATCAAATTATTTTTGCAGAATCAGATTACTGTCTTGGGATACATTCCAGTGGGAAAAAGGTTGCTGCACTGTAACAGCATTTCTACTGGGAAATATCACTTCCAGTATTCAAAATTGATAAACCCCCTTGAATTAGGTAAAGATGCGAATCAATAGGATTCTACTATTACACTGCAGCTAGCATGATGGTGAGGTACTGTGTGCTTGGATGGAAAAATACAGCTTCGGCTGTACACTGCACTGTGCTGGACTACAGTAAAAATCAGAAGTCACTCTTTCCACAGGACATGACAGCAACAAAAATATGAAAACCATGACAATAAGCAATACGACCCTCCCACACATTACTTCCTGGTAACAACTAAGAACACACACATTCGTAGCACGCTTCAAAAGTCAGCTCCATCACAGAACTATCAGGAGCAATGTGTGTGTGTCCCTCTGAATCAGTTCTCCGGGCCTTCAGACAGAACTGAGGACCAGGAGAGTGACAGAAGCTGAGAACTACAATATGATCAAAAAAAAAAAAAAAAAAAAAGAAAAAAAAAAAAAGGTGGGGTGGGGAGGAAATGCTGAAACAGTTAAGCCAACAGGTGTAAAGCATCATTACACTGAGCTGATTCAAACAATGTGACCTGCACAGGTATTTTTAAAATGCACTCCGTGGCAGAAAGAACAGCAAACTCTCAGGCTAGTGATAAAGCTGTCAAACCTCAACATCTTAAACTATACAGACATAAATGAAAAAAAAGTGGCTGATAGCAATAACCATCTTGACTTAAAGTTGAGAAAGACTGCTAAGGTAATTGTTGTTTTACAGTTGCACTTCTGTAGTAGTCAGTTACCACTGACCATGGTGGTAACTAGTTGGCGAGATAAAGCGCAGAAGTAAAGCAATACTAAACAATAAAGCAGGGAGAGGAACCTTAAAAGAAGGTCAGACAAATATAAAAAAAAGAAAGAAGGAAAACTACAGAGATACTAATAAAGTTTCTGAATTACAGTGCAAGAGATTACAGGGGAGTCCATTCTCCCCAAACCCCCTTCTGCTCTCCCCTTTTTCTTATCCTTCTCTTCAAATGAAAATGTTAACTTTTATTTATGCCTATATGTAAGTGCCAAGAATCAAAGGCATTACACCGAGCTTCTGGGCAAGCCAGCACATTACAGAAAAACAAAAAGGCCGTTATTTGGATGGAAGAACCAGTCTGTATTACTGACTTGACTGGTCCCTTTTTTATTAGCAGCTGTTTGAGGAGGGATCAGAGAGTGTGCTGGTGTGGTGCAGCTGTTCCACATATGTTATAAATAAGGACTGGTAAAAGCTCATCCTATTTTTAACATTATGAAAAAGAAACGATAAGAAGTCACAGAAATTCCCCATTAATGCCTTGTAAGTGGAACTTTTCTCCTATTCTTGACTTTATTGCCCAGAACTGCATGGACAAAACAGCCCATTCTTAAAATAATATTCATTAAGTAAGAAAAAAAAATGCAATTTAGTGGAATTTGATTAAGCCAGCCTGGAATATGTAACTAATTAGTGTGTACAGTGTCTTTTCCTTCAAAAGCAGACACTTAATCATGATGAAAAGAAAACCCTAAGATTCTATTTCTTAATAAAAATGCTGAATTACTGCACTGAAGAGTTTCTCTACCACAACCCAAAAGCTGAACCCAGCACCACCGTGACTCAGGCACCAGCACCCATGCTTCCCAAACCTGTGTCAGCTTGCCCCTCACTGCGTTGATGTGTTGGCCAGAGCACCATCACCAGCTCCTGCTCACCAACCCCAGTGCTGAAAAGGTCAACAAGAATTCAATGTGAAGGCAAAATCCCAGCCCCAGGCAATACCCCTGCTTACCTGTTTTCGGGGTCTGACACTGCCATGTTGCGTGTCACGTAGCACATCTTGAGTGGTATTGTCTTTTTGTCTCGGTGGATGGAGAGTGAAAGCTGTGACAGTGGGTCAGTGGAGGCGCAACCCAAGCGGGGAGATTCGGGGGGAGGTGTCTCCCACCCAATTTCTGAAACAGGGGAGCCTTTCTTCACATAGGGGGTTGCTTCTCTCATGTATTTCACTATGGAAAGGAGGGAAAAAAAAAAAAAAAGAAAAAAAAAGGAAAACAATAAATTAATGGATATTCAGTAGTTGCATCCCACATGAGTTTTTTGAACTGCTACCAATCCTCAGGGCTGTTTATTATTTATATTCATCCAGCATCACGACACTGAAGCAAATACAGAAGACTGAGATCTAACTGCTGCCAATCACAGTATGGTGCAATGAGTAAAATGAGTAAAACAAACAGAACAGGCGAAATAAGAACTTATAGCTAGTGTAAGGCCAGAGCCATCCAACCTCTACAAGACAAACCTCACACAGGTATTCCTGTGTACGGAAGCCATGAGCTGGCTCAGGTATAGGGAAGCTTTTAAGAAAGACATTCAACCAAGTGACAGTGACTTTATTATTTCCCTAACTAAAATGTTCCAGTGATATTCCCAGTGCTGCAAACTCACATCTCACTTCTGGTTCACGCTTGTCAGTGTCCCGCCACTGATCTTGACAGCTATTTCTGCTAGCTGGGAAGCAGTTTTAGCTGATCTACTTGTGTGTGTATAGATATATATATAAGGATTAAATAGAAACCAATTCACCTCTTAGCCTTCTCTTGAGAAAATAAAATTGAACTTGAGCCTTTTGTGAGAGTGGAGGTATCAGATTAGATCTCTTCTCAGCCTCTTCCAATGCTTTTTTCCAATATGAATAAGGAAAAGTGAATGTAGGATTCCCAAATGATCTTAATGTATTCAAAAATCAGTATGTCCTTTACACTCATACTTTGTATTCCCCTCTTTATGGAGGCAAATATTGCAACATTTTCCCTGGTTTTGAGTTCTTTTGGCTGTTCAGGATCACTTTTGCTTTTGCTTTTCATGTGCTTAGCAAATCTGTCAGCCACAGTTGTTGTTCTTCACAAACCTGACAGAGCTCAACCAAGAAAAGAGCTCACATTTAAGCACCCTAGTTAAATGTATATGTCCAATGTACACAGCTGTGGCTGTCGAACTGGCTATGCCACTTGATTGTACCCATGACTCAAAAGTGACGATATGAACTGAAAGGGTAGGAACACTGTGAAGTTATTTGGGAAGTAATTAAAATCCTGTGAGAGAAGATTTCAAGGAGACTGTGCAGATCATTGTGTTAGCTCAACTGAAGAACCTGGGAAGACTGAATAACAGAAAGATGGGTAAGTTACAAAATGGCATTGTGGTGAAGGAGGTTACATTAGGGAAAGCAGACTGAAGTTTTTAAGTTCAAAGTGAAAGCAAGGGAAATATTCAGAGGAGTGGAGAACAACTATGTTTCTGTCAAAACCACAGAGAAGGTGAGTAATTTCAGTAGCACTATTTTCAAGGCACTTCATAACAGCTTTACCAAGAGAGATACCTGTGCAAAACTATAGAGTCCAGGCTCTGTGAGCATCTATTGCCATCTTTTCTCTAACACATTGGTATTACTTGCTCTCTCCTTGTTCAAAAATCTGTTAAATCTAATTTTAAGGACTTGTGTTTACGTATTTTACAAGATACTCCCCTGTGAGAAAGATTATTTGTGATTTATCAGAAATACTGTCCTACAAAACTGCTGTTTTGATCTCTTTGCCCCATACTATTCTGAGTAATTTTTTAAATTAATTTCTTCTCTGTCAGAAAAGAGCTGGCACGGGATTCTACCAGGCTTCCAGAAACTTTTTAAGGCAAAAGGTGTTTAGACTGACTTTTTGATCTTTTAGTAGACACCTACCCAGAGGCCATTATCTAGAAACCTGTGTCACCTAACACTCAGAAACAGTGTTCATCCTTGGGTACTTCATGAATTCCCTGATTTTCAAAGGTACTAAAAATAAGCTGGTTTAGTCAATGTCATCAGATACTGGTTTTAGCAGTTGGCATTTCGGTTTGGATGTATTCATAGCCTTTGGGAAACAGAGAGACTGAACACATACAGATGTGGTGAATCTATTCCTGTATACACTGCACGAGTATAACTGTGCCATTAACTTAAATGGGAGGAACAGCTGAAGCTGTAAAGATCATGTTCAACTGCAAACCAAATTTTGTTACCTTTAAAATTAGAGATTATCAATTAATGTGTTTAAAAAAATAATCCAGTCAGCTTTTGAATTCCGTTATAGTGACATGCTAGCAAATGTGATGCTAAATAAAGGCCCAGGTCTCAATAGTGTAGGTATTTCATCTGTGCTATTTTCATCCTTTTTCAGCTGCAGCTATATGCATTCGACCTGAGCATCTTTTAATTAAGGAGAGAGGGGCAGGAGGAGGAAGGAAGATGAAGTGAAAAACTTGGCTCTAAACAAACCTAAGCAGGAACACAAAATGTGAATTTAATTCCCCAGAGACGGGGACAAAAGAAAAAAGCCCTGCCTTCCGTGTGCCAAGAAGCCAAGTTTCTATGCGACGCACCGGTGAATTTGTGGCAGGCAGCTGCGCTGTTTCAGAAACTCCTGTGAAAGAGGAAGCAGGAGCAGGAGGACAGAGCAGAAACACAACGTTCTTTCCACAAACCGAGTCTCAAACACAGCAAAAGCCAAGAAAACTACCTTGAGGAAAAAGGTCTTATGAAAACTCCTGCCAACTTCTAAACTCCCAGACATCTAGTTTCTACTAACTCTCAGTAGGAGATGGTTGCTCAGCCCCAGAGACTTACAGGAATAAAGACCCATTAATACACTGGTAAACTGCTGAACACCATTTTCCTACAAAATTCTACAGGAGACTTAAAAAAAAAGTGCATATAATTTTTTCTGACAAAAAAAGTATTTCAATAGTTTTCTACTAATTAATTCCTTCTTCATACTAAATATAAGCACAGCTCTCCGGATTCATAGCTAAACCCTGCTGGTTTTACAATCCAGACTCTATGGCTCTTGCTTATTCAAATATGTTTCATATTTTAAAAGACCCCCAAATGGATACATATAAATGCACAAATGGAATATGGGAGTGAACAGGTGGCAGAACTTGGTCTGTTTATGTAATTTTTTTTTATTTTTTAAATATCAGAGCTACTGTTTTCCATTTGTCCCATCAACATCTATAATTATATGTCCATAACCAAAGTCCACTTTATGAATTTAGCTGAAATAAGGCACACAATGTTCAGATGATTCATGTTTTATCAGCAATTATTTCCTATTTACCTCTAAACTCTGGATGCAAATACTGCACAACACTTTTATACCAATGCACAAGTAACCGTACTACACACACAGCAATTTTTGGTGACCCCAAACGTGTCTACATTTTGCAGTCTGTCCATTAACTGGTTCTTAATCCACATAGTAGAAAACAAGCTGATACCAGTACATACTATAGTCATATTCCTATTCCACACTGCACTGAGAATCTTGGATGTGGCAAAGTTAATGCATAACTGAAGTTATACAATCCACTTCCATCATCAAGTTTTAAAACCAGAAAAAATATGATACAGATTATTGGACATTAAAGTAATAATGTGGATAATATTCTGTTTTCAGACCATTACACTCAAGAACTAGATTCCCCTTCTGATACAGTAGCACAAATCCAGGTACAGACTGAAAAAGAAAGCAGCTATAGAGAACACTGTTTTTATGTACTGCCAATGAAACTACCTAATGGATTAAAACCCCCAAACATTTAATGAAATTAAATAAGGCATACAATTGTATAACAACTCTGAATTGTAACTATCCTATAGGTAAGTGTGTGTAATGTATATATATGCCTTCAGAATAGACAAATATGTCTAATATATATAAATATGCTACATTATTTAAGACCATGAGAATGTACTCTGCAAACACAGAAATCAACATGCAGGGGCTCAGCAAAAACTCTAATGGCTTCACTATTACAACTCAACTTACTTATAGACTGTCATTTCAGCCAAGAGTTGTCTAAACTCATCCATTTGATGCTATAGCTCAACCTCAGAGATCCTTATATTCAGTATTAATTAATGGCCCCTACCTTTTTGGTGCACCACTAATAAGAAACTGAGGTCAAGCAATTAAAATTCCAGTCTCCAGAGTGTCTCTCCCCACAAAGAGGAAGGGAAGTGGCAATCAAATGAATTAATCCACTGCTACACACTGAAATATTTTGTATTTATTTTTTGATCTGCAAGTCAGGCAATGTAGCTTCCAAAAAAGCATTTCATTAATATGCACTTCTGCCAAGTCCCAAGTCTCCACAATTAATCCTTTGTTACCGTTCACAGATGAGTTTTCTGGGGGGAAGAAGCAGGCTTTTAGGAAGAGAAATACTACAGACCAACTTGGTCAGGTTCTTGGCCAGATGCAGTTCTGAGGAACTGGGACTTTTCTGACACATTCAAACTGTTTCCCAGGAGGGAAGACAAAGACCACTGAAGAGAAGCCAGCACTCCCGAGCAAGGCTCTTTCATTACTATAGGAATGAGGACAGGATGTGTAGGTTTACAATATGAAATCAAAAGGAATCTGCCCAAAACTGCTCAAAGAAAGATGAACAAGGAATTCCCCTTTGCAGAGGAAAAGTACATGGTCTTCTCTTTATGCATTCTTGCTCTCCTAAGTACTTGGAGACAACTACCAAAGTACAAAACACCACCCCAAAACCTCAAGGCTACTTTCAAAGTGTGCACTAATGTTACTAATACCTATATCCCCAAAAAAGACAGGTTTTCTGAAGTTCCCATAAACCAATCTTTATCTGGACTAGTTTCTGCCAGGGTGAAAGATGGCCCAGGGAAGAGGAACTAGACAAGTCCTCCATCATATTTAAGATGTTTTAAGACTGCATGTAGGGATCAACCTTTGGAGCCACTGAAGCCCACAAATTGAACATGATGAGATCAACTGCTTTTATCAGCTTATTCAGTATGAAGGGACTGTTTGACTTGTTTGTGCTGAAGTGAGTACACCAGACCATGTGCAAGAGTATTGCAGGCAGCATGGCATACAAAAACTTTTCTTGCAAAAGTGATTCTTGGTTAGTTTGAGAAGATCTGCTAATGCAGAACTAGAGGAGGCCCAAACTGCAGGTATGCAGTTCCCATCTGGAAAGCAGGAAACAGATGAAGACAAACATTTCTGAGGTTGTAGGCAGCACCACCACAAGTCTAAGTTAACAACTCAGAGAAATGCAACAGCTGCTGAAGTGATAACGTCCCAAGAAAAAAAAGGAAGGTGGACAGTAGCAAAACCTAGAAGTAATCACTGTAGGTATGTGGCCTTCAGAAAGGCAGATCAGCCAAGTCAGTCAATCACTCTGCACAGTTGCGTTGTTTTGTTTCATGAAACATCAAAACACAAAATTTGCAGCCTAACGGTTTTAGTAAGGCACAAACAAAAATGCTCCCAATGGTTTCAAAGCTGGTTGTAACTGAAAGAAGTCTTGACATAAAATTTATAAACTGTGCACAAGCAATGCCAACATAAATGCAGTGTATTTTACACTACTGTCAATGGAACAGAGATTAAGAGAGCTGGAGAATGGTCTACCGTATTAAAATTAATTCAGTATCATGATAATAGAATTTGCCTCCTAGGTTTTATGTTAGAGATCAAATATTTACTAAACTCAAGCAAACTGCACACCCTACAGTGAAGACATGTACAGAAATGGGATGAGAATCTGCACAGCTGTTGGTGCCATCATCAAAACTAAGACCCAAATACTTGATGAAAGGAGTTTATGAATCAGATCATCTACGAAGATGTCACATGACCCTTTCAACAGCTTTAATATGGGCATAAACCAAAAACCAGACAACAATCCTTGTGAGTGTTTCCAGTCCATTTCCTACAGAAACACGTTACTACGTACAGACAAGTAACATCCATTAACATCCATCTCTTTTCCCCTGAAGTGATTTGAAATAGTAAACCTCTTGATCTGCCAAAAGCATCAGATCTCTACCTCTGGGAGATGATACAAATCAGTTAAAATAAACACCTTGTGAGAATACAAATACCCTTTATGCTCTGGCCATTTCTCATACTGTAGAAAGACTACCATGTTCTTCTGGTTTTTAAATTAATTCAGTTGAATTCAGCGTATGTTGCTTCATCCCTTAAAGAGACAGCCTGGGATCTAAACTGTAAGGGGCTATTTAAAAAATAATTTTTAAAATACATTCAATGTATGCACTTATTATATAGAAGACATGAATGAGTGTTTTGAAAGAGTAACTTCAGAAAGATCCAGGAGACAAACATGCTTTTAAGATAAAGTTTAACTGAAGGAACAGCCTTAGCAACCAGTGCCAAAAGGCTGCTGGTAAGCAACCAGGCTTCAAGTTCAAGCTTTCAGTGGACTACAAACAGGCTAGGTGAGAAAGACCAACAAACGCATTTTAAAAACATAAAGAATACTTTGCAGTGTTCCTTTAAATTAGCAGCTGCTTTAATAAAAAATATGGAACAATGTTAAGCAGTGCTGTAAGCATCATCACACGCTTACACACAAAAAATGAAGGCAGTTCCTCTTCAAAGCACCATGCAATCAGTAATTCTGCATGGTTAAGAGAACTTCTTTGTCAATGAGGTAAGAAGACTTGCAGCCCAGGCAGCAGACCAAGGGATCAGCACGTCCAGTCCCCCATCAAATGAGAGAAAATGGGAGAAAACAGTCTGCTCTCAGGAAGACATGCAAGGGTGCAGTCTGTGAAACCTCATGGCTGTGGTAACCTGAATAGGGCAGTGACCAGCCGCACTGTGTTATCTATAGAAGGTCTCAAAAAACATTACTTGCCACCAAAGATGTCTTAGAAATCATGAACACCTGTAGGAGGAGACTCAGTAGCCATTCTCGGCAAGAGCCACAGGCAGCCCCTGTGGATGCCTTCCCCTTCCCACCTGCACCAGGGACCTCCCTTTTCCACTCTGATTTCAGCATCTGTAGAGCTGGAGATTACAGTCCCGGGCCATCTTATGCTTCTGTGTAACACCAAAAATTCTTCAGAGAGTTACTTTTCCTCAGTTTCCTTTCCTCAGACTTTGCCTATGATGCAGGCTAATTCAGCCACTGATTCCTTAGGCCTGATGTTCCCCTTTTGTAAACACTTCTTCAACCCTTTCTGAGTTTCCTCAGTGCAAATGCTTCTAGAGCATGAAGGCTTTAAATGTTTTCTTGTCTTATGCAGCATATCAATTTTATCAACTGCAAAACCCAGTGAGTATTAATCCATTTTCATTCCTCCACAAAGCCACAGTTTTGTACTCGACATAGAGCATGCATAGGCAAAGCACACAACACACTCCCTCATATTAGCCAAACAGCCTGAAAGCTTCGCTTGCAGTCAGCATGTTCCACCCTCTTCTCCCTGATGTCACTGGGAGGGGGTCACTGCTAACCATCCCCTTTCAGCTCCTCTGTGAGTTATGTTACCAGGTTGTAATAATAAAGTCTGTGTTTGAGGCTGACAGCACGCATTCCCAAGGAAGCAGGACTAGTTCATGCTTCTGTTCAAAATAGATTAATGGAAACTAAACAGACACAAAATTGTGTCACATAGAATCACAATAAAAGCTGAGGCTGATCACTGGCCTGGTTCAAAGTTCTAAAGATATGACACTTGCCAGCACTTGAGCTGATGGAGTGATCAAAAGCAGTCACAGGTTGTTGGTAATCTAGTACACAAACATTTCAAACTGCTAAATTAATAATAAAGACAGACTTTACAGTTGACGTTGCTCAATACTTTCCATTACAATTTCCATTACTCATACCTACTGCACTGAATGTGTTACAATTTCCTTCAAGTGATGTAGTTCACTTTAAATTTCAAAGTTTCTGTTTCAATAAATTGGATGCATTCAGTTCTGGGTTTTGATGTCACTAATGATAAATGCATGAATTCTAGTGGCAAGATCCCATAAGTTATTCATCTGTCTTCCGAGAACTTTACACACTTCCCCAAAATAAATGCAGACATCTCTCTCCCTTCATAATCTGAAAAATGAATTGTAGCTTGCAAATATCCTGTAAATCCCAGAAGTACAATGTTTGGTTAAAAAGGAGATGCTTACAGCTTGATTTAGAAGGAGACGCTGATGCTACCTTTAAGAGCTTTTACTGAAAAGAAACACTACTTAGTGGAGAACAGGGAGCTGTTACATTACACAGGTGTCCCCTAGCTAATAAACGAAAAATTGAAAAGGACTACTGTCAAAACCTGCAAGCAGTAGCTATACAACTTACTACATATTTATGTAAAATGTGACACAGCTCATTTGCTACATTGTTATGTGACACTATGAACTCTACAATTAGAACTACGCACATCTTTTATAATGGAAGTGAAAAACATCTGAAACGGGCAATTTGGTAGCTGAACACGGAAATTAGCAGTCACATTGTGAGAAAAAGCATTGTGAGACCTGTGAGTCACTCATTGATAATTAAACAGGGCTTCTGCTTGTCTCCATGGCAGAAGGCTTCATAAGTTAAAATATTTCAAAAAAAGTTTTAGTCACATGATATTAGTACTAGGTCGTCATACTCCTTGTAACTCTACTCAAAGTACAAGAGAAAAATGTGGCTTCACATAAGGCAGGGTCATGGAGCAAAATACATTTCTTCAGTGGACTTGCAGTACTCAAGACTCCTAAGAACAACCTCCTACCCAGTATTGACACATATTATATTTTGAAATATTTTATCTAAATCTCAGGAGTAAGTTGATTCAGAATTTCTCATGTGCTGCTCATGCTTGTTGTTTCCCCCTCTCTGTTAGTATTTATAGATCCCTCTCCAATCACCACATGCTCAGATGGAATTCAAGGTGTCTGGCATCGCCAGCATGCTATAATTTTTCTATTTACATGAGTAATCTCAAGTGTCAGAACAAATATTTCAACCGCTAGTGATTATGTGAAAAATACATAAGGGCATTACGGTCTTAGAGCATGATGTTATTTCAGCAGTCACACAAATCATTAAGTAGTACAGGAGAGACTGAAAATGGCACTCACCGAGGGAAATTATTATGCTGTGTATGATTGTACCTGTTTTACGGATGGCTAAACTGACACTGGCAAGTTAAAATTCCTTCCTCAAAGTCAGGCAGGAAGTCAGTGACAGTTCTCAGCACTGAACTTAATTTTCTATCCCTTTATGACTTTTCATTTTTAGACAACCCAAAAAGATTGCAGCGTCAGTGAAAACAGTATTCACAATGCCTACAGTCTTCTTACGGGAAGACCTTGAAGATTTCATGATTTATTTTGAAGAACAGGCCTGTAATCACTTGCAGAATTTCAAAGTGCACTGTTTCCATTCTTCACTGGACAACACCAAGAGCTTTGAGAACAAACAAACTCAGAGCAGTCACTCAGCTAAAAACCTGCCATATCTGCTGTGGCTGGGCTATCCATCAAAAGGCATCAGATCACCATACAAGTCCTTACTTTTGCAAATCCTTTAGTTTGCAACCTTATCAACAGGAGAGTCCAATGGCCATATCCCGAACGCCCAAGTGCCAGTGATTATAAATACTTACATCTATACGGATACAGGTAGATAAATACAGACAGATAGATAGATGTAATATGAACACTACTGAAGTTCAGTGACTTGAACTGAAAATTCCTATGAAACCCCATCTGCCTATGTAACTCTGGAGGTCCCCAGATCAGTCACGGGGAACTGGGATGAGTCCTCGAATGAAGTGTGGCTCTACACCTACCTCCTTGCTGGTCTACAGGCTGGGAGAAATCCACTTGAAGCAGACAGATTGCTTGCTGAGGCACTGGAAGGGAGACAAGACCTCACATGATACCACCTCTCCTATTTCAAGTAGCGGAGGAAGCAGGACTGTATGTCCAGTAAGTAAGGGCAACTGGCAAATGCCAAAACGAGAAGGACAATGAAACATTAAACTGCATGCTTGTGCCTCTGTGCTTGGGCTTCCATTTGAATGGAGCCATTTTCTCCCAGGGATTAGTTTTCTCAAGGAATAAACTACCAAAACCCTAACAACAAACTACAACAACTGAAGAATAAGCATACCAGTCATTAGCACCAGCTAGAAGGTATTCAGAAAGCACCAGCACTTAAGAGCACAGGAAATTCTCAGAATTGCAGCACCCAAAGAGACCAGGACTGAAACCCAGCCACGCTGCCACAGGACCATAGCATCAGGTGCTTCCATTTGCAGCTCAAAGTCTCTTGCCAAGAGGAACAGCTCTTCCATTCTCATCCACGAGGAACTTTAGTTACTGCATCTTAAAAAATGCCAATGAATCCTGATGGAATACGGTCCACCTGGAACTCCAGTGCATAATGCAATTTGGAGGTAAAAAGAAAGATTTTTCTTTTATTTTTTTATTCTTTTTGGCAGGTTTGTGTTTTGTAAATAGCATCATTTAAATCTATTCTGCAGACAGGATCTTAGAAATGAATTAGAGAACACAGGGAACAAGGGAAGCAGTAAAAATCCTCATAAAAATCCTGAATTCAGAAACTGAATTTTTTTCCGTGAAACAGTTTTGTGGGGTGCTCTGGAAAATACATTCTCATTCAAATTCATCTCTTTCTCTACAAACAAAATAGACTTTGAATTGACATTTTGATTAAAAATGTCTTTTAAGATCAAACTCTTTTTCTAATATACATTGCATGGAGCGTCCCCCAGCATCCATTCTGTCAGATGGAAAATTTATATAGCTATGATTCTATTACGTTTCTTGCAGTGGACTGGGCATTTAATCAATGAGACCAAAGAGCATCTAAATAGGGTTAGGCTTCAAATTCCTTTCAGTGAGAAGTTAAATCCCCATTAGCTTTGAGCCATAAGCCCCCGTGGGTTTAGCATGCAGCTTAAAAGATAACTCTGTGAGGGGTCACGGCTCTTTACTGTAGTACAGAAAGCCTATTTCACAGATCACCCTGCAATAATAATGTAAATATAATCCTGTTTCAGTGGACACTTTATCCTTCCAGAAAACAAGCAATGTTTTCTGTCCCAGAAAAAAATCACATTAATCTTCAATTTAAGGGCAAAGTAATTCCCTGCTTCATTCAAGCCCTATTACAGAGCATTACTGCGACTCACCCAGTACCATGCCGATGCTGGGGCCAGCACGGTCGCCCCACCTCTTTGTAGGACAAGACAGACACAAGTTGCTCTCAGCAGCTGCTGAACAGCAAGTGCAGTTGACTCGGCACATCAAAACACATTTTCTCACTACGCCAAATGCCAGTTTTGACTGTTCCACACTAGGTCAAAGCCAGGTTAAAATAGTACAACCTATTGTTTTTCAGAGTCTGCAAACTGCCTGCCAAGTACTTTTTGGTCAACTAGTAGGGGAGGTTGATAAGAGAGGCTGCAAAAGAAACTGGCAATTCCCAGCTGAGCTTCAAAGGGCTGTAATGAAATGCAAGTCCAGTTCAAATCATCACAGAGAAAACAATTTGTTTAATCGGTGAGAAGAATGCTAATTTGTTTGTATGTCAAATTTATTTGCCATTTGGACTACTGGAGCACTTACCAGGATTAGAGAAGAACCGGGGCATGACAGCCTCAGATGCTGTGCAAACACAGAACAAAAAGCTGGTGCCCTCCCAAAGAGCTTAGTGATCAAGTACAAGTTAAGAGACAATAGGGACATGACATGAAAATAAGCAAGCAGAAAAGCCTACGGAAAAAATCATGCATGTATCTCCCCATGTTGTTACAGTTGTATTGTATTCCCCTGTAAGAGAGACAGCAGTAGCAGGTGCTGTTTGTAAAAACACCACAAAAACATGAGGAAGAAAAGGAAATATGAGTAGGGTGATACAGTTGCTAGGACGCGTTTGCAATTAATAGTGGCAAGAATTATCCTTGTGTTGTTATCACTGCTGCTTCCCATGTAGGGATTACATCAAGACTTAAATTTTCAGCACCACCTCAGGCATAAAAGGTTTTTGCACTGGAGTTATTGCTTGAATTCTGCTGATAGATACAGAGATAGGTAGATATAGACAGGTATAGATATAAAAGCATTTGTCTGAAGCAAGGACAAGTCAAGCAACTGGGAGCACCCCACTTCCCTAGAGGTCTGTCCTGTAAGTCCTGAGAATAATTCTGTTGCAAAATTACATTTGAGCTCACCAGGTGAAGGCAGGCTGAAAGCAAAGGATGGTGTATGTGCATGCTTGCCGTTAGCATAACTGGTTTTCTTTATGCTCCAGTGTTCGATTATCTTTGGAAAGAGGAGCTGAAAGCACTGCTTTCCCATCCAGATCATCTATGCTTTTACAGAGGCTTGGGGATACACAACAGGGATAGCTATCTGCTTGAGGCTTGTTTGCTTTATTTGGTTCAAGGGCAGGTCTCTCTCACTACTTGCAGAGAGCACAATCAGATGGTATCAGTGCTAGTTCTTTTGGGGGGGGGGGGGCGGGTGTTGTTTTTCATTTTTTAACAGCAGTACTGATGGGCACAGCAAAAAAAAAAAAATAATCAAGAACAATTTCTGCCTCAAAGAGATTCTGATTTCAGGGTCACTTAGAACTTCTGCTCAACTCACTGGGTTCATCTTCAATGGGAATTAGCTCAGGTCCAATGGTCAAAGCTGATGATGTGAATAGTCTATAAAGAGGGAAAGAGTGGGAAGTGGGAGGAAAACTAACCCTAGCAGGTAGCTGCATGAGTAGCTTGTTGAGTTCCAGTTCACCAAGAGATATCCCAAATGGAACCACTGGAAAAAAATTTACTTCAGCTGTACAGGACCAGCACAGATCACAAACATCACCCTATGACCCCACAGTCAGGGTGACTCTTCTCCCATCTTGCACTCCAAAGGCCATCAGAATATTATCAACATATCTCTGAAGAGATCACTCGCCTAAGTAAGCTGACCTTTGGGCTTACTGCCATCGTAGGTTTGTGCTCCAGTTTTTAAAGGACAACTTTGAAACTCTAGATTTCAGCAAATGTCAGAAACTAATAAAAAAATTCAATATTTATACCATGCTCATCTCCAACCCTTTAAAGACCACTTCTGCAGTTGCCCTCCTTGCAGAGGCCGTAAGAAGTAAAGTTGATGGCAGATCGAGAGCCTAAAGCAAAACTTTTGAGGAAGCCTAACACCAATCTGCCTGTTCAGTTATTGCATTTAAGAGAAGAAGGTGGGGACCTGGGAGAGGATTTTAAGCTAGCCGATAGCAGAGGTATGCCTGTGATATTTACGCCTCTTCTACCATAGAAGTGTCAGACCCTTACTCCCTGGGTGGGTAAATAATGGCCCACTAGTTACCAGAAGTTAGGAGCTTAGAATATTGGAGTGCTGGATACACTTTTTGTTTAACCAAGGGTTATTCTGTAACTCTCTCATTAAATGCATGATAGATCAGAGAGTGTACAAGCCTATTAACTGCAAATAGGGCAGACAACTTTAAGAGTATGTGTCAGTAAATAGTCACTTCAGCTTCCTCAGGACTGTTTTTCACACCATTTATATTGCACTGCCTTGTCTCAGCCCACCAAAGGGCCAAACCATTGTCTCCTTCAGAGGCAGGACCAGAAGACTCAGGCAATTCTTCCAGACTGACAGCACAATCCCTGCAATCAGTTTAGCTTACAACTAGTAGACACGCTCACGCTCTGCTGCTTCTAGGGCTTGTGCTTAGCAAGCAGTGGCAGTAATGATCTATGACCAGAAAGCCCTCTTCAATGAAAGTGTTAAGGAGGTAATTTAGTAGCAACAGAGCAACTATATATACGCAAACTAATATAGTAATAGCCCTTTGCAAATTTATATTCATATACTTGTGCCTCCTCAACATATGCATGTCCTAGGATGCTGTTACACAGCTAGAGATTTCCGGCTCCCCATTCCTCCAGAAGCTGCCACCCAGTGACAGTGATCCTACCACTTCATACCCCTGGGACCAAATCTGGATTTGCTCCTCTGCCAGGAACTGGTCAGCAGCAATCTCTCCTTTATGCCAGCATCTGCCCCAGCCCCAGCCCCTGCCTCCCTCCCATGGGGCACACCCTGCACATCCCTCTCTCACCCATACCAGTGACCTCCAGTCTCTCTCCACCCTGCACAAAACACCTCACCTTCCCTTTTACCCTTTGCCTTCCACAGCAGCAGCCTCTAAATTCTGCTGCAAAGGTGGGGAAGGAGGGAAAAGAGGAGGCACAGAGATAACCACGGCTGCTGGGTCAGGCTGCCCTTGCCCACTCCCTCTTTGCTCCACAAACAAGCATGCATATACGGTGTAGCAGCTGATCCTGGGCCCCAGCACCCCTCCCACCGCGGCACTGCCCTGTGCTGGTGCAGGTACTAGAAGCTCCCGGGCTGCACTTGGCAGCTTGCAGAGCTGTCCCTGTAGGAAACCACAGCAAGAAGGGCAGAAGTATCCCGTGAGCTACGTGTTTAACTACAGTGAATGACGCCAACACATTCATGCCAGAAATTCTATCTACCATTACATAGAAATATTGTCTCCCTGACAAAATCTCTTTACAGCATTGACAACATTTGCTATGCATTCAGTATTTTCAGATCACTTCACAGCAGTTCAGCATTCACCACATCAAGTTGCAGCACCAGGTCTGCACTGCTCCATACAAAGGGAAGACGCTGAAAAATGGCAATGAGGTGCCTGTGCCAGACCACAGCACAGTCCACTACCACCTCTGGCATGCATGGAGAGCTAGAAGAAAGTTCCAGACAAAACGTATTTAATAATACACAGTCAAATTTAGTTTTGAGAAATGGATTGCAGAATGGAAAAGAAAACTTTATCAAATGAAGGACACTGAAACCCAAACAAAAAAACCAACCCCCAAAAAACAAAACCACCACCAAATACAGAATAAACAGAATGGTTATTGGGGCTGTTACTGAGACATCACCTAACAGGATAAGCAAACTCATTACAGTCTGGCTGCCTCCTTGATATTCACCACTTATAGTCTACAGTGTACTTCCAGAGCATTAGCTGCAATGGTGAATTCCAGCTATATTGAATACAGGCAGTAATTAAATGGTTATAAAAATGTGAAGTGGGAATGCTGACAAGCTCTATGAGCAGCATTATCGGCAGTGACAGTCAGTGAGTCAATCTGCCGCACTTCTCCAATGGTTTAAATAATGTTTGCCAGGATCCTCCAGTCAATGTGTTCTCCCCCCGTCTCTTTGCATCACGCTGCAGTAATTGTGCAGATGCCTGCTGTGCTCAGAAGATGGAAAGCTCGAGAGGTTCATCAGGAGAAGAAAAAAAAAAACAGAAAAAAAAACCTCAACAGAAAACCTCATGCAATTAAGACACATTTCACCTTCCAGCAAGACTAACCCAACAGGCCACCAACAGCTCCTCTCCCAGCCATGCTTACCCTCCCCTCCAGTCCTGTGGCATCCCTAATAATCTTGCTATTTCCTTCTTGTGATCAGAAATAATTATTTTTTTAAAATACACCCTCAGGAGTGCATGGCTGACATATGCCCAAGGATGCTCATGAATGAGCAGGTATATTTTACCTCAAAATTTGTGACCAAGGTTTTTGTTGTAGACAAGATCCTCCTGAACAACACTGTCTGAGGGGAAAATGGGCTATGCTACTGCCTTGGCCCCCCACTTCTGACTAAAAAACACTTCCCAAATCTCCTAAAATGTTCTGGTAGCACCAGGGCCTCTTCTTCCCCCAGGGGAGAGGTGAGGAGGCAGGCCCAAGCACACACGGACTTGGTGGCCCCTGCCTGCTGTCTCTGTCCCCCCTCACCCCTGTGCTGGAGCAAACCTCTCAGCTGTCTGAAGTCGGGCACCCAAATCCACCCTGGGATGAAAAGCAGGCTCTTTGGCGTGGGCTATCACATTTAGAAGTGCCATTGTTTTTCTTTAAACCCAACAGTTGCTACCAAGGCGGGAGAAAATGGCGCCACCCAAACCCCCTCACATGTTAGCATCTTTGTTAACGCTGTGTGTTCCAGCCATCTACCAGACACAGAAGGACCAGATCAGAAACAGAGACACAAACATTTGATTCCCCCCCCCACTTACTCTCCTACACAATGTACTGTTCACTACTTTACGGTCCTTCAGCAGCGTTTGATTTAAATGACCTTTTCCTACTGTCCTCTGCTACAGCTATACCCCCTTTTAAGGGCACCCCTTTGTGCTAATGCTCTGCTTCTGCCACAAAACCTACAGGGCTTTCCCAGCTGGTGACCGCTATGGCAGGGAAGAACAGAAATTAGCTCTATTTTGTTGCCTGATTTGTTTCCCATGGTCAACCAATTAGGTAGGTCAGGGCTGGGTAACTCCACAGAACTAAGTCTATGTAATTGCTTGCTCATCATCTCCCACTATTATTCTCACCTTTCATCCCTATTTTATTCCCATCAACAATTACCCACACTTGTCACACCTCGTCTGTAAAGGCTGTAAAAGCACTCTGGCATCCTTCTGCATTGCCCAGCAGTGCAGAGGTACGATCCTGCTGTTTGCTATGATGGACAAAAGCCTGCCTTGCTTTTGAGTTGCGAGCACTACAGCTGTCTGAGCAACCCTGCTGAAAGCTGGCGAGGCAGGAGGAAGGAAAACACACCTCAGGCCTTGGACAATATATTGTACCTCCTTGGAAATGGCGATCGGGAGGCCTGATTTAACTGCAATGCACTGCACAGCAAACACAGAAGAGCCTCCAAACATGCTCCTCAAACCTTGCTGTCCCCCCGGCACAGGCACAGTACACTGAGCCTGTCACCAGGCAATGCCAACACGGTATGATCTGGCCACTAACACAGGTGATACCCAGGCCACCGCTGTTACTGCTGGCCAGTTTCCTTCATGCTCTTCCTTGAGCATTTCCATGGGATAGTGTGTGTATCCCAGATTGCACAGTAAAATGAAAATAAATGAGAACAAGCAAAAGTTTGAATAGTATGACGTTAAATTTCCATTCCTGCATCATAAAGTCAACTCCTGCGTCGCCCATTGCAAAGTTCAGACTGTTAATTTTAGGCTACCCGGTTTTCCTGTGATAAATATCTGAGGATAAAGTTTGCTTCTCGTGGAGGGGTCCAATTCCCACCACAGTGAATGAAACCCACTAAAAAAGAACAAAACCCAGTCTAAATCTAATGAATGTAAATTTGGAGGGAGGAGCAGGGGAGGTGAGGGACAGGAGATGGATGCTTCCGTGAGTTTTTTTACATTCTCAGTTTTGACCCAGTGAGTCAAAAAACCCCAAGTGTCTGAATTCAAATTCTTTACAATATTAATCACAAAATCCGTTTCTCTTAGAAAAGCCCAATAAGTACACAGAGACTCCAAATATTTTGCAGCAGAAAAAGTTCAGATAACAACTTCTGAGTGTGTTAAGAGAAAAATTACACTACCAATTCTACCAGCATATTCCCACATGTGTATTTCTACTCATCATCAAAATAAATAAAATAATATAACCGTAATATTTAAATACCTTAGACATAGTTTATAAAGCTGGAATCTCAATCATAGAAAATGTGCTCTTCAGCTTTTACCCTGAGAATAACCAGTTCAAAAAATTGAAAAGTCTATATAAAAAACCCCGCATTCTTGTAAATGCAGTCCAGTTTCAGAATAAGCTATTTCAAACTGTACCTTCTACTTAAAGTTGAGAAAGTACAGAGTCACAGCCTCTACACTACAGTGTATGCCTCCAACACACAGGGCTGCAAAGCAAATATTAAATTAAGAAAGCTGCAGAACTGTGGCACACCACCAAACAGTGCAGACAGGACTTTGATTCCTATCTTGAAAGGCAAGACCTTTATATCTATCTGAAAAAGTTACTGTCCATGAGGTTAGAAACGAGGCATGTTTTATACAGGGAATAATGATATACGTGATATTTTATTTCTTTGGAAAGTTTTTCTTTGGAAAGTTAGGAATTTCCAGGTTTAGGAAATGCGTGGAGACCATCCCTTTCCACCCAATTCCCCAGGCTACATGGTTCTTTCCCCCTACCTATCAGGAATCTCTTTATCTTCACAAAGTGAAGCAGAAAACTGCCACCATTCTAAGGAAAGTATTTTAATTCTTCTCACTCTGCATGTATGTAAACACAGCTTAAAGAAGTATGTATGTATTATTGAAACTACTTTGTCAAGGAAACTTAATCTGATACTCAAACCAGTATTGACTCCCTTCTTACAGTGCAGAGGAGAGGTGCAGATATTTAGGAATGGTTTGGGATTCATTCCTAAACTGCATTTGCATTCACCATGTGAACACTTGGATTAAACAAAACTTAAGTAATTTTTCTTTAAAAAAATTAAATATTTAGAAATAATTTTAAAATAATGAAAACCCCAGGTTTAAAACAAAAACCAGTCTTGTAACTTGTTTATACTAAAAATAAAGATGCACAAACCTATATGGTCACCGAAAGTATGATTTACAGTAAAGGAGGAGCCACTGCACCCAGTGCAAAGTCCAGTCACAGCATAATGCAAAGGCCTGTTTTAAGCTCAGCTTCAACATCTTTCATCCCTTGCCCCCTCAGACAGAGCTCCTGCTTCACTGATTACATCAGTATATATCCTGTGGGATCGTGGGAATCATGGCATGGAAATCAAATCCAGTCCACTTCACCAGGCTACTAAGAACAAACCGGCATACCATGTGCAAACAAGCCCTAGCTTCTGCTCAGTTATATGGCTGCATTTGATTTCCAAGAATTAGAATTAAGACAGTTTGATGTGTCATTTGTGACAGTGACAGCAAAAGGGATACTGAAAACAAATCTTACAAACACTGATACTGCTGAAAGACTGCATTACCTGAGGCAACTCAGGTCTGGCTCTAAAATTGTCCCAGAAATCAAGTCCTGTCCTGGGTACTCAGGACACTGGAAAGTCTTAGGTGTACAACCCAAAACCCATAGACTTATTGCAAAAAGACGCCCATCAGTGTAAAGTCAAAAAAGTCTAACAGAGATGCAAGGTGCTGTTGGTACAGATTTCCAAGCCTGGGAATGACAGAGAGGAGAAGCTGTAGTATTTTTTATGACATACTCTCTTGGGAGAACATTTACCAGTGGGAAGACTGAATAAAAACCCCAAAACCACCTGCTCTCCCAAGAAATCATGAGATCATGAGTTTTGTCTCATAAGGAGAAAGTAAGCGAGATGCTAGAGCAGTAATGACAGAGAAGCTGGAAGCCTTCACATCCTGGCAGGGCAGAGCAGAGCAGGCTGTTCCCTCATCAGCCACGAAGCCGTCACACATGTGGCTGCACCGCACAACACTGAACTTGCCATGGTCCTCTTCCTTTTTGTTTCTGGCACTATACTGTCCACTCCTCACTGAAGACAGCAAGCACTGCAGCCCCCATGGCAAGCAAAAGCAGTTGTTGCATGGCCACGAAGATCTATGGCAAGAAATTCATGGGGTTTTTTAGCTGGTACCGTGTGGAAGGAGGGTTTCTGCAGTCATGCTCTATCAGCCATCCTACTAACAGCATTCACTGGTGAACTTTGATTGAAGATGACAGAGACTGGCAGATATATCCTCAAACACAGCATAGTAGACAGACTTTTTCAGTGGTCTGCTGAAGGAAATAGAGGCAAGCCCTCCCTAGACACCAGAAGATTTACAGAAGGAAAATGGTATGAAATGTTTTATCCCCTGTGTAAGATTCTCTGCTAAAGAGATAAAAAAGCTCAGCAAAACTTTTCCTGTGTTACGACATTACAAATGTCACTCTTGCTCCTGGACTCTGATGTTTACAAGGCATGAATTCCCACCACAGACTTATAATATTTCTGGTTGATTAATTAGATTGAGAAGTCAATCAACCACGAAACAAGATTCACTTGAAACCAGGCTCCATGAATTCTGGGGCTGTCAGACTGTTTTTTTGCAAATAACCAGGAAGTCAAATTACAAGAACAGAAAAAAAACCCCAAAAAACAAAAAAAACAAACAAAAAAAACCCCAAAACACACACAACCACAACAAACCACCAGAACATTTGATTCCTCAAAGAATTAACAGAGCGCCCAAGCCCCAAATAACAGTTTGTCTGAGCAGGAACCTGTTCCCTCGCAACAGAAGAGACTGACTTGTATAAATACAACATGTGGCTGCCTTCAGCCTGTGTCAAGTCCTCGTCAGAAGTACCCATAAAGAAAGAGTCATCCCCACTTAGCAACGCTCCAGGCTGGGCCAGATGGAGCCCCTGATGGAAACTCAGCAGAAAACTGAAGACCTGAAGACCATAAAAAGCCCCTTCTGTCTAGAAGTGCACTTCATTTTCGAGGCACAGCAATAGCTGGGCATCACAAGCATCCAGTGCAGCAGCTGGCCCTAGAGATGCTACAGGATTTGAGTCACCAATGTCAACCAAGCATAGTGACATTGGTCTTTTAAGACAAAACATACAAGGAGGTCTTCTTTTAGAGCAGAAACCAGGAACTGGCTGAGTTCCCAAGACTTCAGGAAATTAATTGTCTCTGCTGCTTTGGCACAGTTAGCTTTTGGTAGAAAACACACTGCTGCTATTCCCTTGGTGATCAAATTGGCAAAATCAAATGACATAAACTGAGAAGTCTGGGGGAAGAAGGCAGCCTTTAATGTGATCTAACACAACTTAAAATCTAAAATGAAAAGAACAGCCAACAGTGTGGCATAAAGCGAGGCATCCACTAAGTTTAAATTACTACCTTACAAACTGGCAATCTCTATAGTTCACAGAGATAAATAGACCTCTCAAGAGGGCAATTCATGCAGCAGTTATTGTAAAGTGGGAAGAAACCAGCTTTCGGAGCTGCCAGGTTTTCTCTTTTTCTCTGTTAACAACTGGGAAGAGTCAGTATCTCATCTCAGCTAGCTGTCAAGCACTTAACTAAAGTTCAGAGGGATGAACTGCACCCAGAAGACCAAGAGACTCCACTTGAGCAACCTGTATTTGATTTTGCATCAAATCCAGTATTTTAAATACAAGGTCATATCATCCAATTATAATCTATAAATGCTGAAGTGGTGCTGCAAAGGCTTGGGAGACAGGAAAATAAGATTAAACTTAATGCTCTGGAGTTTCCATAAGGTTTTTTTGATTACATTACCATACCCATCACATATCACATGCATATCTATTATTCTTTTAACTGCAAGCCATAATCAGAAGTGGCAAGGCAGTTCATTAGGCTTTTGCAAGGCCCAAATAATGGATCATACAAAAGGTAGCTCGACCCCATCTATCCCTCCTTTTCCCATTCCTCCCCAAACCTATTCCAAATCAAAAGGTATGGGTTACCCTGTTTCCATCATGAAGCTTGGACAGGCAGAGATGAGATACAGCAGAGACATTCAGGAATTCTGGGCAGGTTTAATTTGATGGCATCTTGCACAGTCAATGAGGGATGGATGATAAAAAAAGACTTACTCTTCTCAGCAGGTGTGAAATTGAATAATCTTTTAAAGTAACTATCTGTGTGAGGCAAAACTAAATAGAAAGATAAATTTAAAAGATCATGACCATCAAAGAATAAACTATATACTCTCCTTTTCCATACAACGCTACAGCCCTATCACCGAGCAATATAGTACACCCCTCAACAGGCATCTAGGTGGTCCAGGAACCATCATGTAACGTACATCTCCTACAGCAATGCCTTCGTCTTGGAAATCTCTCACAGAGGTCTGAGGGTTTTCAAATGTCTTGCTTTTTGTTTTCACAAATCAAAGATCGTAAGTGAGGCACCAGCAATACACTATTCACACCTGATAACCTGAGAGCTGAACAGGCAAAACACAACTGCTAGGCAGTCCCATCAATCCATGGGTGGATGCTGGGTTTTCAGCCTCCAGCTGCCTTCACTCCACTGCTCTGCTCAGTGACAGTTCTCAGCAAAACTACCAAGAATCAAAACTAAAGGCTGAGCTGGTAAAACAAATTATAGTCAAACACAGTTCTGCTAATTTCACTAAGTTAACTTGTCTTATTATTTCCACCAATATTTATTCCAAAAAATTTTACTGTTGAAACTGATGCATTCATGCATTTGCACTGAACAGTGAGGACTCTCTTCAAGGAAGAATTAAACTCAGAATCTAATACTACCAAAAAAAGAAAAGAAAAAAACTTTACAGGAATTATATGTGTTGTCTGTGTTTTAATTGACATATTCTTCTGTTTAAAAGAAAAAGAGATTTTACTTACACAACTAAAACCTGAACTGTACTCCAAACCCTCCTCCATCACTGAATCAACTACCAACTTATTCCATTTTTATAGTAAAATGACAATAATTAGTCTTAACTGTACAAGAGAAACTGAACCACTTTATTCCCTACACAAAAATATTTCAGCTATTGTAAATCAACTTTCTCTACTGCAAGCACTAGTCTGGAACACAATTATTTCAGAATTTAGTCTGAATTGGTATTCAAGTGTAACAACTTTTACCCTCAGAGCAGAGTCAACTCACTCACCCTCTGAAAAACTCAAGTGTCCACATGGGGACGTTGTTCTGAATGGCCACATGAGATAACTAGCACCTATGCCCAAGGTCTTCATCACGTTAATTCCCCAGGCTCACATCGCTGCATGTTTTCCAGTCTGACATGCACAATTTCAAAGTACAAGTTAAAAGTTAAAGCTATGTGTTGAGGACTTTCAGGACTTGTTTTCTGCAGGCAAGGCACATTTATATGGATTGTCACCCAACAGTTATTTTGGAGACCTTAATTTTCAAATGCCAAAAAGTGTATGTAGAAGGGGAGACCACAGAACCTGACTTTTCAAATGTCAGAGTTAAATAGGTGTTTAACAAGTAAAAAATATGATGTGGGAAAAATACATAGAAACGTTACCTTTCAGCAGGCAAGACATGAATAAAACCAAAACAAAATTCAAAAATTTCCAAACCTATACCCAAAATCATATAGAGGTCTAAGCCGACCAGAGCATGAAGAAACATATTTTAGTTTGCATAGAAAACCCTTTTTATGTCCTGACAATAAAAAGAAGGCACTGACCTTTCGGCCATAATTTCAGTCAAGGATGAGTAGTAAAAATAATGGTAGAAATGTAGACCTCCAAGGAATTTATTTAGTAGTTGCAAGGGAGAGACTCAGGGGCCAAAAGTTGTTCCAACAATGAAGCAAATCCACTTTGTGCCCAGACAGCCCCTCTACTGAGATGGTCTCTTGATTACGATAGAAACAAGATTACAGTTAATCTCCATCAGAGAGCTACATGCCTTGGCTAAATCAAAACGTATACCCCTTCCTAGTGCTCCTTCCCAAAGCCCTGCTGACAACAGCAGAGCTGACCAAGCATTAGTTATGAGGATGCAATAGGGCTGCTGAGGTTGAACCAAAATTAATTCATCCTCTCCATTTTGGCTAAGCCTTTTTGCTCATGGATGCAGTATCATTTTATAGGGACACATTTATTTTTGCAGCTGTTAGGAGTTGGTTATGGTCGGCCTGTGCTCTGCTCCTGGATTCCCTTCTACCTTGTTCCAAGTCCTACAGCCACCCAGAGTTACACAGCCAATTAGCATGGTCATTTGAGCTGATTATTGATTTGTCATTTGACAACTGATCAGTCAGCAGATAACTGAATTTTGCCCACTCCTCTTAGCTTAAGGGATTTCAGAAAAAAAGGAAAGGCCAAATTCAGCCCCAGAGTTAACGATGAGTTATTCACATTGTGCAGGTGGAAGAAAGAAGGTACTATTAAGCAGTATAGGTAACGCTGTAACTTCGATACGGTCTGCTTTTGACTCCTTCCTTAAACATTTCAGATTAAGAAAGTCACCCTGAAGCTATACAAAGCTGATAACACGAAACTGGTGTACACAGAGGAAAAAAAGAAAACCAAACAGTAATCCCAGAGAAGGTCATAAAACAGCCATATATATTTCTAATATGAAGAACCTTGTCATAGCCAGAGCTGAAAGGAGAACTCTGCTGAGCTGCGAGGAACAAAGGAGCCTGCAGGGAAATGCTGCCACTCCATGCAGGAATTCTTGGGCATGCATTTTGTAAGCTACTTCTTTACAAGATTAAAGACTGAATATCCTCTTGATACAGACTTTGCTAGCTCATACAATGGGCAGGCTGCTGCCAGGCATAGCTTTGCTTACCAGAATCAGAGACATAAAGAATGGTCTGGACACAAAGAATCTAATTACAGAAATACTTCCAATCCCAAGAAAAGACTGAATAAAACCAGCCAATGCAAGTTTCTCTAGGAAGATAATTAGTCTTTTCCCCTGGCTTTGCACTATTTGCACTATTATTCTGTGGTTCCAGCAAATTACCAAAAGAAAAACTTTGTCTTCTACCAATTTCTGTCTTCTTCATGTTTCACGCATACTTCTTTGAAAACATTTTCTCTGACTAGTAGTACGATACCCAAATTTTTACGAAAGTAATGATAAATGAATCCCAAGAACCTACATTTACCTTCCCTATCCTGGACTCATTTTGCTAGCCTTCAGAAAATTTTAAGTAACCACTGAACAAAAAGCTACAAAGCTGTAGGTTGGAAGGGACCTCTGAAGGTTACCTGGTCCAGCCCCTGCTCAGAGTAGGGACAACCTCAAAGTCAACAGCCAGCCGCTCAGGGCCTTGCCCAGGCAAGTTTTGAATTCCTCCTGGGACAGCAATTACACAGACTCTCCAGGCAACTTGTCCCAGGGTTTGACCCCACATTTTGAAGATTTTCTGCCTTATATTGAATTGGAATTTCCCTTGTTTCAACTTGCAAAATTAAAAAAAAAAAATCAACTATGGGCAATCTGAAGCTTTAAGAACTGCAAGTGTTGACAAATCTCAACTCCTCAGCACAGAGATGGGAAAGTAGAAATGGAGGGAAAAGACCTGGATGAAGTCTACATCCACTGGCTACTAAGAAAGTAGAAGAGACACACACACACATGGTCATTCCCACTTTCCCCACAGCTGATCCAGGTACTTGAGCTGAGAGTGCAGGGCGCTTTCGACCATCGCTCCAACTTGGAGCCTGGGTCAGTGCCATGAGAAGTGTCTGCTTTGTCTGCATTTGTATCCAATTCTACTGCTAATCCACTCTTTAGGAAATTTTTAAGTTTCACACGCTGTGGATTTTCAAGATTAAAAGCTCAAAACATGTTGCCTGGATACCATTGGTTAGATAAGATTTCTGAAGAGAAGATTATGCAAAGAATTACCAGATGCAATGAAATAGCTAGGAAATGCTTTTGCATTGCTTGCACCATTAAATTTATCCCCGATGTTTCTCCTTTCATCTGCAGAACTATTTCTTTTTTAAAAAAGTCAAATTTAAAAGGAAAGCAAATAAACTCTGATCAACAGCACGACAGACAGGAAAAAAAAAAATGTTTGAGTTGGTCTGAACGTTTTCAGAAGTTTTGTTCAATTATGCAGGCTGCAAGCCAAGTGTTTCCTGGATATCAGAAGATATCAGGTCTACAGCTTGCTGGTAATTTCTAATATAACATTGACCCAAGTAAAATATGCCAGTGTATTTTACATCAAGACAATGTCAGTTGACAATACTATTTCTTTAAAAAAAAAAAAAATGGAAGATTTTGTCTTCATTGCAATAAGGGCAAAAATAAGTAAGGCAATGTTAAAAGTCATTTTTCAAAGGAGGAAGAACTTCAGATGTATAAACTATATATAACAGTTTGTAGAAATCAGCTGTAGAAAGCTTGCTCCTTTCCTCATTTCCATCAGGAAGGGCTAGTACAATTCTATTATCGTACATTCAGGTCATGTGTGATAGGATTTTATTTTTCTTTCAGTTGTCTTTTTTAGAGATCAGTCAGACCAGACAGTCGTTTTTCAAATAAACTTTAAACAGATAAGTCAATGCAGGCACACTATCTGTTTTACTGAAGCAAAACTGACAACTACATTCACCTATGAAACAAAAAATCACAACCCAAAAGCCTTCTGTCCAGTACTTACTCGATTCAGTCTGATCAGACCATTCTGGCAGCTCAGTGGTGGCCACAGTCTCCTTTCCATAACAGCATAAGGTGTTTCCTCTTCCACAGGGAAGTCATTTGCCAGCTTGTGCAAGTCCTGTCATTTGTTTTATCGGGGGACTCCAACAATACCAACACAACAGTACCAAGCTGTCTTTGGCCTGCAAAGGTATCACTGCCTAAGTCTAGATTTCTTATTCTGGTTAAGATGTGCCTGTAAAGAAATGTGATTTAAAATGCTGACAAGTCAATGAGTTCACCCTTAAGATGAAACTGAAATACAGAAGGATGTGCAGAATAAACAGACCTATACTGGACCCTCGTTGAAACTTCTGTAGCCAAGACATGAAAGTCTTCCAGAAAACTTCTCAGATTTCTGATACAAGGCAAATATGAACAGCAAAACACATTCTTTAGAGTGAAGGACAAGCCAAATATTGGCTTTTGGTGGTCTAATTATTGAGATTTCTTAGACTATTCTTCATATGAAACTTCATTAGTCATCTTGATCAATTTTCATCTCAAGACAGATGGACAAAGTGGATTACAAGGAGGCCAACTGAATAATTTGAGGTCATAAAATAAGACTCTTAGGAAACAAGAACCATGGATCTGGGACTGGCTTTTCTAATCCTCATGAAAAATTCACCTCAGGATATTTGATTATTGAGGTTCCGAAGGTACAAAAAGGTTATGGTAGATCTAGAGCAACCATTACATGGTAATATAACAAAAGTGTTAAATTTTGTCAGCTTTAAATTGGCAGAACATGCAGTGAATCTATTCAGATAAGGTTCTTTTCTCTGAACCTGTATCTCATTATCATGAACAGAAGAGCAGGAAAGAGGCAGAAACAAGCATGGCCAAGTAATACAGGCAAAACATGACCTCCATGCAACACGTGACTCCTGGATTTCTTTGTCCCTCAATCACATTAACAACTGCATTTCATCACTCACCAAGACACAAATTTGCAGGGCACAGCTGTGATTTTGAAAATCTATGGCCACCACAGACACTTGCTTTGTGGTTGCTGTTCATCATGCCCATCTGGGCTCTCACCTCTGACAAAACGATGCCTGTAATGCAACCTGCAGGAGTTGGACCATTTTGACAGATCACAGGAAAACCCTTAGGACTATATATGAAACAGTGATAGAAGACCCCAAAATCCAACAGTTCAATTTGCAGCCAAGGCATGAGTAGAATCACTTGCTACTTAAGAAAGACTGTGCATAAGAAATGAATAAAACATTAAATACACAGCAGGTAATCAAATGACTAAAGCAGTTTTGAAGGGCTTTTTTATTTTTTTTATTTTTTTTTTTGGCAGGTGGTGCTAAAGTAGTCTATCTGCTCCTAAACTTGTGTCTCTCAGTTGGAAACACAACACGCAGTTCTTGTGCCGCAAGGCTGAACTGAACTACATTTAAAATTCTATACCCAGGTAAAAAACTTCCTACAAAACTTTATGGGCAAAAGAAAAGACTACTTAGTTCTTATTAATTTTCGTATTTCCAGTTCTGTCTCAAAAAAGAAATGTTAGAAAGCCTATGATCTGTCAATCCATTTCAGATCTAAGTGGTTCATGCCCAAGTTATCCAGCACCTGTAACAGGACTGATCTCTGATTTTTTTTTTTTATATGAAGCCACTGATCAATGCAGCAGAAAGAGCTTCACCACTCACCTTTTGGGAGGGCAGAACACAACAATACCAAGGATCCTACCTTTTTGCATACAGAAGGCCCTGGCAGGAAAAACGCAGCAAGCCTGTAATTATTTTTTTTTAAACACTTGAAGGACTTTAAGTGCTAGAGGGTATACTTTCAAAACCCTTACATAACCTGTTACACTTTGACAACAGGGCTTTTCTGTGCTCTGAATAACCCAGCAAGCAGTCTAGGAGCACGGAGATGGTGCGGGCAGCAGACAGGCTGCAAACAGGGCTGGAAGAGGAACCACACATCTGGCTGCCTCCTGGGTTCAAAAAAACAGGAAAAAAGTTGCACATCTGCAACTGGCAGGAAAAAGGGAATCAAATCCCCAGTGTGGTCCTGTCCAAAGAAAAAAAGAAAAAAAAATCCCTCTCTGACACAGCCCACTGACCTGCCTCTAAACCAGCATAGCATATTTTGACCATAACTTCAATTAAACTCTCCTTAGCCTAAGACTTGGGGTTTGGTACTGTCCCACAGCCTTCCTGGGCTCAGCAGAATGATATTTTTTGCATCAATTGTCATATCTTTAATAAACACCCGCTCCTCCCCGCTAATGTAACCAGCACTTCAGCAAGCCCTAGCTATGTCTCAGTGCACAGAGAAGCCACTCCTGAAACTGGATTCAATGATCATTTCTCTCCAGAAGTTCAAAACATGGAAAATCCCTTCAGGCAGGAGAAAGAAAACCAAACCACACACCCCAGCACCCTCAGACAAATCAGAAAAGTACCATAAATGAGCAGCTCCTGTAACATAGGTATTTATCCACCGAGAGCTACAAGGAAACCAAACGAGCTATTAATTTGTGAAGGTCACTGAACAACCATCAGATAACAGGATTCAGTCACTACTGACATGGACTGAATTTCAAACACCAGTAGAAGGCTTTAATTTTGTATTCTTGATTTCATGACCAAACCACCAAATGCTCTCAAGCTTGCTGGCAAGCCAAGACCTGAACAGGGGATACATTTTGTGTTAGGGGCCCCGAGGCCTGCAGTAACTGAAAGGAAAAAAACTAAAGCCTGCACCATAACGTACCATTTCTTGGGGAAAAGTTTTCTTCTGGGGTTGTCAAATTAGCACTGTTTTCAAATCACAGGCGCTCAAGCACCTTTTAGTCTGAGTTCTCTGTTCAACCAGGCTTTGCATTCACCCTCACAAGTCTTCTGGGAATGAGACTGGGGCAATGCATCATCCTCATAACAGCCAGATTTCTGGTTTTTTGACAGACCCTACCAAAACAGTCGTGGTCACCAGCACAGCAGGATTCCCCATGAAGAAAAAACTTATTTCCATTTGTAAGTAAAAGCAAGATCAGACGGATGACTACAGAGAGAAATATAAGTGGAATAGAGCTGTGCGTTTTACCTTATTCAGTGCCCAAGAGCGCATCTGAAGAGTATATTTACCTGCTGCAACTGCAGAAAGCCCTGGGAGCAGGGATTTGAGTGCTTATTTCTAAGTTTCTCTCATTAGCATTTTTACAAGGAAAAGGGCTGTTTTCAGGAGGCACAGTTTTCAAACCATTACTTTGTAGTTGCTAAAAAGGGAAAAGCAGGGAAGAAAAACCAACCCAGAGATAGTTCCATCACTGGCATTTGGTCTGCCCAGTTATGAGCCCACATGCCTTGAACAGAAAGGGAAGTATCTGGTTCTTCTGCAAAGTCCCAGGCACTGCAAGCAGAGACATGCCATGTGCCTCAGCCAAAAAAGGGCGACTGCCTCCTGGTTTGCAGGCAATGCACCACCTGCGGACTTACCTGCTCCCATAAAAAAAAAAAAAGAAAAAAGCTGCAGCTGGAGCGCCGGCTGCTACGTGGGCTCCTGCAGTCTGTTACTTCAAGGGCAAAGCCATAAAATGAGGATTAACAAAATAAAAGTTGTGGAGCTAACACACTGTTAGCGCATACTGCTTCATTCGTGCATACACTGTGTTCCTTCCTCCTGTCCCTCACTGCTCTTGTTTATTTAGACTATGGGCACTTTGAAGAAGGGACAATTCTCCTGCGCGTATCTGGATGCCAACACACCAACCTTCACCAGGCTTTTTAGGCATGTACCGTAACCCAACCAGGACCGGCCATGCTGCCAAACAGGGTCAGAAGTTAGGCAGCAGATAAGCTAGTGAGTCTCTCCATAGGGCTTACTCATTAATTAAGGGATGTTACTAAACAACAAAAACAAACTAGTCTAAGCCAGTGAGAGCTTGCAAATAAGTAAGTAGTACAGTCTGTTCACAAGCTTAAAGATTATTACACTCAACTGGCTGAGAAGACGGGAAGAGGCTGGCATAAGCACTGGTGCAATGAAGGCAGTGGAAAGCCTTGACTTAAATGAACATTGCATTTTTATCCTATTTTGCATTTTTTTTTAATCCAGTTACAACTAACTTTCTTTCTTAAAGTTATCTAACAGCGAGCATTGAATCATCAAAATATATTGACATGCAGCTACACACTGTGACATTTCATCTCGTACACTTCTCTTTGTAAGAAGATAAACAGTTATAGAATAAATATTCTAATTACTGAAATTCATTACTTGTATCACTCTTTACTTGGATGGCAATGAGGATCCAATGACAAGCAGAAAAGCAGGGCTTTATATAGTGCAGCCACCCTACACGTGACACGCTCTCAGCATCTGATTAACGTAGGGTTTCTAAGCCAGCAATGACCACCACTTCAGCAACCTGAGTTTCCTTAAAACTTCTGCAGAAAGCATCCACTGCCAATTTTTGGGAATCCTATTTCAAATGTGCATTTCAAAAGAAGTTCAATTAAAATGAGAAAAAAAACCCACTACTCCAATTAAACGAAGAGCAACTTCATGCAACCAGCTTCCATGCACACCTGGGCTGCCACAGAGGCTGTCCTGCTGCTCCCCTTCAACTCCCAGCCCTGTTTCTCCTCCTCCCTCCAGTTAGATGAAGACAGTGATCACACACTTAAGTTATAGGAGGCTTGAAAGCAAACACCGTTAAAGTCATTGAAATTGGGATTGTACTGAGAAATCAGCTGGAAGGTTAAAGCAGGCAGCAGCCCTCCTGATTTGGCCCCCAACTCAGGGGGGTTCCATTTGTCTGCTGAAGGACCTCACCTCAGATCCCTCTAACTCCGTCTTTGTCCCCTGTGACATTCAGACACAGAGGGTGAAACTGTGCCATGCAACTCAATGAATTCAAGCGCAGTTTCTTCTCGGTGTAATTTAGATATTAAAATACAGCTGAAGGACAAATGCGCTGCCACATCACCAGGGAATGTGTCTGTGTCAGGGTTTAAGGATCTGATCAGAGACAGAAGGACTGAGGTGGGGAATCACTGATAGAAGAACATCAAGGAGTCATGGAGAACTCCTAAAACCTCCCCATGTGCCTTACACCATAGCCACTGAAGTTATTTCAGAGTTGAAGTGAAAAAAATTATTATTTCTAGCACGTCAGTCAAACAGAGCTGGCAGCAGTTCCTCACAGGACAGTCAAATTCATGCATCAACTCCTAATCCCCTCCGCTCTCCCTCTGCCACAGACTGTGGTGTTTCAGTTCTTCATGGAGATGCTATCTGTCTCCCAGCCCCATGCCAGACAAAAAGTCTTTCAAGGTTATTTTAAACCAATCTGGACAGTCATCAAGATAGTCCCATAAGGGATTACTGATGAGATTAACGTTGGCTATTACAACGCACTGAAGAAATCTACGTGCGATAGTGGAAAAGGCTCAGAGAACATCAGAACCAGGGACTGCAAAAGAGAGAAATCTATTGATAGTATGCTCACATCTCCAACACTGCATTCACTCTTGGTCACCCTATCTCAAGAAGGATTTGGAAAAACAAGAAGAGGCACTGAGAAGGATAAAAAGGATGCCTATAAGTGTGTGCCAGCTCCCAGACATATCAGGAGACTAAATATGTCAGGACATGTTGAAAAAGTGTTTGATGATAAAAACGACAGAGAAAACAATGATTATTTGTCATTTTTCCTACCAGACAACTAATGAGCATGCTGTGAAATTATCAGCTAGCGGCCTTAAGAGAAAAATATTTTTTTCATGTAATACATTTGTTTGCTGCAATATTGCAGGCATAGCTTTAGGTATTCCAAGGCTTAAAAAAAGACTGCAAACAAATCCACAGAGGTTAGATCAGTGGTGGCTATGACGTGCAGTGGCTGGGGTACAACACCTGGTTCATGTCCCAACCTGCCAACTGCCCAGAGGCAGAAGGGGATCCAAAGGGAAGGAGCACCTCACCCTCAGGCAGATTTTCATACTTCCCCCCCTAAATACTAGCTTATCGGCCAGCGTAAGAGAGAGGATCCTGGGGCAGCAGACATCCAGCAATATCCATACAGATGTTTATGTCCATGCACAGGAACAAACCTATAACATGGCTTATATAAAGGTGATCCCAGCCCAGGGGAAGCTGCCGGATGAGGACCCCTTCATCAGAGCTACGGAAAGTGGCTTGCTTAGCAGAAGCAGACCTGTACACTCCCTACACATTGGCAATACAGGTCCTTCAGAGTGTGTTCAGTGGCTGGTGGTGGGCTCACCACCCCAACCCCAGCCAGGGGTGAATCTCTCACTCCCTGAGGTCCTCCAGGGATGCTCACCAACTGCTGTCCTTCCAGAAAGATGTGATGCCAACAGCCAGCTGAGCTGCAAGTGGACATCCCCCTTCCTCCAAGGACTTACGCTTTGGTAGCAGCCTGAACCAGCCACCATTCTCTGGATTCATACCAGGCAGGTTCTCAAACCCCTGTCATCCAGCTCCACATGCAACAGGAGCAAAAGCAGCCTCGCACACAGAAGTCAAGCCCTCCTTCTTCCTAGCCAAGGTAGGAAGAAAAAAGAGAGTTAAAGGCAGGAGGGCATGGTAAGAGAAGGGACTCAGGAAGCCAGGCTGGCAAAAGAGAGCAGACTTGATGTGATAACTTGGGGAAACAGGACGTCGTCACAAGGAGGCCAAATGCCCACGCTGTTCCCACACCCTGATGCGATACTGTCCAGACTCTCCACCCCCCTGAGGTTTGCCTTTATTTTTAACAAGTGCAAAAAAAAAAATCCCCCAGGCAACACTGTACTGAAAAATATAAATGACTCAGCTGGAGACAGACCGGCTGAGTAAGCCCCAAGACTAATTTTCTCTCTAGGTTTCCTCCTCTTGGAGGTAATGTCATACCTTCACAATAACGAGATCAAGACAAAATACATCTCTGGTCTGTCTGCTGGGCTGGTTCAACAAACCACTTTGCATCTCCCAGCAACATCAAAAACTGTTGCAAGGAAGGCAGGACATTTTTTTCTTAGTCCACCTATAGCCCTAAATTAGCCTTTGTTACTTCAAGTAATGACAAAGTACTGCCAAAACCAGACTGGTCCTGCAATTAGTACTCTCCTAGCCACCATAAAGATGATTGAAATATCAATAACCTTAGTAGCCCCACATAAAGATGGGCTACTTACCAAAAAAAGCTTTTCTTCAGTAAACAGAGAAAGTCTGTAAAAGGCCAACTGTTAAAAACTTGATTCAGTTTAAGAGCTGCACAAATGAGGAAGAGTCTCAAGAGGTCTTTCGATGAGAAGTTCAGAGCACTCAACTGGCAAAAAAATTGGGGTGTCACCATCCCAACACTCCATTAAAAGGCCACAAGAAAAGCATGTACAAAATCCTGTTCACCAGCAAGGGTACCTACCTGAAGAGTGCACGTGTTTTCACACAATTAAAGTCTTATTTGTCTCCTAACCATCCAAATGAAAAAGAAATAAATCCAATTCCATATATTACTTATGTCTGCATATTTGTAACAAGAACAAAGTTGTCTGAATGATTTTTTTCTTCTGAAGACTCATTCAAAGAAACCTGAAGTTAATGAAAAGGCTCCTTTTTACTTACCAAATTAAGAAGGTTTTGGATTAGATTCCTACAATCCTAGTGCATTCAAAGGAATCTAATGGATCTTCTGCTAAAGATGCAACCAAAAAATCATTCTTACAGCAAATGAAGTACATTAACCGTATTTAAAGATCCCATTGAAATGAACCACAATATTTGTTCCCTTACAATTTAAGAAAGAATCATTTCATTATTAAAAACCCAGTGGATGCAAGGCTTTGCCAGAACAACTTCTGTGGACTTTATTTCTTGCTTCTGTTTCCCACCAGAGAACCCAAATGTGCTTTACTGCCATTCAAATCAACATCTTTGAAAGCGACTGCTGACTTTGAAAGGGGGCAAATACCTCTTGCTCAGCTTCAGAGATGCACAAACATCTGTATGCACAACTTCAGCCTTCAATTAATACTACATTGTAATATGCTGCTTTGATGGAGACATTCACCTCATTGTTTCCAGGAATTGAGATACTACGGGGAAAAAAGGAGTAGAAAATATCATTGCTGTGAATACAAGGACAGTTTTGTAACTGTTCTTCTAACAGTTTTTCTAACAGACCCAACCACCAAACAGGGACTGAGTCCTTAAATTGTGTTTTCTGTAGGTTTGTGAAAGGCAGAGATGACTACACATCTAGTGTGAATCAAATATAGAACAGAAATAGCAAGAGAATTCCTAACTTAAAGCATAGGGCCAAAATAATAGGTGTTTTAAGCAGTTCAACTTCCGAGTAAAAAAAAAAAAAAACAAAAAAAGCGCCAAAAACAGCAGCTCCAATGCATTTGTGCAAGCAACTTGCCCAAACACCAGAGGCTGCTTAATCATGTCTGAGTGTTGAAAATGTCAAAAAGGCAATGACAGCTTGCTGCAATAAGGATGCTGCACCAGGCAACACATAGAAGAGGGAACCAAAAAAAACCCATGAACAATGGTGACCCAGAAGACATGAAAGCAGAGAAAAAAGGCAAACAGAGAATCATTGGGCTCCTCTTGCACATGGCTGAAGGGTCACTTTCAGGAGTACTTCACAGATGCAGGCAGACCAAATGAAAAAAAACAGTGTGCTAGCCTGACTGCATGCCCTTACCACCAAACTCTCCGGGCACCGGCCTCATATATTTTGCAAAGAACGTGCTTTGTCTCCTTTTTGTTTTCTACCCTGCTTCCTGTTCACCCACTCTATGCTTTGGGTTGTGAAGCCAAAACCTCTGATCAAGCACCAGATTAAGAGAATGCACATTAGAAAAGCATTCTTTATTCTTGCATTTGAACAAAGCTGACATTTCACATAAATTCATAATACCGATCAGCTAAAAGGGTTTACAGGGCAGCTATGCTCCCCGCCGGCTATCCGTTTCCGTAATGGATTCTTTACTAAATCTATAAGCCAGGAAAGGATGGATTGTAGATACTTAAAACAGCAAAACTAATTAACTAAACATAACTACTTCCTTTGAAGCTTTAGTAGATGGTAAAAATTTCCATTTATCTATTTTTATGTGAACTGAAAACATCTGTGAAACTCTGTATTCTTCTGACATGGAAATTAAGAATGGTATTTTCAAGCATAAACCATCAGAAATCCTGAACCAAAGTGAAAGCTGCTAGCTTCACTGCTGTGCTCAGGCAGGTCCCCAGGATTAGACGGCAGATGACTCCTCATCGCTAATCTCTATTAGTTATGAAGATGTGTTCTTTACTTTCTCAGAGATGCTTCTCTGTGTAAACAGTACATTTACTACCTCTCCACCTGCACCCTCATTTAAAGAGGAGATTTCTAGATTTACCAGCAGGAGTAAACATCAATATTTACAAAGATTTCATTATTGGACACATTTATTTGCAGATCTGCTACAACTACTCACCCCAAAACTGAAAGATTTAAATTGCTACGGCACATGAAATGATACTTTCTGAGGTCCATGCTGTTCCTCCAGGAATATTATACTGGTGTAAAGAGGGCTTACACTTTTGCCAAAATAACTTAAGGCAGACTAATGCCTTAATTCCTTTCCAGATTCAGCTTGTTTAATTTCAAGATAAATTAAAAAAATATTTTGAGTCTCAAACTCACATTTTGCACCTCCTGCTGCCTTTGTTGTTGCAGGAAAGATGCCAAATCCTCCCACCTCCTCTGTCCTGTGCAAAACTGATAGGCTTTGAAGTGTTGAACTTTCAATAGCTTCATCCTCTGGAGCTGAGAAAGGTGTAGCTGAGACCTGGGTTTGCTCCACCACTAAAACTGGGTGAGGAGTTTCTGTAACTAACACACAAAGTTCACAAGCCAAGAAAGGCTTTACCAGAGCCACTCCTGCTCCAGGAAAGAGCACAGGCCTTGGTCACCCAAAGATGCTTTTCAGCGAGGATACAACTTCAGGAAAGCAAAGAAAAGAAGATTTGTATTCAAAATTGCTGCCTAAGCACTCTGTCTTGGTGCTGGCTTAAAGGGGAAAAAAGAAAGAAAAAAGCAAAGTTAAAGGGAGAAGGAGGGATGACAGGTAAATGCTTGTGAAGTCTAAAGAAATAAGCCTGCAGAGCCAGGTAAAAGAACTTGGAAGAGCAAGAACTACAGGAATACATGTAGAGATGCAGTGTGAAAGATTTTATGCTCAGATAGAAAAAGGAAAGTACAGAGAAAAAGTACAGAGAAAAAAAAAAATCATCCTTATGGGTGCATCTAGCACAACTATGCAGTCCGGTCCTCTACCTTCTCCCTGTGCCACGCGCTGCATCCCAGTGTCACCAGCATCACCCCACAGCCTCTGATCTGAACGAAAGGGACACTGGCAGCTCACACCAACCACTGGGGACTGCGGAGAGGAGGAGAAGGCAAGAAGAGGAGGGGAAAACTAGATGATTCTACTGTATCAGTCAAGATAAACTGACACAGTGCCACCATTCATCTGCTCTACACCCAAAGCTCCCTGAAGGTTTTCTGACTGCCTTCACTGTGTACTTTCTTGTGGGCACTCAGCTTAACACTGTGTAGGGATATTTAAAAGGTAACCTGAAGCCCAGGAACTCATGTAGCCATGCTAATCTCCAGGCTTGCTGCCTTCACTGTTGGCTGGTTCTTATTTCTTGTACTTTCCCAGAATCTGAAAGTTTCAGACAAACTGATCTTATACTAAAATGTATCAGTTAAGGGGAAAGAAAAAAAACCACCAACCCAGAACACTGGATTAGCACATGAAGAAGGCTGCTGCCACTGAAAGCAATGGGTTCAGTGGCTGCTCACAGACCATAGTTTCCAGCTGCAGGCTAAAACTGGTTAGCGTGTAATCATGATTTCTCTAGCAGGTTTACAAGTGCCAGGCCAGCTTCTCAGTCCTATCCATGAATTACTGTTTGCCATCCCCTCTGCAGCGCTGGGGGCACTATATTGGGCGAGAAACTGTAAAAGGGATCATGAGAACTGGCCCAAGCCCAAGGGACACCATGAGATGCCATTCACTAGCTCTGACCACAAAGCAAGCGGGGTCAGAGCCAGCAAAGGGTTGAGAAGAGATGCTCAAGTAGGGAATCCTTTTCACCCTGTTGATGAAACAACAGGAAAACAGACACCTCATGTTTAGCTGGGTGAACCAACTCTCTGCCTGATCACAAAAACACCAGCATTCACCTAAGGGACAGTTCAGGGCTGCATGGCCAGCGCAACAGCTCCCATTTATTGCTGGTTTAGTTCTCTGAACCAGACCCCCAGAAACTCCGATAAATGCCTGAGCTGCACAAAGAAGAGTCAGGAACACACAGCTGGGGGTGGAAGGAGGTCAGTGCCACAGCAGCAACCTTTTAGAAAAGTTTTAAGTGTTATCAACCACACCCCAAGTTCTCCAATGTGCATTAACTCAGCCCAGATTAACAGAGCCCACTAAAGTCTCTAGATCATGCAAAATTGCATTTCCACACCGCAGTACTCAATCTCCTGGAAGAGCCGGTGTGAGAACCTGGAAAGCACCCTCATAGTAAGAAGCTGTAACTCCTGAACAAGAAAATGCAAAACCATCCTGCAGGCATGAGGCAGTCAGTCTTGCAACCAAACCTAAGAGTCACTACCCCTTTGCACAATCAGAGCAGTGAGTCAAGTTCCCAAGATGCTTTCAGAGCCTGCTAATCCAAATTTTTTGCTGTTTCATTCTTTTTTTCTCATATCTTTGCAACACTTCATAATTTTCTAATTTAGCTAATGAAGATAATCTTCTTACAATTCTGGGGATGCTTTGTGAATTTTTTGTTTTAAATATTTTTTTTTTCCAAGAAAGGAAGGCTTCAAGCATTCAAACACCTGGTATTCTGAGTAGCATTGCCATACTAATTAATATGTTGGAAGAGCATGCCATGGAGCAAAATACTGGTGGAGGTGCAAAGAACAAGCACGCTTAGGTTGGAGTCACCAAGACTCAGAAGGAAGAAGTCATAAACAAAAGAAGTGACAAGCAGCAACTTAAATCAAAGTGGTTACTAATAGGACAAGGACTGAACACAGACGGAAGTAATATACTAAAAAAATCTTACATAAATAAACTAGAGCATTTGGAAAGGTTGCAGAGCTCAAAGCAACTCAAACAACTATAAGCTCTGTGAAATGGGTAGGAAAGTCAATATAATTAAACGTCCTGAAGGCACAGTAAATACAGTGTGGCTTGGTTTAGCACAGAACAAGTCATCTACATCTGAGACCCATGCAAGCACTAAAAAAAAAAAATCACAAAATTCCTACACTTCGAGTGTGACCAGCTGCACAGTATGGACCAAATTTAGCATGCCCAGGAACATAGTGAATTTGAAGCTTTTAAGACATGTCTATGCAAGGCTAGTAAGAGCATGAAACTAAGGGATTACATGTACATAAACCCATTCATGAATAAGATGTATTTTTCCTTAAGCAAGGTGTATACAAGTAAAGCTGCTGCACTTCAGTCTCCCATCCTGTCTTAATCCGAATCAACACTTAAACATGCACAACTCCAGAGTCTCAGTTGAGTCTGTGCTTTGCTCCTGGGCACCACAAGACTTGGCTGCCCCTCTTCTCGCCCATTGGAAGTAGGGGGGCTGTCTAATTTTCTGGCTCTTGCTCCTCACTTCAACTCTAGGATCATCACTCTTGCTATCAAATCAACCCAGCCTTTGTTCAGGACAGGTCCTTTTAACTACTGCAGAATTTCCCACTCCCACACACAATCCAGGAGACAGCCTGTATGAAAGATTTATATCAATCCCTTAAGCAGCAACACAAGGTTATATAAAAGATGGGATATGCAGACTACAAAGCAGCTAAGAAACACACTAACTTGTAGGTGACAATTAACACCAAAAATTCAAGATTGTCACAGAGAAGTCTAGCGCTTTTTTTTTTTTTTTTTTTTTGGGAAAGAGAGAGAGGGGTTTTTTCTCTCAACTGTGGCACAATTTGCAACACTAAGAGATCCTGGCCCTGCTCCATCACTCAAGTGTTTGAAGCTGGTTTCACCAGGACCAGACCTCATCCATTGCACGCTGACAATAACAAAACAAGCCTCAGCACGATCGCACACAGTTTCACAACAGCTTCACATGGATCTTAAATATGAGCTGTCCCCAAATGGGACCTCTTAACAAGTCAAGCTTCCCCTGACCTTGCTGCCACCCAGGTAGTTGATTTGGGGACCTGGAGCACCCCAACATGCAGCATGGCCACAGCAGAGAAGCTGTCAGAGCTTGCGTAGAGGAGCAGGAAGGAGCTGCCGAGGCCAGGAGAAGGGCAGGAAAGTCCCGCTCAGCTCAGGCTGCACTTTCACAACACATTGGCTTCAGCAACAAAATTACCTCACTGGGCTCCTTCTCCAGCCTCAGCGCTTCTCCTGCCTCATGCTGGAGTCCACAGCTCCCTTCTGCCAGCACAACCACTTTCAAGCCTGCCCTGTAAACTCCATCACCCAAAAAACAAGCATTAGAGATGACATCTTTTTTCTAGAGCATACCTATAGCCCATGTAATTAAAAAAAAAAACAAACAAACAACAAACACAAACCTGCTTCTGGTGTGGCATTGCACATGGTTAAATCAGTGCAACCACAAAAAGGTGCACTGCAGCACAGGGATGGGCTTTTCTTATGCAAGTTTCTTGTCAAGGCAAACATACAACACAATTACACGCCAACACTCTCAAATAGCTTATTATTTGCAATACAACAACGCTATGTAGCACTTTCTGCTCTTCAGATTGTATCCTGCTCTGCACAAATACTGCTTCCCTCAAAATCCCAGTTCTGGAGAACCATGTAAATGAGTGAGAATTGAGAAATAAAGAACTGTCCTTGGGTTACAAAGAAAAAAGCTGTAAGAGAGGGATCTATGTCACATAACTTTAATCACCTAATAGGTATAACTGGAACCCAAGCTAGTACCCCTGTAGCGAGGAGGGAGAGCAGCATCTCCCAAGGACCACTCAGCGTGTTTCTCTCTCTGCTGCCCATCCTGAGAGCAGGGATGCTCAGTGTAGCCTAAATGCCAAACATAAGAGGAATCCCCTCTAAAGGTCTGAACAACCGTAAAAAAGGGGAAAACAAAATCACAAGCACCTTTCTCTGCCTATTACCTTCTAACGCTCAGAATTAGAAACTGAGATTTTGGGGACAGCAAAGGTCTCTACACAATCAGTAAAAAGACACAGTGTAAAGCCAGCAAGAGGAAGCACTCAAAGATACAAGCAAGTCCATTTTACAAATAAAAATAATAATAAAAAACAGAGGAAAGGTGAGAATGATTTATCCTTTCAACCAAAAGCCCAAACCAATTAGATAATGTTCCTTTAAGAGCAAAGACTGCATCCCATACATTAACCCTCAAAACAAAGTCAAATGCCTTTTTACAGCTTGACAGAAGCACAGGTTGAAATTTCATTTCACGTGGCCTCTAGCTCTGCATCCTTGTTAAAACACATTCCCTGTTAGCATATCTCACAATTACTCAAGAACGTAAAAAATTTAGGAGGTAAAGGGCTCTCTTCTGCACTCTCCGAGTGCTCAAACAATGCACTTTCATTCACATAAAATCTGTTTCATAGCTGCTAAAAAATAAAATTAAGCCATTAATATGATCGTTCTTGATAGCAAATTAAAGTCTACCTAGAAGCCTGGGCTGCGGTCTGGCTGACGGATGCTGCCAGGAAGCCCAGCAAGGTCTGAAACTACCAAGGAGACAGATTTCTCTGGCAGATGTGGTATGGGGATGGTATCAGCGAAGAATTTTCCCTCCTGCCCCATGGCATATAATAAACATCAGTGGGTGACGACAGCATCCCAGCCGCAATCCACTCTAGTGCTGTGCTGGCTCAGTGCTCCCCTGCCCCAGAGGGAAGACCATGCCAGGACCCCACACACCAAGGCACCACGATCACACTTCCCCTCTGTTGTGACCTCTACAGCACAAACATCAAAACCCACAACTCAGAAGGGAGCATGCCAGCTAATCAGACCTGAAAAGGCATGTTCCGCTTGGCTTTATTTGCTGAAGCCCTGCCCAGCCCGCAACCACAGAGCAGCAGAGAAGGATCAGTCTAACAAGTGAGCCAGAGGAACAAAGCATAGGCATTGTCTCCAGCACAAAGATCCTGTAGCATTCGATTTCTAATCAGTGTTGCTAGACATTAATAACACTGCCTACCGTGGCAGCCAGCCACCGGGCCCACCTCACACAGTCCATCACCACTACTGCAAATACAGACAGAACATTTGAAGGTGATGTACGGATCTCCTGTAGGCTCCGGCTTCACAGCTGCCCATGACCCAAGCCTGGTTCCATGCCATTAACTGAGGCATAATGATCTGGGGCACAACTAGAAAACACAGAAATCAGACCACATTCGCTACACAGCTGGTAGGGTGTGAAAAGCATTGGCCCTGGTGATCAAAGCACTTTGCTACAGATAGGATCAGCCTGAATAACCTCAGCAGCTTACAATGTGCCAGGCTGAGCTGTGAGGACAGACAGTGGGAATCTCAGCTGATGCAGCAGTTGAGCAGTGCTCTGGATAGAAACAGCTTTTAAGTGTCTTCCTCCTCTTCCTCTGATGGGTAATTGAGATAAAGCCAAAGGAGCCATACCAACAACACGGCAAAGCCTGAAACCACAGTCTCAGACATCCCACCTTGCTACTGCAAGAAGTGCTCCAATCTACACCATGCTCAGGAAAAATGTGAATAGCTCTTGGGCCCTGGGAAGTAACTTCAGTTGAACAGAGTTTACTCAGGACCAGTAAAAATACCAAGCACCTGAATAGCGTCAGTGTTTATATTATACAAATGAAAAGGGCAGTATTAGACTCTTTACATCAACTCCAGCTCTCCTCCTAAATTTCACAAGGGCACATCTTCCAAAGTAACAAGCAATGACAGAGGTTTATTACTGGCTTTTGTCATTGCTAACTTGCTCCCACAAAAAGTATTCCCACTAAACACTTGAAGACTTAAGCTGCCAAGAAAAGAAATAACCAGCAGCAGCTTTGCTGGGCACTGGTGCTTCTGCATGGCTCCATGCTATGCTCCTGGGCAGCGAAGCAGCTGTGAGCCTCTAACCAGAGGAGAAAACCTCTGCAGAGTGACTTGGGCAGTCTTGTGACACAGACGAAATACCTTGTGGCCCATGTTAACCTTTGAATTACAAAGATCCAAACTGTTTAACTGCCTGCTCAACAGTTCGCTCTGCAGCAGCGTTTTAACAGGACACAGAGGAGGCACTTGTCTCTCTCCTGCTGACAGACAAGCCGCAAACAGCCGGTCGTGCTGGGTCAGAACCCGTTTTGCCCGTTCCCTCGGAAAGAAGAGGGATGTTTGTGCTGGGGATACAAAGGCCGATCTGTTCAGAACTGGCCACAGTTCTCCCACTTGGCTCCCATCACTGGCCTGACACAGGCTGGCGTCGAAGGGGGAAGGGTAAAAACACAAGCACTGTCCCATTTCCCCAAAGACTGTTCCTAGCAAAAGTCATCATTTCAAAATGCTGCACTTTGAGAATTCTTGTGTGGAGTGCCCATGAAAATCTCAACTGTGTAAACTGGGAGTTTAATTTGTATAGTCAACATTTAAAAACAAGTTAAATGTGGCTACATTTGTCCAGCGGAAAAAGCTACAATCTGCAAAATGGTTCTTCCCTCCTTGGCAATCGCTACTGTTTGCTTGTTTGTTTTGGTGCAGCACAGGTTGGGAGGGAGGAATGATAATAAAAACACAAACCCTTTTTCTCCTCACCTTGAATGGCGACAGACTCAAGAGCAAGCAGCTTTATATAGTGCAATCAGCACTTGTATGCCCACAGGAGAGGAAAAACAAAACCACGTGTCTTCGTCTTGCACAGTCTTACCCAAACTTAGCTTCAATGAAATCAATTAAGACATGTTACGTACACAAAGGTCATCCTCATCTATGCAGTTATAGGATCAGGGCACAGCGAGAGGAGCCTATACATGCTAAACTTCAGCCTATACACACGCTGCGGAGAGATGGATAGGACGTTCTGCCTGCCCTTGCTGCCTGCCCACCCCACTTCAGCCTGCAAAGAGGAGTATTTTCATCTATTTTCACATGTTGTTATTTCACAGTATTTATTTAAAGGCTGAAGAGACGGTGTGACCTACTTTTGCTTTACAAGCACTTTCAAGGAGTACCTGTGCATAGAAGTCGTGGATCCTCCAGCGTGAGGCAGCCGTGAGGACGGCTGGTCTGAGAGGGGCTGCCAGTGCCCCTCACAGCTCAGTCCCCTCCATCACCTCCCATACTAAACAGGAACATGGTAGCAGGTGGTCCTGGGGCAGAAGCAAACGTCCCCCTGGAGCAAGCTGAGATGAACAGGCCTTCTTTTCTCCGTCCTCCTTGGCCACTGTGTCATACACAGTGTCCTTCAGCAGGACTGTTCAGAGGGCTCAGGCAGCACCATGGGGGTCCTTCTGCCAGAACTCAACCCCTGAGGAGCTGATGCCAGGGGCACTGCAGCTGAAGTGCCTGTTGAATCAGACTCACATTACCCTTTTTTCCTAGCATTTATCAAGGGAATAACGTTCAAAAAGCATGGAGTTATTACTGCAGAGCTGTGTCTCACCCGACTTTCCTGAATCTGTTATTATGCTCTTAACTGGCTACTCTTCATGTAATACTGTAAGAGCTTTCTTTGCAACACTCTTCCAAACCTATGATTACAAGTTTAAAACCAGGGGTTAATTTCAGCTCACTATACATTCTAACGATGCCTATATTTAAAAGGAAAGAAACCACAAGGTAATTGGGTTGCATTCCAGGTCTGGAGACCTCAGGGCTCCCGAGCTAACCCAAATTCCCCCAAGACCTCAGACACGAAACACAGCAGACTTACAGTTTATGTACAGTCTTGTGACGATACCAATTCTGTCACTTTTCAATCACTCTTGAACTGTGGTTGCAACTTAGCACCTCTTCAGAGATAAAGAAAACCATCAGGTCTGGCTGTTTGCCAGGTGGCCATCAGCAGCTGATGGAGCCTGCCCTGACACAGCGCTGATCCCCAGCGGGGCTCTGCCAGCCTTCAGACACACAAAGCAGCCAGCCGGGATAAAGTCTGCAAGCAAACGTTTTGATTATGCAGTTAACTTGTTCAGCTACAACTGCAGGTTTTCCTGCATAATCAGGCTGATAAACATCAAACTTTTTCTGATGCTGCCTCCCACCCTAAATGATGCAGTAAGAGGCAAGAAAGGAGGTTAATGACATCCAGAAAAAACAAGGGGGGTTGGCGTGGGGGCAAGAGGAGCATTGTATCATTGGGTCAGAGGCAAGACACGCAGAGACTTTGGGCCTGGTGTACTCTGCAAACCCAGAATATCTCTGGTGACTGTCACAGTCTGGCGTTACAGACTGCAATGGCACCAAGGTAGTAGCAAACTAGTTTGTCCAGGAGAACCATGTGTGCATTGGCAGTGCTATAGAGAGGGCAGGAGGGCACTTAAAAAACTCCCGTTCAACAGGAAAGCCGTCAAATTTCTGCTGGGTGCAGCTTTTTGGAGAAAACACAGCTCTACAAACCAGCCTTCACCTGCAACTACATTTTTGTTGTCTCCAAAAACAATGACTGCTTCCTGCTCCAGTTTAACTTTATTTTTAGTGTGTCTAAAAAACACGTTGCAGAGGTCAGAGCTTAGCTCTGAACGAGAAAGAAAACCTGAAACACCCTTTGGAAAGCTGGTGATACGGTCTCTGTCACCCTGGAGTTTGAAAGTAACTGTGGAGGTTTCAGAAGTAACGTTTTGATTGAGACAAGGACCCACAGCTTAGGCACAGATCCGACTGCGCCAAATTATTCAACCTTGGTGATTAGCACAGAAAAGTAGATTAAGAAAGAACAATTGTTTAAACAATTATTATTGCACAAAATGACTGAACTCAGAGACTGAACTCCTGCCGCATCTATTTTACAATGCTGCTTTTACAAGGTCTTTGGGGCAGCGGAAAGGGAGGAGGGACAAGTCAAAAGGGTTGCAGAGGGGGAGTACTGAGTCAGGTTTGCTAAGCACAGTAAAGCAGCATGTTAACAGAGAGGCTCAACTGAAAAGCTTGCGAGCGGGTTTGTTCAGCCATGCAGGAAGCCAGCGAAGTGAGTCACCCAGGAAGGACCAAAGAACTGTCCGTATTATTTTAAAGGAGAATGAATGCAGTAGGTATCAGAGACACCTCTTTTTCCCCCATCAGAGATTTACGTCAATATTGCTTGCTAAAAAATACCCTAATCCCATGGAAATCAATGGGAAAGCACATGCCAACTCAAAGAGGAGGTGGCTTTTGCTCTCCTACCTTCTGTTCCACAGTCACTCCCCTTTCTTGGCACTCTCTAGCAGATGGAAGGTTGTCCCCACTAGCCTGGCTATCACCCACTCATCGCTGGAGGCTTGGCTGCAGACAACCAGACACAGACAGTCGGGTCTGGGTGGAGAACACTGACCCTAAGAAAAAACAAAATTGCAGGTGCAGCCTCCTGCAAAGCACTCCAGCAAATGAACCAACCCAGAAACTCCTTCAGAGCAGGTATTATCAAGATTCTATTTATTTCCATTTTCATAGAACAATTAACTTAATCTATACAGCACTGACAACAAACAAATTCTGTCTTGGATATGAGCAAATGCATGTACAAAACACATGCAAGCTCATGGCATATGCTATATGTGTTTACCCACCTGTACCTTGTGCCCATGACAGAATCGCTGATAGATGTTTATAGCGGTGTCAACACCAGGGCTAGGTCAGCTCTGGAATTAAACAGTGACATTTAAACCAACATCAGCCAACACAATAGTGAACAGAAAGCAAAAGGAAAATAAAAAACAAAATAATTCATTGTATAGTCCCCCACAGAAATAATTTCCCACCCTTCATGGTTTCATGAACATTTCTTGATTCCTTCATATGCATACAATTCTACACAAAGTCTTCAACACAGCAAGACCTAAAAAGGTAGTGGCCCAATTTAATTTACAGCTGCATTGAGGAGGTATTAAAATTACACTTAGAAGAGCTATTTTAGGCAAGCTTTAGAGACTCAAGAAGTTTCTTCCTCATTTCCCTCTGAAATCAAGACTTCTAATAAGAGCTTCATTGAAACAACGAAGCATAGCCCCAGAACTATGACTAACTGAAAAGATCAAATGTAAGTTTCTTACAGGAATTCATGTAATATTTCACTTGTGACTTCTCCACTGGAAGCATATCTGTCTTGGCTCGTACCAAATATACATCCTTATCCACTTTGCACAACATGCATATTGATAGAAAAATAACAGAACAAAGTGATTAAGGAGAACAGCATGCGTAAAGTTTCCAAAGAACAGAATAAATACCTTAAATTATAAAAATTAATTACACATTTTAAGAAAGTGAGGAAAAAAACTACTGCATTGAGTTGGTCAAAACTTTCCGGCCATGAAAATTGCCTGTTGATAAATGTGGCACAATTGCAAAGATTTTCCACGAGAAGAAGGTACATTGGGCAATTCTCTGCTATTCCATACAGAAAATCCTACTTAGAAAAAAAGCAAGTTCAAATTAGCCTTTTGAAAGCAAATGGCTTTCTTTTTAAATATAAAATGCCATTTCAAAATTAAAACATCGTAAAGATTTCCACAGAAACTTGTATGTTTTCAGGTCAACCCTTCCTTTCCTTCCTCAAAACCCCAAAGGTATTTATTCTCAATATTTTATTAAGAGTGTGAACCTTGAAACCTTTCTAAGGTCTTAAGACCATTTATGCACGTGGACAAAAAGCTCTGCAAGGATTTGAAAGAAAGCTCAAGCGTTAAATACTAACATTTCAAGGTATGCCTAGCATATCAACACAGAATGGTCCTAGCATAGCAGTCCTTACACAGGCAAAGACCAGAGTCAATTTAAGTTTATTTTTATTGGGTGAGGTTTACAATATGCCCAACTCACTATTTATTTCCTCAAGGCTTCACAGACAAAGTGCTGCTCTTTTGATAGTCTATCCCACATGTTTATTAAAATAGATATAACACAGTGAAAGGAAAAGATAAAACTGACATAGGATCATTTTGAGTTTCAGGGATATTTTATATGCTATCTCTTAGAACTGCAATTTATGGCTTTCCTTAACGGAGCCTTTCAGGTTGATTTTAACGTGTTAAGTGGAAAATCCACTCGTTTGTTACTGCAATGTTTTCTTTATGACCTGCCCTCGTACATCACTTACGTCTGCTTATTTATACAGATAGCTGTTCGCTGAATGGACTAGGAACTTCTTAAACCTAGTTTCTTTAACTTGCATTCTTCCAGAGTTAAAATGTTTTCTTTTATTGCCTTTTTGGTCAGACATTTCTCCAGTGTTCCACAAACATGAAGACAACTGAAGTTACTATGAGGTTCTTTTCTCTTTTAAAATTTAAATTTTAAATTTTTAAAAGAATACAGATTTCCCCCTCAGGGCTAGACAAGAGCCATGTCTACAAATATACCAGCATCAGCCTGCAACTCAATCGCTGTCCCTAAAGACGGCGCCAGCAAAAGCCTCAAAAGCAACAATGGCTTCAAGCAGATTAGCTGTGGCATCTGCAGCACCTTGAGGTTTGTCCGCAGGTTTAAGTGTTGCTTGTGTCTGTCCCCACCACTGTGGTCAGGACTTCCTCAGCTGTTTGGAGAATTTGTGCTATGTTAACCCTTGGACCAGCCATTTAGCCAAGCTTCTGAAATCTAGATGGGTTTAATTCAGGCAAAGCACATTAATAACACCTGGAGCTCTTCACCAAGAGCCTGCTGTCATCATCCAAGTCATTCCAGCTTGAAGCTTGCTCCCTTCTCTTGCAGTAAGCACATCTTCCTGACTTTATTCGACGGAGCTCACAATCAGTGACATCCCCAGCTCTGGAAGAGGCTTCACAGAGGTGTGATACGTAAAGCCCCTCCATACAGCCAGGACAGCCCACCATGCTGCCCTCACAGCAGAGACCTGATGGGTAACACAGGGACTAGCTCAGCCCCTCCAGACCTGGCAAAACCCCAGCAGCGTAAAGCTGGTAGCAACCGTGTTGTCTTCAAGCACATTTGAAGGTCAAGCCTCAAACAAGGGAAGCCTGTTGATGGTGTTGTTCATTACAGAAGTATGCATATAAATACACCTTATGGTGTGTGTCTCTGTGCCTAGGTACATATTTATATAGTAGGTAACCCTGCTGGTTCTCTAGAGACACCCCTCCATCCTAGCCACATATCGCTGATGGAGGAGGCTGGGTACCAGGAAAATCTGTCACTGCATGAGACAGGACAAATAAGTCAAAAGGGGCGGAGAGTTACCAAGAATCATGTGCTCTTTGGGAAACAACGGTAATTTGGAAGCCATTTTTCTGTCCACAGCATACCCAACACGGAAAAAAAAAAGCAAACAAAAAACCCACAAAGCAAACCAAACCTAAAAAATAATCCCACAAAACAAAACAAAAAATCCCCCAAATCAACCAAAAAAAAAAAAAAAAAGCCACACACAAACAATTCAAGCAGCAAGTACTGAAGGTAAATCCTGCTCACCTCATTCCTGGAAAATATTCCTGAACATCCAGTAATTAAATCCCTCCTTTGGCTTCATGTCAGCAAGAGAAGGATCCTGCTGGCTCCTGCCTGACAAGAGTAAGACCAACCGGAAGCTGCCTGCTACGAGGGAAATCACATCTGCCACTGCTGTCCTGCCAGCCCCCCTACCAGCTCCATCCTTCCAGGCTGCTTCACAGTGATTAAAGCCCAAACTCCAGGATAAACAGATAAACTCTCGCTGCCCGAGGTAAAACTATTAGTTTACAGCAGCTTCCTAAGCTACATGCTGGATAACAGTAAACCTCTCCAGCATCTTCATCTTCTCACAGCTGCCTCTTGCTCCACTTGTAGAATCCGAGCCAATGGCAGTTAAAACACAGGTGTCAGGATAGTAAATCATCCTGAAAACAGCTATTATTGAAATAACTCAGACAAGAGTGGAGGTACGTTATTTCCACGGTATAGCTTTCAATACTCCCTCATAACTACTTGATTATGTTAAAAGCCAAAACAGGTATTGCACCAGCAGAAGATGCCTATGGCAAATGAACATAAAGCTTAACTAATGGTCCCATTTCCCTGAAAGTGCACAAGGCTGATAAATAGTCCCATGAGGTCACGTTATCTGTTGAAGCAAATCAGTTTAGTGCCTCCTTTGCCAAAGGGAATTCATATTCTGATACAGTCCTTTTATAAAAAAAAAAAAAGTTTTAAAATTTTATTTTTATATTATGTCTCTAACTTTTGGATACTTGGGAAAAAGGATCCTGTTTCTCAGATACCCATACCAGGAATTTACCATTTTTTAGCATGCTATTAAAGTGAACAGAAGCTATTCACACAGATGCGCACACACACACAAGTTACTCACCTGTGTGGTGCCTGAAGCAGACTCACTGCTCAAATACATTATCATCTTTAGACGGAAACATCCCTGAGCCATGAGGAATAAACCCAGCCACAGCCTTAGTTCTGATGACTTTTAGAGCTGTGCCAACTAGCATAACTTCCAACAGTTCAGCAAAAAGCTGCACAACATTTTTAGAAGGAGTGTGCTGTATGTTAATCATTTCTAATCAGAGATAGTTTCTCCACATCTACTGTTCTGGCTCATTTCCTTACAATTAAGAACTCCATTTTATTCAATGGCTACAATACAGATGTGTTGCTTTGGCAGTGACCTACCCTGTCGTGCCCTTAGTGTATGCGCAGTGAAAGCTGTAACGAGTTCAGCAGTTCAAGTTCAAGACAGACAAAATTAAAGCCAGACCGTAACAGAAATGTACAGTAGCAGCAGCCGGAAATTCAACTCTGCCAAAAAGTTATGCAGAAATTATGTCCCTTAATTTAATTTACGTGAAGGAACAAACTTAACCCAACAGCAAGGCAATACCTACCTAGCGGTAAAGCAATCTGAAGGACTAGTCACAGTTGATTAAACCTTTTGTAAGCAAGTCTGTTAAATTACATTCTGGAGAAAAGTATGTTTTGAAAGCTAAGCAGACAATGGACTAACCAATTTTGTCTTTTCCCAACTTCTCCTGCAAGCAGAGTTAGGTAAAAAACTCTCGCATCCTCGTTCATTATTCAGTGTTGCTGGACTGAGAGGTTGCAAGCTGCTGGGAGCCGTAATTTCAAGGAATCCTCTCTCTTCCAGAAGTGCAAGGCACAGAAGGCAAGGCCATTAACCATCTTTTGAAGCACGGAGACCAAGCCTCACAGAACAGCTTTCTCGGTCCTGCAAAATAGCAGCTGACAGCCATTTATTTAAGAGCACAAAGGAGGCTCGTAACACACTCTCCAACACGTAGCACTCCACACTTTCTACATACCTTGTAGTTTCTCACACACTTCTCTAGCCCAAATTAGCCATGCCTTACCTCAAACATCTTCTAACCCCCTCCTTGCAGTGATGCTCCTCAAGGCATGTACAAATGCTGCCACTCCCCTGATGTACCTTCCCATCTCTACCATTAACGACCTTTGTCCCCCTGCCAAAACAGACTACTTATTCCTACTATTCAGGCTCCTAGCTCTTTCCCAATCCACCACAACAGTATGATGCTCTCCCTGACTGCTCAAAGTACAGATGTCCTGGCAAAGACCCTTAGCACAGACACAGCTCATGCTGACAGCAGCGTTTTTCTCTGCCTGACATCATTTAAGGTTTGGAGAGGTGGCACAGCTGAGCCAAGTGAAGCTCACTTCACACCAGCTACAGCTGCTGTAGCAAGACCAGTGGGGGGTCAGGAGCAGCTAAGAGAGGTGACTCTCACTCACCTCCACCTACCCCATCAAGGCCAGCAAAACTGCATTATATAGGCTATTCACAAACCCTATATGATATATAGTTCAGACTTTTTGCATGTTCTAGAAACTGTTGCCATCCCTTCTTCACCAACTATTTTTCTGAGATGCTTGAAGAATTTTTTTCAGATTTGGAAAGCCAGTCTCCCATGCAGTGCCAGGACAGCTTTGTTCCCATCATATTTTGTTCATTTACATATGCTATTGCTCTCTTGAACTACTGTTTCCTCTGATTTCCCTTCTCCTTAAGTAGCTATACCAGTTCTAACAAGTAGCCATGGCAACATAATCTTGCAGAATAAAGTATAAAATAATCCTACGATCTGAAATCTAAATTAGAAAAATGGAATGGAAATAACACTTATGAACTCTGAATGCACGCAAATGGATGTTATACTTACAGTCAAATTTACAGATAAATTACTACCAGGAGAAACTCCACACCAAGTGTTATGAAAACAGCAAGATTAAGAAAGTAAAAAAAAAAAATAAATAAATTAAATTGTTCCAAACCTATACCTGAAACCATTAGCCTACTGGGATCAGTACCTGTATTGGGCTGTTCCAAATCCAACTCTAATTTGAATTACGGAGTCTCCTCACCAGCTCCCTCGGGACGGACACGCAGCAAGCGTTCCTGACCGTGGCAGGGATCGGGGGAGGCCAGTGCTGCTGGCCATCACTCATGTAAAAATGCCTTCCTGGGAAGGTGGGACTGGCCTTCAGTGAAAAGGCATCTGCCACAGCAAAATTAAGATACAAACACTGTTTCATTCCCCATAGCAAAAGCCTTCAGCTTTCAATTTTACTCAAACAGTTTAAAGATTCTTCAAAGAGTTATACCAAGTTTTCAATTTAATCTTCCACAAAGGAATTACTGCTGGGATTTTAAAAAATGCTTTTTTTTTTTCTAATGATACTTAACATGTAGACTCTGTATGTGCAATTGAATCCCAGATCCCTAGACACATTTAATCTTCTAAGCGCCCTTAAGGAGCTGGTACTAAGTCCCTTCTATAGGACTTAGTATATGATTTCCAAGGTGGGTGGGCTGAGGGGGCACCCTGCACTTGGTTCAAATAAATCCAAGAATGTGTTGCCCACAACTGCCTTATTTTCATTACAGTAACCGAGAAAAAGAACTTGTACCAGATTTACTGCAAGAAGATGTACTGATTCTTATCTGTGAAAAGTGATACAGGCTGTCTGGACTGCTAAATTAGCTTGTAATCTAATCTAATCAATGAAAGACACATCAAGTGTTCCCACTCAAGCTTCCCCATCAGCTGCAGGCAGCTGAAACAATCAAACCCGAGATTCTCAGGGACTGCTTAGACCTGCTATTCTTGAGAATAAGATTACCTGCTCCTTTCCCTTTCAATTTCACTTTCAAACTGATGTGTGCCAAGGGCAGCTACACAGGCTATGAAACATGCTACAATCTCCAAGTATAAAGCATTTCCCTAACTGATATTTCGCTGGCACCAAAAAAAAAAGTTCAAGTGTTTCCTCCTTACATTTACTAGAAGTGTAAAGAGTAACTATGCATACAATTTGTAATCACTGAGATTTACAGCCCTGACTGTAGTAAGTATTTATGTCACGTAGGCACTTATTAAGTGCCCTGTGCCTCATTTTTTCCCTATACTTGTAAGAGACACACTTTCTTGGATAAATATTGTATTTTGTTAACCCCCAGAAATCTCCTGAAATCTCCTGTTGTCAGTACTTTACTGAAAGACAATGAAAACATAGATAAGATAGGAAAATACAGTCAACAAGTAGCCCCTGCCTATTTTACATTATTTGATCATGTAATTCACACAAGCAAAATTGTTTCGCTTCACCCAAAGAAAATTTTAAAAGGGTAGGAAGGGGAGAATTCTTACAACTCTTACAGGAATATTGTTTGGAAAATAATACATGTTACTATGGTACAGGCTGCACCATGCTTATTCTCACATTGCTTTAAAGCTGTGGATTATGCTCAAGAGGGCTAGAGAAGAGGGGACTATAGTCTACCATCCATACCCTAAAATTCACAATGCAGGAGGCTGCCTCTCAGTGGGAAATTTCTGCAAACCCACATAGGCTGCGAGCGCCACTTCTCACGGGAGCTGTAAGCCCTACCTTGCAATTGTGTTAGCTTAACTGGGAATCGCTCAAAACCAATTAAAAACTCTAGCAACACTGAGAAGATACTCCTTTTCCTGCTATGTACCTTCCACCACCATCATCAGAAGCTCATCCGCACACATTTAACAAGTTAGGAAGTGATGCAATTGAAACAAATATCCTGCAGCCAGCTAGCAAAAAACATACTAATGTGGGGAGGGGGGGGGTTCACCACATCCAAATACAGCATCATGCAGAAGGGCCCTGTCTGACATCAGCACAGGCTACCTCAATTTTTCATTTTTTCACCGAACACGTAGAGAATACATGCACAACCAGCTTGATTACAGAGCATGCCGAGGGACTGCTCTCATCTAGGATGCTCTGATAAAAGCAAACACCTTTCGTGTCTTGAGAGTCACTTGAATGTAATGTGCTTCACATGGCACAAGAGAGGCTCTTGATTTTCCAAAGTGCTTATTTAAGAAGACCCGGTTTAACAGAACCGCAGGGAAATTATATGTACAAACAATAGCTGTCATGATAATTTTAGCTGCCTTCCACGCCTTCAAATAAGCACTGTACCAGGAGGCTGTCTCATCTCTCACATAGGGGAATTATTTGCGCTCCTGAACGCGGTTGAGAAGCTCCGTCCTGATGTTCTGAACACCTGAGAAGCCACCCAGGGCTGACAAGCACAACACCAGTGCTTCCCCTACCCCTGCTCACTGGCTGCTTTGCTCCCCTGCACCTGTGCCCAAGCTGTGACGGAAAGCTCACAGGAAATTAAACCCTGCAGGCAGAAGAGGTCCATCCCTGCAGATGAGGAGAGAGCAGGATTTCTTAGGGCTCAGGTCCTTCTTCACTATCACCTCCCTCTCCTCTTGAATCTTTTGCCTTACAGCTCCTCCTATGGCAATGCCGCCTGTTGCCTTATTTCCCTTCCATTTACCAAATCCGACCTGATTTCAAGGCACCCTGGCCAATGCCACAGATCAGACTTGTAAGAAGGAACGGATACTTTAGCTTAGCAGCTGGACTACACAAGTGAGGACTGCAACAGACTGGTGTCCTTCAGCAATGGAAAATGAGAGGACAGAACAACTTTGCAAGGCTATTAAATTTGCTAGAGTAGGACCTCTCCCAGTGTGCTTTACAGCTGTGCCCACGCCCCCTCCCCAGCACAGCTACGGCAGCCATGCCACCCCTAAACCTTCAGCACGCAATCTCTTATTCCCACAGCTCGGAGACAACGATCAACGCAGCAAAAGGGGCAACTGTTAAAACGAAGCATTGCCCCATCCCTTCCCCTTTTCTTAGGCCTTCCTCCTCCTGCCACCCACCCCAGTGCCAGCCCTGCTGCCCACACACAGTGCAGAGGGCTGGGGAGGGATTTTCTGCTCCCTTCCTCCCCACACAGGAATGCAGGAGAGACTACAGTTCAGTGCTGAGTTAGTAAATGCCTCATTTCACTGAGCAAGCAATTTTAGGAAGGACACTATATAACAGACAGGCTCCAGCACTCTGATGGTGGGTCTGTTGAGCCATACTGACCACATCTTCACTGCTGATAACCCCTATGAAATTCAACTGTAAGACCTTTTCGAGGAATGCACAACGCGTTGGGTAATACCCAGAGCCCTGTTGCACCATGAAATGTACCCCTTGTGCTTCACACCTTGCCGTGCCTTTGCAAATTTGGCTTTCTGGAAGTCACAAGCAAGTCTCAGAATCTCCCTGAAAAAGTCAATGTTACATTTTTGACCCTGGGAACACATGCTGGCATTGCTCTGTCAATTGGAGAAAGATCCTAGAGAGGAGCTGCACAGGGGTCTTGCCTGCCCCAGCACAGGCTGCTTTTTTGTGATACAACTCTCTAAGAAGTCAGGAAATGGCAAATTCCTATTGTCTGGAAGAAAAGGAAAATCAAGGCTCTCCCTCCTATACTTTAAAGGGAAAAAATACTTTTGGATTTTTCTTGCTTTAGTAGTAAAAAGACCGGTTTAGACTGCACTACCAAAGAAAGAGTTTCAAAGTTAGACATTGAATCCCAGAGAACTGTTTTATACTGCGTGTTCACACAAGCCATTCATGTAGAGAGGTTCCTGGCTGAAGGGAGTAGCGTCTCTGGGGCAATGCTGTGGCCAACTCTCATTTTGGTTACTCCGCTGAAATAGCCAGAGAAAGGCAGGACAAAACACTAAGTTCAGTGCCAGAGTATTTTAAATCTGAAGAGGGATGACTACTGAAATACACTCTCGATTTACAAATTACAAATTCAATTGCAGAAACATCCACTGAGGCACATCAGCCTTCACAGAGCAAAGAAAATGCAAGAAAACAGCTGCGATGAAAGGAGGGGAGAGAAAGAGGGTGCTGAGTCCACGCTGAAACAGCTTCATCTTCACTCTTACCGGGAAGAAAACTGAGGGATTTTTTTTTAAAGACTGGTACAGCAGCAGCCTGTTCAGGTGGTTACTGCAGGCACTACAAGGAGGGAGGGAGACCGTTGCAAGCACGATGTGCTGTCATTGGATCACACCAAAGCTCAGCGGTTGCCTGGCCTGCACCCCAGGAAGCCCTTAAACTGCATAAAACAAACCAGGGACAGAATTCAGATGCACCAGCCTCAATTCAGACCTCAAAAAGAAGCTCCTGTTAAGACTTCACAGGTATCTTTATCAACAGTTCAGCTGCAGCAACTGAGGACGCTATGCACTTTGGTCCCATGAGCAGCACTGGGCATGCGGGGGGGGGGAGACACAATTGCCCTCAGCTTCTTAAATCCTCATGGGGCACTAACTCCTTCACAGTTTTCACTGTCAAGTGGAGAACACCAGTTTCTCAGCACACATGACTGCAGATGATGTTTGCTCCTCCTGTCTTCCCTTCAAACTTTTTCTGTAACTTTCTGCCATAGCCGGCTGCTCAGGGGTGACCCTCAGCTGTGCCTCCTAACCAGCAGCAGCACCTCCTTTGCTTCTCTGAAGGAGCACCATGAAGACACACGTGAAAAAAACATGTGGTAGCAAAGGGGCTACAGGCACAGGGAGGTGGGAGCACGGATGGCTTGGAGGAAGGCAACGGACAGCACAGGGAATGACAGCACAGCAGCATGCCTCAGATGCCACTGACCTCCAGGTAAATGAACTTCTCAGCCAGTGTGTTAATCGCTTTACCAAATCCGTGCCAAGGGCCTTTCTGAAGCTGTTCATACTCTCAGGTGGAGCAAGTAAATTAGCCCTTGTAAGAAGACAAGGATCAAACACCTGTGAACACCTCTCAGGAACTCACCGTCCTGGGGAACCTGGCTTCTGCTTCTACTTGCTCCCTGCCCAACACCCGTCCTGTTCGGGGGGCGGGCACCCTCCCTCCACACACACCAACGTCTGCTCCTTACTCTGGGCTCGGCTGCTGAGGCTACTCCTTCCAGAACCGTTTCAGTCACCCTCGAGAAAGGAAAGCCACTGCTTTGCAGGGACAGTTACCGTGTCAGGGAGGCACTGCCAGCTTCGTCCAAGTCTCTTTGCCTCCCTCATCCCTAGTCGGGAGTGGGGTGGTGGAAGGAACTGGGGGAGAGAGCGGTGGCGGGCATTTCCAGATGGCTGGGCTGGGGGAAAGTCTCCCAAGCCCTTACGGTCCGGGGGGTCGCTTTACTCCTTACCCTGTCCTCTCCCGGCACCCAACTCCCCCCCCCTTTCTTGGGCTGAAAAGCCACGAAAACGCGCAGACGGCAGATCCCGCGGATCCCTCACCCGGAGGGGCTCGGCCAGGCTCTCACCCTGGAGCCGACCCGCCGCCGCTACCGGCCGGGGCTGGGGGGCTCCGCCGGCTGCTTCGGAGCCGGAAACTTCCCGCCCGGCTGCCCGGTAACGCGCTTGTCCCCGCCGGAGGGGCCACCTTAACGCGTACCGTCGGGGGTCCCGGCGCGGTGTAAGCTCTCCCTGCTGGAACGACGCCCGGAGGAGCGGACCGAGACGCACGGAGGCACCTCCTCACCCCCCTCGGCTCGGCTCCGCCGTCTCTCCGGCTGCCGAGCCCACCTGCCCCCCCAAGCCCGCCGCCCCGGGACGTGCCGGCGACCCGGCTGCCCCCCGGCCCCCGCCCCTACCTTCCAGCAGCACCTCCTTGCCGGCCCGCTTGAGCGCCTGCACCGCCTCGTCGTGGGTGGCATCCCGCAGGTCGGTGCCGTTGACGGCCAGGATGGCATCGCCCACGTAGAGGGCCTGGGTCTGGTCGGCCGCCAGCCCCTTGAAGATCTTGCTGATGAGGATGGGCATCTTATTCTCCTTGCCACCCTTGATGCTGATGCCCAGCCCGCCCAGCTCCTGCTTCAGCACCTTCACACACCGCTTCTTGTTGGAGACGGCCTCGGGCACCTGCTCGGGGGGGTCGGTGAAGGCGGTGCGCACCGCCGCCGCCCCCCCGCCGCCCTCGGCCCCGCGGCACGCCGCCCCATCGCCGCCCAGGCCGTTGTGGGCCGCGCCGTCGGGGCGCTCCTCGCCGCTCAGCACCAGCGCCTCGCCGCCCAAGTTGGCGAGCACTTTGTGCCAGCGCTCCCGCACCAAAACTTCCAGCCAGCCGCTGCGCTGCGCCCGGCCGCCCCCGCCGCCGCCCGCCGCCGCTACCGCCATCTTAGGAGCATGCTGGAAGCGCCCAGTGACGGCACCCCCGGCACGGCGCGGCGGTACCGGACTTCAGCCGCGGGGCGGTGAGCTCCCGGCGCGGCGGGGTGGGGCGAGGAGCCGCGGCCGCCCCCCCGGGGCCGCGCCGGGGCGGGCGCACCTGGCGGCACCGCCCGCCGCCGCCGGACCGGGCGCGCGTGGCCGGGGGCGGGGGAGCGCGCGCGTGGCCGGGGGCGTCCCGGCCCACCCCCCACACCCCCCCCCGGAGGGACACGTCCCCGCCGAGCTGTGGCCCCCTGCCAGCCGGCGGGGCGGGGGGCTCCGAGCGCTGGCGGGGCCCCGCGGGGAGCGGCGGTGACGCCCCCGGCTGCGCTGCCCGGGTGCCCGCGGCAGGGGGGCGGTGGGGCCGCGGGCAGGGGGCGTGCAGCGGGAAGGCAACTTTGTGCTTCTCCGAGACTTTTTTATAACGCGGATTAGAAGTAGTCGGTGGCACAGAGGGAGCGTCGATTCCAACTGCGTGAACGTAGAACCCCCGTCGTTCGGCGGCTCAGCGGGAGGAGGGCGGTGACTGTCACCGGTACTTCTGCGCATTTTGGAACTGTTCTCTTTGCCCTTTGGTTACGAAATTTTAGGGCTGTTGGAGGCCACGTTGCCCATTTTGCAGCTTCCCCCTACTCGCTTTCCTCCTCGGAAGCAGCTGCGTGCCTAGTGAGGGGTTGGAGGCTCCCGCTAGAGCACCGGAGAGGACAAAGCCTTCACACGGCTGGTTTGGAGACGCCACCAGCGGTTTGGAGATGCCAGCAGAGGGCCTGGGGGTGCTGCCCCACAGTGATGTGACTCTGCGGGCACCAAGCGCATCCTGAATAGCCTTTGTTTCTGCTCCTTGCAGAACAGCTCTGGCTCCTTCCTAAACTGGGCTGAAAACTCCAGCGGTTCTGGAGCGTTTGGTGCATGTGGGAGCAGCACTTTGGGGAGGTCAGGATGGCTAGTGACAGTTGTTAGTTCCATTCGTTTCAGTCACGTGGGTCCCTAAATGCCGCATGTTGCTCCTCTCTGAAGCGATGCCACTCATTCCTGACACCTGGGCTTTGCTCCCAGGTGCACACAAGTGCCCCAGGTTAACGCGGGCTGGGCAACCTGGGGTCAGCCTAGGTAGGACCTACATACAGGATCACCCCGGGACAAGCTTGCCTTGGTTTCCAAGGGCCTCTCGGGCCATGCCCCTCGCGGTGGGCTACACATCCCCTTCCCTCCAAAAGATGGCAGAAGGTGGCTCTGACTCAGCCCTCCTACATCTGTGCACGGGTCCGTCCTGCCTGGTAGGAATGCAACCCTGCACCTAGGGAGAGCCAGAACCCACAGGTGATGGGTTATTCAAGGATAACGGGTGGGCGGAGAAAATGCAGACTGAAGAGAGGTCTCTTCATTTCTCATGTTAATTAACGCAAGGTGAAAAGCTATAATTAAGGTTTCAGGGCTGTGAAGCCAGAGTGAAAAGCGGCATGTCCCGCTAAACCTGAACAAGGCACCTAAACCCGAGATGGGAGGAGGAGGCTGTAACACGCCCTTTTCTCCAGCATTTCTCACTAGCTAATTTAGGTAGCTCAGCTACAACACCCTGGGTGTTTGGGTGGGTGCTTTTTTTTTTTTTTCAATCCCATTCCCAGGTGCCAGGCGTAGTGAATGAGTGTGCTTGTTCAGTTCCAGCAGCTTCAGGTAGGTGAGAGAAGGGGTGGGGAGGAAAGGACAGGCATGCAAAAATCTAGTGTTGCAATGCTGACTGTCCTAGCACTCACATTCCTCTGTAGGTCTGAGCCCAAGTGACCAAGCTGACTTACCAAAATGGGCACCTCTGTTTTCCAAGGGATCAGCTCTTACCGATTACTTTATATTTTTTTCTTCATGAATTAGTAAAGAAGCAGTGCTGCTGCTAATGGAAATGTGACTCTAAGTATTTTTTTTTTTAAGTCATTTCAGAAAATTTACAAGGAAAAAAATATTCAGATGGTTTCTGTCCTGTTGTGAAAAGGTAATAGAGGAAGGAAAGGAAATGTTTAATGCCTCACACTTCTCCTTCAGTGCGCTGTGCGCTTGGCTGTGTTTGCCGAGTGCGTCTGGTTCTCCGGTGGGGTTCCCATGGAACTGCCTTGTATAGACAATTGCACCGCGTGTATCCGAGAGCTGTGCTTGTTCCAGCTATTTTCCCTTCCCATTCCAGCAGAGGTAAATAATAAAGTTTCCTAGGGCCAGCATGCAATATATTGGTCCCTGGTATGAAAAAGTCTTTATAGCAGTTTTCATTGCCTCCTCTTCCCCTTTCCTCCCTGCCTTGGAGCTGTAAGAAAACAGAGGTGACGTTTTAATCTTGAAAATAAAAGACAAGGAAGATAATGTCAGAGATGCTAAGGCACAGGCCCAAGACAAATGGTATCCCAGATTGTCTCCCTGCCTAGAGACAGCATGATTGATACCTGATGTCTGTGCTTCCCTGTCCTAGGAGTGCAGACTTGCAATTGTGTTTGTGTACCCTGAGTCTCTGTGTACCCCAAGAGCAACTTCTGGCTGCTTAACTGAGGAAAAGAAATGAAAGAGAGAAATAAATGAGACTTCTTCCTTGGTACCCCTGCCAATAGTACCATCCTCAGGTCTGCTAATCACACCTGCAAGGGTAGTTTCTGAAATACAGGTTCATGCAGCAGGAGCAGGAACAGAAGATAAAAAATAGGTGTTTAATTGGGTGTGCAGCTATTGAACGCCCAGGTTTGCAACAGAGAAAACTGTTCCTCCAAAGTCAGCTGCTGGTCCCTAGTGGTTTCAAGTGCATGGCAGAGTGCAAATTCCTAATTTCAGCTACAAGCTTCTCCTGACAGTGATGTTTCTCACATAATCTGTAAATACCCTCACTGCAATTGTAGTGTTCAGGGTGACTATTTGCGAGGAAGCCAGGATGCGCAGTGGCACGGGTAGGAAGACTTTCAGTGCAGACAAAGCTTAACAAAAAGTCTCTCTCCATCACTTGCCGTTCTGAAAGGGTCTGCTGTGGAAAAGGGACCCTTTCAAACAAGTGAAATAATCATCTTTTATGATTTGAATTTAAGCAGCATGTAAAAGCCTGAACTAGATTAGGGGCCCTTTCACTCGTGCTGTATAAACAAATTGTTGGGCAAGATAATGTTAATAGCTGCTGTTGAATAGGTCTTTGATCTGCGCTGGACTGTGAGCTCAGCTAAAGTGAAGGGGCTAAATGGAAGGAGCAATTCAGTGAACTGGAAGAAGTGAGGAGGTTGGAAAAGACAGAAACTGCCTCCCAGGACAAGGAGCACCAAAGCACATCCAGGTCAGCAGCACAGCAGTGATGTCTGACACATTGCCTGGGTGCCCAAGCAAGGGGAAGGGGTTTGTGGGGTGTGCATGCAGGTGAGAACAAAAATACAGGAAAAGCAGTGCAGAAAGTGTTGGGAGGGTGATGCTGAGGAGGTTCTTCAGGCTCAGCTTTACCAGAGGGGCTACTGGAGAGTCAGGACACTGCCTGTTCTTGGTTTTTTTCCTCTAGTTTTCAGGCAAAGAGGTCGGTGTTCACATCTTCTGTAAATAAACTGGCCTTCTGACAGCGCCACCATTGCAAGGCCACATACGCAAACTCGCCGCTCAAACAGCAGTGCAGGGAACACAGCTCCCACCCCACTTCCAGGCAGAGAAGATAAGGATTCAAGAGAACCTTTTTATAGCTGTGGCTTCTTTATGACTGCCTGTGCTATTCTGTAGCACAGAAGTAATTTTTGAAGGACTTTTGGGAGACGTTCAAGCCCTTCTAGCACTTTTTTTCTTCCTTTTTACATTATCAGTGTAGCAATGATAGCTCTAAGCCAGCTCATTCAAAATGCCTTTAAATTGGAAACAGGGTTGAGATCCTCAAACATACTTCAGATGGCAGAGGTTAGACAAAATCAGGTCTGGATAATGATGTTCCCATCTTGTTACCCTGACACCGACCAGCTCAGCAGACGGATCTAGACAGGAAGGAAGTCCAGTGTCGGAAGCCCAGTGCTGGAAATCTGACAGTAATGAGAGAGCTGGAAGGGAGTCCAGTTCCTCCAGTGATCCCAAACACTGCAGCAGCCAAGTTTAAGTAAGTCTTTCTGAGAAACGTGCCTGAACTTAACCTACTCGTTCCCCCATGGCAGCCCCTCCTATGTCTTATGCATGCTGGGATGCAGCAGGGCAAGCTCCAGCCCTGATGCAGGTGCCCCTGTTGCATGGCGGTGGGACCTCTCACTTGACCGGTGTCACGCCTTGCAACAGGCATGGCCATTGGGGAGCTGGCAATCCACCCAGTCCCCCAGAGCGATCCACCCCTTCCTCAGCGCTGAGGGAGCCTGTTGGCTTTAATGTCAGCATTCAGCTATCATTACTCATTGGTGCTGGTGGGGTTATGGAGATGTCAAGACCGCCTGAAGATCTTCATAATCTGGAGGTTGCATCATGGCTTATTTTCAAAACTATGAAAGCATTGTTTTTCTTTTCCTAGTTTGAAGCTATCCAGGTTTTTACGCACATCATGGCATTTAAAAATAAAATTGATGCATAGCGCTGTGCCAGCAAATGCTTCATGCATTCAGTTTTTCAAAGCAAGAACCTACTTGTGTGTACATGAAAGAAGTATGTGTGTGAAATCTGTATGTGCACCTACCCGAGTCACATGTTAGGTAGGCAAACTGAAAGAGTGTTCCCACAGCCAGGGGGTTATGGGTCAGGCTGCAAATGAACACGTCTCCCTTCTGCAAATACAACTCTGGCGCAAGTGAACGCAAAAGCGGGTGCCAGGAAGCATGCAGGTTTCTTGTGTGCACAGATCTGAGGCTGCTTCCTGCTATAGTTAAAATTGCTTTAAAACAGACAACGTAAGCTCAGAACTCTAGAAAGTTTTGCCTTGGCTTCAAAGAATTTTATGAAAGGAATAAAACCAATGAACTCTGAAAATAAAGGTTTATAACTACAGTGTTGATGCTATAGCAGAATTTTTTCTGTCTTGGTGTCCTGCACTTGCTCTGCAGATCTCTTTCAGTGCGTTAGTCTCTTAACTTTTTCATTCCAAGTTACTTTGATCCTGTCCCTATGCAGTTTCTTGAATTAGTTTTTTCTCTCTTGCATACTGATCTCCCCCTGCTCCCTATGCTAAGCTGAATATGTTTTAAAAGCCAAAACCAGAAGGGTTTGCATTGCAGTTATTTCTTGAATATATAATAAATAATGAGGAAAAAGATGGTGGATCTCCAGATTTCATCCAACATGTTTCAGCCCTTTTCATCAGAAACAGGTTAATCTGGTTGGGTGTCAAAGCAACCAAAGCATTTTTACCATCTTGTTCTTTCCTGTTCTTAACCTATTTATTTTTTATAATGCTGCAGGGGTGTAATATGTCATGTGTTAACAACCATGTGATTCTGACCCCACACCCTAAAGTCTTCATGCCTATGTCCTTGACCTGTCAAATCCTGCACATTGCTGCAAGACTCGCTTGGAGATGCCTTGCCTCCCACCCAACTCGTGCTGTGGCGCCTGCGAAGCACACTGTCCATGAGGTCTTTGGGCTTCTCCTGTCCTGGGATCTCCTGCAGTATTTGCTGTCCCCAGACGCCTGTGCCTGCAGCCTGCTGCCCCACAGCAGGAGAGGGGCTGTCAGGCTGTGCAGGTGCAAGAAGTGTTTGCCTCCTTTGTGCAGAGCAGTTCAGCTGGAAAAGTGAGTTTGCTCCTTCTGTAGCCTTGAGCTCCAGCTGTACCCTGGCACAGGTGAACTAAGGTCATCTTTCTCCTTTCCATGCAGCTCCCAGGGCCATAAATCAACCTGTTAGAATGGTGGGAAACAGAAGTGGTCTGCTAGGACAGAAGGGAAATGAAGAAAGGAATTTGTGGTTTGGAATCAGGCAGTTCACCAAGATTGGTCCTGCAAAGACGATGCTGAGCTCACGCTATGGCTTCAGCATGAGTTTGTCTGCCAAGAGCACCCCCAGCCCATGAGAGGGAAGTCACATGGTCCTGCTGGTCACCGGAGGAGAAGGGATCCCTGGGAGTCCCCCAGGACCTTAGCAAGGCTCCCCTACCTACCTGTCCTCATGGGAGCAGCAACTTGATACTTCGAGCAGCAAAGATGTCTCGATTCTTGTCCTCTCGAGTGCCTTGCTCCCTCATCGCCACTGTAAGAGAGGGCAAAGAGGTCAGGCAGCCCCTCTGAGCTCACCCAACAATGAACATGAGCTGCAAACCAGCAGATGGGATCTTGCTCTGACCCATCTCACAGTAGAACTGCATTGGAGCAGAAGTAGTGGGTTTCCCAAGAAATGCCCTGTGCTGCACTTGCGATGCATGGACCGGCAGAAAGCCTGCTCCACCAAGGAATGGGAGAGTACAAACCTGTCACTGGAACACTGGGAACAATAGTGCTCACCTCCAGGTCCTCTATAGTATTATTATTTTTTTTTGCATGTGTATGTGGCATTGCCATATTCTTTTTGTTTCGCTTTCGAGCTCTGCAAGGGATTAGTTCCTCCTCTTGCTCCAGATAGTATCTGTGCTAGTTCTCTTCTCACAGCACTGTGAATCAGGTGTAAGTCCAGGGAGGACAATGGAAGGCTGACCTCGGAGAAAAGAGAAACAGCTTTAGGATATTTTTGATTCTTGGATGTTTCTCTTGTGCTCTAGAAATAAGACACAAAGTACCTACAGTTAATTAAGATGGGAACCATCATGTTGGGGGAATTATGACAATGTGCTTGTTTGCCCAGATCAAATTATAAGGTAGGTCCAGGAGGGAAACTTTGAAGGCATGTTCTTATTTTAATGCAATCAGTCTGAGTTAGCTTTCCATGGGCGGGAATCACTTGAAAGAAAAGCAGCACCAGGGAAGGTGTGTGAGGCAGGGTAGGAGCAGCTCCTTTACACACAGCAGATCCATTCACCGTTAAGATTGTAAAATGGACCCACAGTTTATTGTTAAATCAGAGATTTCTATTGGAAGTAAACCCACCATATTTACAAACCACAAAGTTGCTTTAAATGCCATTTTGAAAAACTGTAAAGGTATTTGACACCAAAATGTAAGTGACATTGGTTATATGACATTAAAGCATCCTTTGCTAATTCCACCTGTTGCACAATGGGTCCTAGGAGGGATGTTTGAGCCCTTCTCCCATCTGCCTGGAAGATTCCTGAAGCAAATTTGCGAAGTGGAATAGCTGTTGCCAAGGGGGGTGAGGAGTTTGTTTTGTTGTTGGGGTTTGGTTGTGGTTTTTTTTTTTCTTTATGTCAGTGTTTTCTTGTGTATAGCCCCTGGCCTGCAGGCTCTGAAAGCCACTGTCTTAACTGTGTGGCTGTGGACAAATCAGAGTTTTGTGTCCTAGTTCCTCATCCATTAATGGGCACAGTAATACTTCTCTTTATGAAGTATACTGACCTTATTTAATGGAAACTATCATGTATGCTGGACAATGACACTTCTTAATATTCGGGGTGGAATTAAAGGGTGAGAAAGTCACAGGGGATGCTGAAATCTCTAGATATAATGTCTTCCTCACCACCCTGTAGTGCAAAACCACATCCCCATTAGCTTTTCCATGGTATGCACGCTCTTGGTTATGTGAGAAGGGAACAACAAGCTGTCCTGTCCTGCCCTGTCCTGTCCTATCCTATCCTATCCTATCCATCCTATTTATGGCTGCTGACACTGTCCCTTCTTCTGCCCAAAGGGTCTACCTAGATTTGGTGCTAGAAGCCTCCTGGCATGTGACCAATATATGTAACGTACTAACCAGATGCATTTTTATATATTTAATGTCTCCGCCTCCAGGATTAAAAATCATGTTTAGCATGGATATACTGAATAACTTTCTGTCAGGGTGGAATAGGCTGAATCCTTTTTAAAATTAGTGTCATGGTGAAGGTTAATTTTTTTGCATCTCTGTGTAAGAAGTTTGGTCTTTTGGTAGGTGATACTAGACTGTGCTGAAGCACACTGTTAATGGAAAACATTGCTTCAAATGCTGGGTGGGTTTTGAAGTACTGGAGTTTTATTTGCTATTGATAAGGTATAAATCAATATTAGGTTGCTAAAATGAGAGTAGTATTAGAAACTGTACAATGTGTTTAACAACTGGTGGGATAGTCACCACAGTTACTTAGCCAAGTACACTTACTTCATCTGGCAATCTGGTTCTACCACGTGTAATGAGACAAAACACATGGGGGACAAGGGGGTGATTTTAACAGAATATGCTTCTTCCTGCTAATGCAAATACAGAATCACTTTCTTACAGATTTGAACTGAAACAAATAAATGAGAGCCTCTGAAATCCAGCACCAAGAACACACAGGAGGGTAGCTCTGGACTGCTTCCCAGTTGCCTACAGCAGTGTTCCTCATTTTTTTCTGGGTAGCAATCCATTATTAAAACATAAACAATAAAACCACTATTACTGCACATTTACTATAAGAGTAAAAATGCATTCATGATAACAGTGATAAGCTTGTATAATTGAAGTGTATGCTTGGCCAGAGAATACAAAATTCCTAAAGACAGTGCTGTTTTGAGTCTATGGGAATGAGGGGGTTTTGATCCAGATTCTTTAATGTTGTTTTAAGGCTGGGAGAGAATAAAGGTAGGGAAGTGGGACCAGCAGAGCTGGGAGCAGTCCAGCAAAACAACTCTAGCCCCATGGAGGGGCCTACGTGGTGATCAGGACCACCGATCCAAGGCAGTGGATGCTGAGTCCTGGAGCACAGTGTAAAGACCTGGAGAAGGATGCCTTGCATGGGGACAAGAATCACACACTGCCGAAGGAAGATCCACTTGTTAGACAGCAGCCAAAGTCTGACTCCTGCTCGTCTTTCACAGCTTTCCTCTGCCCTGTCTGAGGATATCAGCTACAGCTTACTGAAAAACAATGTTGTCTGGTGGCAGGATCTTTATTTTTTGACATTTTATTCATGCAACACTGTATTCAAAGTCCTTCACTGCCAGGGAGGCTATCGAGGGCCACTGCTGGCAGCAGTAGTGAATCAGGGAGAACATTTAGAGATCCGAACAGCTGTAAATGTTCACCAGGGTTTGTAACAACCAGACAGCCCAGTTCCAAAAAACCTAAGACTTGCAGACTTTTGTGTGCCCTTCTGCAGACAGGCTAGCAGCTCTGAGGGTTCATCCTCACTGACATTTGCAGGGCTCCCACGATCCCTGGTGCAGTGCTGGACAAGAAAGTCTAGATGAAGATAATTGTAGAGCTCCAGTTTTGCACATCTGCACAACAAATGTGCAACATCTGTTGTCTCATGGAGAGTATTTGTTTCTTTAAGAAAATCCCTAACTTATTGGGGTCTTGGCATACAGTAATGCTCGCGTGGGAAATCGCATCTCTTGGATGGGATGTTTGGCTCACTATCCACATGGCAAATGGAGTTGCTGTTGTGAGGGTCCCTGCAACAGTGTCTTCTGCTGGATCAGGTGAGGCTCCCTGAACCGCTATCCTGCTCGGTCCCTGTAATCCAGCTGGGTTGGGGTCCTACATGACCTGCTATAGATTATCTTAAACTATGAATGAAACATCCCCTAACTATCTTTACTATGTGCATAAGGCTGTTCTGCATGATCATTTTTGCATCTGCAGGAACAATTTCTATTCAGTATTTAGAAGCAGCTCATCAGTGTGTAAGTTTGTCAGGTCTGCAGCAGGTGCTGCCTGGGGGAGTCCCCAGCACAATCAAATTCTCCAGACTAGATGCTAACACATTGACACACCAAACAGTGTCTTTAAAATGATCCAAGCACAGCAGCGCTGCCTGGGAGAATCTTGGGACTGCCCAAAATTCCCACACGGACTCCCACCTGATTCCTCCTGCAGGAATTAGGCAAATGCTTTGCTGTGAAGGTGTCTGGGAGCTCAGGCAATCACCTTGTCTCAGACCAGTCCCTTGTGTCACCTCTGCAGAGACTAGCTGGGAGCTCTGGGACCACCCAGGGAACTAATGCCTAAATGCAGACTGTGCACTGAGACAGAGCTCTGATACCAGCTACACCATAGCTGGAACTGTAGGACAAACTTGAATGTCTGTAATTCCATAGATCTTGTTATACAAGGCTTCTGGCTCCATTGCAGGAGGCCTGGAAATCCTGGCATGGTAAACTATTTCAGAGTCCCAGATGAAGCCCTGGATGAGAGCCAAAGACCCTGGAAGCATCTGCGCTCTCTTTTAGATCAGCTTTAGTGGCAAACTCTAGACAAAATTTTCTCTTCACATCATTTTGCTGCAGGAGTTACTTGGGCATTGTTTTTAAGACAACCCATTCGGTGTGTTCAAAGGACGAAGGGAAGGGAGGGAGACTATAAATGCATCTGTTAATCTCACCTTCCTTCAGCATGATGAGCCCTGCTGAGTTGTGCCTGGTAGAGCTATTTTCCATGTGCTTATCTGCACTTGCAGCAATGCTGGGAGACAAGATAGGCACAAGGTTCTTCCTAGGAGGGCTCAAGTGCTGCCAGTCACAGACAGTAGACATTTGTAGGTGGTCTGAGTTCAGGTTTCAAGCTTACCTCAAGGCTGCAAATTTAATCTGTGTCCTGGTCACTGTACCACTTTTGGATTCTGTTTGAAACCCAGCTTTGGATGTGTTGAACTGCCATTGCACTTGGGCTCGGTGCATTGACATGTTTAGATAAAATGTGTCAGCTTTGTCGAGACTCACTGACTGAAAAACAGAGGGTTCATGCTTCTCTTCTGATCCTTGGAATTATTCTTAGAAGGTTTACCCCAACAGAAGATGTAAATTCAAGTTTCATACTCATTTTCTTGAACTACTCCTCTGGCTTCCTAGGAAGCTTTGAAGGGAACAGCACTGTCCAACAGATGGGTGTAGCAGAAGGGAATATAAGACCATAAATAAATCAAATTCCATTTCTGTGCTTTCCTAGCCCATAACACTCATCATTTTCTCCCATACATCTTTGCAGACAGCAGGTTTCCCTGTGTTGCCATGATTGCCTTATCAGTAAAATCACCCACGTGGTGAGTTACGGACTGGATGAGTGCATGACAAGGAGGGCGGAAAATTAGATTGCTAGTGATCCGTGGTGTCAGCCAGTTACTAGAGGTGTATCTCAGGGATTGATATTGAGGTTAATGCTGTCTAACATCTTTATTAATGGGATGATGGCATGACGTGCACTCTCAATGAGTTTGTGGGTAAACAGTTGATATCCTGGAGGGCAGAGCTGCTATTCACAGGGACCTGGACAGGCTGGAGAGGTGATCTGGCAGGTACTCATGAAGTTCAGCAAGTGTCAATGTAAATTGCTGCAAATGGACTAGAATAACTCACTGCACCAGTACAGGCTGGGAGCCAACTGGCTAGGGAGCAGCTTTGCAGAAAAGACCTGGGGGTCTAGTTGGACTGTGTGTCCTTGCAGCCATGATGGACTGGGCTGTATTGCTACAGACGTAGCTAGCAGAAGGCAAGCAATTCTTCCCCCTTTATTTAGCACCTTTAAGACTGCATCTGGAGCAATGTGACCAGTTTTGGCTCCCCAGTGCAAGAAAGACATTAACGAACCAGAGCAAGGCCCACAGAGGGTCAGTGAGATGGTCAGGGGCTGAAGCACATGTTCTAAAAGGAAAGCCTGAAAGAGCTGGGCTTGTTCAGCCTGGAGAAGGCTCAAGGAGTTCTTAATGCAGGTTACAGCTACCTAACGGGAGGGTGTAGGGAAGACGCAGACAGGCTCTTCTCAGAGTCTTCAGGGAAGCAATGGACACAATTTGAAATGTGGGACATTGATTTAAGGATTTCTAAAGGGGCGGGGGGTGGGGTGTGTGTGGAATCCTGCAAGGGTGGTCAAACACTAAAACAGGGTCCCAGAAAGATTGTGCATGTCTCCTTGTAGGTATGGCAATATCAACTGGACACAGTCCTGAGCTACCTGCGCTAGCCCTAACCCTGCTCTGAGCTAGAATACAGACCTCCAGAGGTTCTGTGATTTGGTGACTCTGAGTGGGGTCGGAAAAGATCTGTGCTTTCCTAGCGACATCAGCCAGCTTGTTCTTTGCAGACAGCAGGTCAGCAGAAGACTGGAGATATCAGTTGTGCCTTCCCTATTTTTAGCAAATGCTGGAAAATGAGTAAGTGATAGATACAACTATGTTGACTGTCCATCAACACCATTTAGTGACCTGGATCTAATCCACCTCCCACTGAAGCCTATTGTAAGATTCCCATCCACATAACGGGTTTTGAAGCAGGTCCCATGGAAACAGGAAGATTAAAAAAACCTGCAGCATTAGAGGCAAGTCACAGTAACTCAGTACAGAATTATTCTCTGCCCTCTCCCTGCTCTCCATCACGTTCACACACACTCATCCACACACCCATGCAACCTCCTTTGTCGTATCTGCAGTTCTGTACTGTAAATCCTACAGTGCTAAAATTAATTAAAACAGGGATGCATGTTTACTGTCAATAAGAGAATGATACTCTGTTCATTACAGATAAAACTGCTTTAAATCTGCAAGAACGCTCTGGGAGAGCAGGAAGGTTGAGGCTATAAAAGAAATTAAGTGATCAAAGAATATTGGTTTCAGCAACTTGTGTTGTTTCATGGTACTCATAATTCAGGACAGAGTGTAGCTAGTCAAGTGTGATTAACTTCTTCAAGGATCTGACATCTTACTTTTGTAGCAAGAACTGGAGTACACAATGTTCACGGGAGAGAACTGATCAATGGAAGTGTGCCGTTACCTGAAAGAGTATGTTCTTTTGATTCTTCTGTGCTGCTGAACAAGTGTCTTTTTTTCCTTGAGTAGAAAAGAAATATAAAGGGCTTTGCACAGAAGATCATAAAGAAGAAATAGGCCTTATATAATGTTCTCAGCGGAAAAGGACAATTTGGGAAGGGGTTTCATTAATGCCCAAATCCCTGTTAGAAGCTCAGTAGGGAGGAGGGGAAAAGCAATGAGTACAAACAATCAGACATTTGTTAGGTGATATGGGACCTACGAGCATAAGAGAGGCTGCGCTTTCATTCAGACGGTGCAGTAAAATAAACAGAGTGTGACAGCGAAAGATGAATGGGAAGTTAATTCTATTCACATTTACAATATTTCAATGGCAATATTTTCAGAACAATGGTCCCTATTGATGCTACAAGTGCTTGTGCATTGTGCCTGCTACTTGCTGAACAGACGCGACACTATTTGAGCAGCTGTATTCTCTAATTGGAAAAGGGCATTTCCAAAAGTGATGAAAGGCTATATCTCATCCGTGCTGAAACTGTTTGGAACCTAATTCATTTTGGTGCCTGATTCCCTCCACCCCACCCCACCCCCCTTTTTTTTTTTCTTCCTAATTGGGATCTCTGGGAAGATTTGTTCTTGCAAGTGGCAGAGAAACGAGAGGCCAAACCTTCAAGTCTAATAGTTCAGTGTTTTATCATGGGCTAATGCTTATCAGAATAACAAAATAAACAGTAGTTTTGTCTATATTAGAAGGAGTTTGCTGTTACGAACAGGCAATTTAGATATACATCTCCTTTGCCTTTATAAACCGTGTCTCCACTAAGAGGATTTGCTTGTCTACATGGTTCAGCTTGGCTGACAAAATTCCTCTGGTGCATACAAGGTCCCTGTATACTTCCTTATTATAACAAAACACCTGGCCATGATAAAATACATGGGAATTAAGGGGTAATAAATAGGAAAAAAACCCCAACAAAACCCGATTTCCAGTCAAATAACTTATTACTCCTGTTATTAAAGGACTTCCTGTACATAGATGTGCTGTTTAGAGGTATGAATTCTTCATACTCACAAACGACCTAGCTCTGCCAGCCAAAACATTAAGTGACAAGACAAACCTCTGTCCAGGACTCTGGGCCAAGTTTAACACCATCTGTTTGGCTAAAAGGCCAATTTTTGCATCATTCAGCTACAAAAGCAAATTTACATTAATGCTGCGGATCCTGCATGCTTGCTTCCTAGCTGTCTGTACACCAAGCTGCCTGATTTTCTCAATGTCTTGTGCTAAAACCGGCCCCCTCCCTAGCCACAGGGACAGCAGGCTGCTGTAAGCAAGCCCAGGTGCTGGATGATGTCTGGAAAAGTCTGGGTCATTTCTAGTTTGGGATCTAAAAATCACCGATCAGAGCTCCAGCCTCTTCCCTCATTTCATTTGATGCAGCCCAGCCCTCCTTCATTTTGAAACCACTGGTCCCCAGGGGCTTACACAAGTTCCCTGGAATTCAGTCCCATCAGCAGGAGCTGCGCTGGTGGTTTAACCCTTAAGGGACACAGCAGGGAAGGGTAGGAAAGCTTAGAAAGGATTTTCTTAACTGTGGACACATTGTTCTTGAATTACATCAAAGCAATAGAAATCCCCTCACCACCCCTTCCACTCGATCGTATACATTTCTTCTGTCTGTCTCCTAAAATTTTTCTTGTTCTGATGGTCCGTTCCTTGTGCGGAACAACACTTGGTCTTCTAATCTCTCTTTGAAGTGGTGTCCACCTGTGTAGCTCCTCTGGAAAAGCCCTATAGCAGTAACACAGTGGGGGATAAGGCTCCAGGAGGCATGTCATGTTGCCACAAATGAAAACCTGAAAATTAAGAGGAATAACTGTCATTTTCCACCTTCACTGTGACTTTGTCATCATCTTTAATTAGTAATATATTTTATACTGCTTTAGATTTTCAACACAATGCACAATGGATTCTCACAACAATGATAGGGATTAGTTACAGAGATATTATTATCTCTGAACTAGATGGAAAGAAATGATCTTGCAGTGAGAGGACACCTCGCAAAACCAAAAAGATATTGCTTTGATTCAGAGAGGTCTGAGACTGTGGACTAGTAATTTAATTTCCATGCTTCAATTTCTCCATCTTATTGAAACAGGAACACCAATATACATCTGCCGTGGAGGGGCATTCTGATGAGGATGAGCAGGGTAGAGCAGGGCTTTTACAGTGGGAAGTGCCAGCAAAAAATAAAATTAAAATTTAAGAGATGAAGAAAAATTGCAGGTCCAGAAAGGCTGAGTGCTCGCTGAGGTCAGTGCAGTGAACCATCTGCGGAGGCAGTATGAGAAAGTAGAGATGCCAGCTGCCGCTCCCATGGCAAGCAGCTTCTGGCTGAAACCACAGGCTTCGCAGAGCCTCCTGACAATAAGATTACAAGTGTTTTTTCCCCGGGTTTATTATTTTCCAGTTGTTATTACAGATCGCACCCTCCCTAGCAGCATAAGCCTGGGCTGTGTGACTGGTGACATTTTGCAGTGGTGGATGCCACGGTTAGCGAAATGCCTTTTAGTGAAGTGAAAGGAATATCGCTGGTTGACCTTTTGGTTGAGACATCTGTCCCAGACTATTGCATTAGTCAAAAGACAGTCACATGCTTCTTTTCCCCTTTTTCATACTTTTACAGGCCAGAAAATCCTGCATCCTCTGAGCGATTAAAAACATTTAATTAAATGCTTTGAAGGGGCCGTTTCTTGCAGTATTAAACCAGAACCAGGAAAAGCTCTAACTTTCATGACTAATTGAAGAGAGGGGAAATACAGGCTGAAGGAGGGGACAGGGCAGGTTATTAGCGGTCTCCCAGCAGATGTCCCGAGGCGTTCCAGAGGCGCTGGGCTGGTGTCCGCGCTGTGCCTGCACAAACTCCCCTTGCAGCCCTAGCTCTGAGCCTGAGGTTTGCAGCTGGTGCTCTGGGTTCAGCGTTAAGTCTGGTCAAATCTGGTCTATATGTGCTGATCCTGAACGCAGTGGCCTCTGCTTCTGCTGCTTCTAATAGATTAAACTTTTCAGTAAAATTCCCTTGGTTTTTTTCCTTTTTTCCTTTTTTTTTTTTTCCTCCCATTTCAGATCAGCATTCACTCTTCAGTTAAGCCATGCACCCTTTTCTCTCTTTTCAAAAAAATAAAAGCATTGGGCATATGTATTTTCTATAATGAATGCAGGGGCTTGAAGGATATCGGCTCAGCTTAGTTTTGTAGAGAGTTTTGTACTGTAGTTTGTGCTGCGACAGCCTTAAACTGCTCTAGTGCCTGTGTTGGATATATTCTTCTATTTTGCTCAGAAATCCAAGTCAGAACTGAGATGAATTCATGCATGTAAAAGGCAGGTACGTAAGTGCCGTCCCGATTTCACGTCTGAGTGTTCTGTACAGGGATATCAGTTTAATCACTGGCATTTTGGTGATTTCTAAGTAGGCTTTTGGCAGCCCACCTTTGGCCAGGGTTAATGGGGAGACTCCAGGTGGCTGCTATTGCTCGGGTTATGCACTTCTCATGGCCTTTTCTGAAAAGAGACTGATGTGAATGGACACATGCGTGAGAAAGACTGCAGCCTGAGCTCACGGACCAGGCGTGTTTGATTGCGGCTCTGATTCATGTTGGTGACAAAATCAAACCTGTCTCGAACAGAAATAGTATAAGTTTGCGGACGTTAAGTTTTCCAGTTGGGAAAGGAATCGACATCATGTATCTTAGGTGACTGAGGGCAGAGCCTGAATACCAGAAATAAACATTCAGTCTGCAAGCAGGTCACAGGCTTGAATGTGCTCAAACAAATTTTCTTAGACAGGCTATTTAAATAGCCTTTGGTAGACAACAAACATAAATACTGCTACCTGTTCGCAGAAAAGAAATGTGTCTAAATTTCCCACTAATTTTTCACTATGAGATGTTCACCAGAAGATACTCCTCCTTTATTTCCAGATTCTTTTCTTTATGAAAAATATATGCTCTATGTAATCACTCCAAATGCACATCAGACCAGAGATCATTTAAATGATCTTTTAATGCTTCTAGATGATATTCTGGAGATACAATATGACAGCTAAGGAAGCTCATTGTGCTCTGTGAAACATCGGAAAAAAAATTCATTTTTCTCCCAAAGGCCTATACGCAGCTGATACTGATTTTTCAAAGGTTTGCTCTGAACTTGCTTGAACTGTGGTTTTTTTCAGTCCGAAGAGTAGAAAGACAGTAATAGGAATGAAGTGACACTAATAATGCAGTGTCGGTTCTTTTCTTCATTCTCCTTTGCCTCAATATGCAAAGTCTGATATTTGCTGAAATATATTCAGCCCTGAAGGACAAAATGGGGAGCTGGGGAAAAAATAGGATGCCGACTAGCTGAATAGGAAAACTGACAGTGGTTGTGAATTTTCCAAACTATTTCACATTTCAGAGCTTTCACTTCCAAAGGGAAGACAAATTATTCACTGCTCCACAGGTATTTTCAATAGATCACTTCATTGATGAGTGGATATGCAATTAAGCTCATGCTAAAGCACTCATTAGCCATAACACCTATAGCTCTTTAATTATGGGGATGGGAGATGGCAATCAACTATATGAGTTAATCATTGAAAACTGCCTGTTATTAATTCCTCACTGTTTGGGAGCTGAAGCTTGCAGGGTGAGCCTTTACTCAGCCAAAACCCTCCATAAGGGCAGCATGGACTTTGCCAGACAGGGTCAAATGGATGTTAATGGGCGTTTTGCCTGAATTAAGGAATACATGCATCTTGTTGTGGTTCAAAGTTTTCACTTCCCCTCAGTCCTGTACCAAATTCCATCAGTCAGACCCTGCTGCTATGGGCAGTTTTTTGCAGCGTGGCCATTGGAATTATCTGAATGAATCCTACATTACAAACCTATGGTGCATAGCAATTTCCATAGGCAACAGGTCCTTTCTCCCATACAGCCAGCGGGATGCCTTCTTGCTTTTTCCCCTCCGTGGTGAAGATCCCCTCTGCACAGGAGACCCTAGCTTTGGAAAAGGCGTTTGACTTTCAGCTGCCCCATTCTGTTCTGCAGGCTGGGGAAGTTGTCTGCTTCCAGCAAAGATGCTCCTGGGTCTTATGAACAGAATGGCTGCTTGCTGCCAGATGCTTGATTAATAAATATGCATGAGTTTACTATAAATTCAAGGTTTTGCTTCTGAAATGGCTAAGTGTAGCATCAGTCAGTATTGAAGTGGCTTTTCTTTACCACATGCTCCTCACCTTTCTCTTTCCCTGTACAGTTTTGCCTGACAGCTTTATCAAAATGTGAGCTGCTTTTGTACCACGGGCAAATGTATAGGAAGAACAGGCCTGGCAACTGGAATCATTTGTTCCATTTACCTAAACTAGTTTTTGAATCTTAAATTGACAGGAACAAAAAAAAGCTCATGCAATCTAAGAAAACCAAAAACCAGGGCAAAGCTAGTACATTAGAACAGCAATTATTATCCTAAGGTATATATTACAATATATATATATAATATATTGATAAATATGTATTATACACAGTATATATATGCAGTATATATTACAGGTTTTTTTTAAAAAAAGATACTATAAAAAACATTTAAGCTTGGATTTTTTTTTCATTAGCATTACTCACTGCTGCTTTGTTCATTGCTGACATTATTTTAATCTGTATTCTGTACTGAAAGCAGCTTCTGTGTAGTTTTGTTTCTTTCTTGGTGGCATCTCAGTAGAACAGAACATTTCTAACAGCAAACCTGGGTATAAATGATATCCCAACGGCCACCGCCTTACGAGCAGGGAACAGCTTTCTCTGGGAAAGGATGGAAGCCCAAAGGAGCGAGTTCCTGAGGTGAGAAGCAAGGTGTTGTACGTGACAGAGCTCGGGCATTGTAAGATGATGGTTAAACTGGCTCTGGCCCAGCAAAAGAGTCCAGCACGTGTTGGGCTGTCAGCGCTGGAGGAGCTCTGATGCCAGCTGGGTTGGTCCTCTGCTGAGCTTGGTGGTGGCGCGGGCAAAGGCAGGGAACTGGACCTGTTGACTGAGTTACTGCATCACGTGCAGTTTTTACATTTTAGGACTATATTGTCGTGCCTCCTTTCACATAAAATCAGCCCCACCACTGTCGTGAGCCCTTTTGAGCTGGAGCTGGAACATCCCATCCTAGGGGGACTGAGCCCCTTTCTCCTCCTCTGATACTACATGGGCTTGTCACTTGGCATGTTGGACTTGCTCAGGAGGTCAGGTTTCAACCTGAGCTACTGCACATGCCAAACTGCAGTTTTAGCGATTAAAATGATTGCCTAACTCAACATGGCTCTGGCTCGAAGCTGTAAGGGCTGCAATTAATGCACAAGTGGACATTCAGCTTCAGCCTTATGCTTCCTTCATTTGGTCCCCACCAGTTGTGCCTCATCTCCATCAAGGGGGCTGGCTGGTCATTATCTCCACACCACGAATTTGTTACAGCACCAGCAGCCAAAGCAGGGTTCCCTTCATTAAGGGTGGTAAACCCAGAGAGAAATCCAAGGAAGAATGGGCTGAGGCAGGTTTGGAGCTGGTGCAGAGAGAGGGAGCTGGATGAGGGCTGGAGCAGCAGCATGGAGCTGGCCTACCAGGAGGTCTGGAGAAGAGGACAGGAATAAAAGCAAAGCTAGAGCTGATGGCTGCTCTGGCTCAAAAAGAGGGACGAATCCTGAAAAGGCACCTTGCTGTGCTCAGCGCTGTGCATAGCAAACCTGCATGCAGCCTGACCACGCCTGACCGCGGATGCTTCTTGGTGGCCTTGATGACAACGTGATTGTCACCAGCTGAGAGGGTGGAAGGTGGTGTAGAGAGCTGGTGGGGCTTTTTCACCACCCTGAAGAGACTACCCAAACTACCCAAGTAGGTTTTTCATAACTTTAGCAGGACTGGAGTAAGCCGGTTGTTTTCTAGCTCCTCAGGAAGCAGGGAAGCTGCGGAGAAAACACGGCGTGGGGACACGTGGTGGTACTTCTGCTGGATAAGGATAGTACGGTTATTCATTCCTTTCTCACTAACACAGGACAAGGCCATAATTAGCTATTTTAAGGCAAACAGCAGACGCTGTTATTATCACCTCAGTTCAGTTATTATTGTCTGCATTGCAGGCATGCCCAGAGGCCCAAACTGTGTTGAAACACCTGTTTAGAGGACATACTTTAAGGGACACCATCCCTGCTGGAAGACCTTCTTCTGCAGACACAAAGCTGATCCTACGGCACTGGAACGAAGAGAAAATGCATGGTTTACCCAAACTTGTAACTTGGGAAGTCCTTGGTGGAGCTGTAAATCGCTCTAAGGACAGGCTCGTTACTCAAGCAAGGTGGAGATACGGCAGATCTCATCAGCCGATGCTTTGGTTTGGAGTTAGGAAGAAAACATGGTATATGCCCAGAACAATCTACGTTGAATGGGCTGGTGGAAGTGTTGAGTCCACTTGTTAAGAAAGCAGACTGATCACGGGAGGCTTAAGGATTTTTGTACACTTCTTTGGTGGTGATCCCTTTAATCACTTGCTGTAAGTCATCTGGAATGAAAATATCACTATACTCATTTAAAGAAGAAAGATTTTGTAATGCTGTGTAATATGTATGGATTTAGGGCTCTGTGGATTAAATTCGTCAATTTCAAGCATGCAAATTTACTAATCCACACTTTGTCTATAAAAAGTGAAAAGAATCAAGGCAGGCTGATGCCCTGAGGATGGCCAGGGAGTTCCACACATGCCTGTCTTCTGCAACTCCTGTATGGGAAGCAAACATTAGCATTGGTGTTGCAATAGTTACAGGCAGACCAAAGGGACACACTTGCAGCAAAGCACAGGTGGTTTCATCAGATGCTTCTCTATGTTTTCACCTCGCGGTTATTTTTTTTTTCTGACATTTCTGTTCTTCCAGTTTCCTGGTGGTTTAAAGTGTGTATTTGTCACATATAATTCTATTTTCCTGTAATAGCTTCATCCACAGAGAATTCTTTTGGAGAACAGCCCAGAGATTTTTCTGTTTCTTCTTATGCCTTTATTTTCCCTGCATCAGCTATTACATCATTTATGTGGGTTACATCCATACAATTTTAGCTTTTATGTCAGACTTCTAATGCCATAGTCGGGCTGTCAAAATCGCTAAGTCCTGAGGATTTTAATCGAGCAAAATTTGCACTGAATTGCCTGTGATTGCTTCAGAAAGTTGAATGTTGTAATATTTCTAGTAGGTAGGACAAAATAATATAAGAATAAGGCATCAGTAAAAGAATCATTTTAGAGGCCAGTAAATTGAATCACATTGTGCAGTTTTCACAAGGTCAATGATGAACCGGTAGAAATCAAAGAATCTTGATTTTGGGATCAGTTTTAAACCCTTGGTGACAATTTTTGTTTTATAATTATAATGTTTATTGTTAAATTTCATTTAACGCTTTAATTTAATAAATTGTGTACTTGCTTTCCTGCAACTCATTGATAGATCCTGGAATCTTGTATGAAATATTTAATTGGTTTAAGTTTCCTGTTTGTGCTTCGGTCGCCTTTTAAAGATCACTGGACTCCACCTATCTGTACTTTTTTTGTCTTTCTGTCTGTCCCAGCCCTGTCCATCACCTGTGGCTTGCTTAGCCCTAAATCCCACCTTGGACTTGGAGCTTAAGAATTGATCAATTCATGTAGCAAAATACAAGAAAGAGGAAGGAGGATTGTACTGGATTTACAGAACCCTTGTAACTGCTCTTGCATTTGAAGATCCTGCCATGGAGTAGGAGCTGCTTGAGGACAAGATCCTGAGGTGTGTACAGGTAACAAGTCACAGTTTCTGAAAACTGTGATTTTTTTTCTCCACCCTTCACCTGCCTTTCTCTCCTGTCTTCTTTCCCTTCCTGAATCTCTCTCTGAGTAGGAATTATTTGTTTAACTTAATTCAGCAAGTTGAGAACAGATTAAGGATACTCATACCCCTACACTCCAAAAGTAATTAAGCAGAATAAAGGCAATTTCAGATTTAATTTTTCTTGCTCAGTCTGCACCTATGCCCCTGTTTGTGTGCGTGATTAACCTGTTAAACATTTCAATTTCTTTCTCATCCCCCCTCCCCTCCAACTTAACTGGAGTTATTAGCAGCAAAGTGTGAAGTTTGTCAGAAAATTGATTACATGTGTTGCTGCCAGGTTCTTCACAGTATCTTTATTCAAAAGTCACACTTAATAAAACAACATACAGAAAACACATGCGGGTGTTTTCTGGCTTGTATCTGAAAACCAAGCCACAGGTAGGTTTTCTGGGTAACGTGCCTGTTGTGTGACATCCTGTATTTCTGGTGAGCCCTCTGAGCACCTGGCTGCTGTGTGCTACAGGGGACACTGCCTCCTCTGGGGTTTTTCTTCTTTTAAAAGAGAGTGGTGACCGACAGTGCTGTATGCATGCAGCCTGAGATAGGGGAGAACACCCAGTGGGGCTTTTCAGGGGAAATGCTTGGTTGATGGACCAGGTCATGAGCAGGTTCTGGGTAGGCTGCCCAGGGCAGCGGGATCCCATCCATTTGCAGACTTAAGAGGAGATATCAGCTGGATCCTTTGTATTAGAGCTCTGGATGTCACCTCCCAATTTCCTTCCATGTCTCGTTCCTTTAGTTAGTCCAGTTATTTAACTTGGTCCTAGCAGGCTGCTGAAAAGATGGATTTGTAAAAGCAGTTGCAAATTACAGGAGATTAGGAAGGGTTTATGAACTCTGCCGGGCAAGTGCATCGCACAAATGGTGTTTGAACTGATGAAGAAATGAACATAGGCACTCTGGGTTGACTGGTTCCTTTGTAATGTCCCTACACAAGTAGGTGTTAGTGCAACATTAAAAGAGCCTGGCTGGGTCACAGATTTGATAGAATAGAAAATCCTTTAAGATTTAAGGTCAAATGCAGCTCAGAATGGCACACCAGGTGATCCCACTCCATGTCAATATGAAATAGCTGGATTTCATCCTTACTATATCTCAGCATTGTTTGCTGCTACGGGATATGTGCTATCAAATAACTTCTGGGAGGCACTCATCCTCTCCAAGAGAGGAGCTGAGGAAGGCTCCAAACTACTGATGTGCCCACCAGGAGTGTCTCCTTAAACACACATCCCACAGTAAACAAATCTCCTGCTGCTGGCTGGGGTGGTCCATTTCTAGTGGGTCCTTGAATAAAGCAAAGTAAAGGAACAGAAAGGGAGAAAAAAGAATAATACAAAAAGGCAGAAGTGGTACATGGTTTCCTGCACTTTTTGGTGAAGAGCCGTGAGATGGTGGATAAGATTCAAAAGGAGGACTGTTGCCCGCAGCGTCATTGCTCTTGGGGCGCAGGTGCGTGATCCCTTGCAGCTAAAGACCACTTTCCCACTGGGCAGGAGACAAGTTGTAGAACAGGACTAAGTGCTGCAAAGAGCTTTTCTGTCTGGCACTGTAATTAGCTGCGTGATTTGTGGCTGTTTGCGTAGGCACACTCTATCCACTGGTCTCTGCACGCTCATTCATTAATGGGGATCATCGGGCAGGGTTATTTCCCATTACTTGTCATCTTTGCTATCTCTCTGACTCATATTTCTTCCGCTGTGTCTGCATCCACTGTATGACACCGCAACATCAAGGGCAGTCATTTCCTTTGGTACTGGAGGAATCCAGTCCAGCGAGCAGCCAGGCTGAGTTATCAGTCTGGAGAGCTTCAAATGGATCATAATCAAGTCTTCCAAGTCCAGGGGCCTCGTTTCTCACACAGTTAGGTTATTCTGATGCTTGTTCAGATGGCCATTTCAGAGGGACACCTCTGATTCTTTGAGTGAGAACAAGACTGTTACATCCATTTTATAGCAGTATATAAAATCCTCCATCAGTAGGCGAGTGGGTTACAGAGGCAGATGATTACCTGCACGTCGTTCCAGTCCATATGTGAAATTGAGACTTTAGTGCTTAAAATTATGACCCATTTAAATACCTTGGTAATTTGAGGTCTAGGCTTTTGGGGTGTATTATTTTGCAGTGTGAGGCAAAATGGGAGCCAGGGTACCATAAGCAGGGATAGGACTTATCAGGGTCTTGGGTTCAAATGCTGCTCCACATCTACATACACGAAACCCCTTCTTCAGCTTCTGAAAAGTTTGTGCTTATGATTTCTGCCACATTTATTGGTGATAAATTATTTACAAAAATATCCTGTGAATTTATATTTAGGTGCTTCGTGGCAAGTTGCTTTATTTGGCAGTTTGGCCCTGAGAAGTACACCCCTCATGCTTTCCCAGCAGCTCTGTTTCCTCAGTTCTTACAGGAAAGAGTTAAAATCTCCTCCGTATAGAAGAGGACATAAAGAGAAGTAATTTGAATATTTGCCTCAGTTTTCCTGGATAGGAACAGGTAGAGTAACAAGCTCTCTTTTAGCTGCAAGTGCTTTGTTGCCCTTGCTAACACTTTCAGTCAACTGACCTCAAGATACTTGTGTAACCAGGAGCAGAACATGCCACCAGCGGATGCTTAACTTTTTGGTGCCCAGTTAATAGCCAGGTAAACTGAAGCAGAGCTAGGGGGTCAAAAAGGACCAGTGCCCAAGTTTCCTGACTCCTTCCTCATGCACTCTCACCATTAGTGCTCTCATTGTGAAAAATGGATATATTTTCTATTTGAGGCTTTTCATGCAATAGAGGATAAACATTTCTATAGTTGTAAAGGGTCATCTAGGTGAAAAATAAAAGGATGTTTAAAAGTGCAGGTTGGTATTAAGTAATATTTTTTTTAAAAAAATGGTCCATAGAAATGCTTTCTCATTTTGAAGATTCGGTATCTTTAGGCACATTACTATGATGTTGACAAAAACAAGTTTGAAGTCAGTGGGCACAGGCTCCTTGAAAAATTTTTCTACTCCTGAAGTGTAAGATAAAAAAAGTCCAGCGATATCCCTGCTGAGTGCAGCGGTTGCCTGCTGCACAGTTCAGAAGAGACTGGTGATGACAACACAGAAACAACAGCACACAGGTACCTGCTCCAGATGTTCTTCCTTCAGCGTTCAACCCCGCAAGCCTTATGTACGTTGTCATATGCATTGGAGTGGTCCTAAAAGAGAGCAAACAACTGACAAAACCAGCTGGATAAGCATAGCAAAGACACTGGTACACTCAAAGTTAAATTTGCAAAGATTAAGCTGAATGTTAGCCTCAGGCACGTATGTTTCGAATAGGTTGAGCTGCTCTTCCTCCTGTTTAAGTTGGTCATGGAGTGGCTCGTGATGGGCTGTGTAAATTTATGCCAAGGAGCCTTTTCGAGGCGCTTAGGGAAGGTCTCAGGGCTCGGATATGCTGGGCTAAATTTTGATGGCTGTAAATCAATGGGCTGGCACTGCTGTGGTTATAGAGAAGGAGCTTTGGATCCTGCTTTGGTTCCCTTTGCTGACAGAGCCTTTTCTGGCTGCCTCAGCAAGTGCCTATGATACAGGCAGCGAGGGGGGCTTTACGGCAAAAAGGTGCTGCGTCCCTGTCTCTGACATCACCAAGTTTCAAATGGCTGATTGCCCCTAGTCCTTTAGTTTTCAATCTGGATCATTTGTCCCTGCAAGAGGTTTAATTTATTGGAATTAATTTCATACAGCTGCTGGAATACATCAAAGTGCAGTGAGAGGGAGCTGAGCAAACTCAGCCCCCACAGTGCCTGTCGGGAGGGAAGCTGCCATCTGTCTCCCTGACGAGCTGCATTAAGGTTTTTTTGCCTGAGAAATCTGCGTGTTTTGTTTCAGTCTCAGACACTGTTCTTCACAGATGCTCTCTTTAAGCAGCTAATGTCCAATGACAGTGGGCCCTGGGGTAATCACTGACAGTAAAAATACAGTAAAGCTGCAGCTCAGATTTAAAGCTCACCTTTGTAGTGAGGTGGGAGGGAACTTGCTGGTGGGAGACAGCGGGGTGGGATCATGTGGCCGCTTTAAAGGTTTCACGCACACCCTGTGGGGCCAAGCTATTTTGGGGTCAGATCTACACTGAACTTCATGCAGTCATTTTCTCCAGGACAAAGTGGTATATAACGCTGCCTGATGGGAGAAAGACAGTCTCCACCTGAGACACTCTGCAAGATAACAAGGCAACAGAGAATCTCACTTCCAGTGGTGTCTTTAAGCTATTCTTTCGGCAGCTGAGTATTTTTTGAGGATTTTGTCTTTTTTTGATCTAACCAGAAATTAAAGTTGTGCTAGTTCAGCTCAAATCAGTGCAAGCATATGTAATTGCAAAGGTGGGAGCCTTGTGCATGCACTGAGCTCTCAGCTGCGCAGTGCCTTAGCTCAGGAAGGCTCGAGCCTCTTCCCCCAGCGCTGAAATGGTGAGGTCAGATGAACAGGTTGGAAACGTGTGGTGGTCCTGTCTCTGAGCCATGCTCCACTGAGTGACAGCATGACCTTGCTAAGCCACTACAGGACAAAGTGTCTTTGCTTCACCTCTGCTGAAGGCTTTGCTGGCAACCAGCAGCTTTGAGGGTGGGAAACATGAGTTGTTCACCACTTTACTGTAAGAGCAGAAGTGACTGCTTGGCGGTACCACAATGAGATGGAAATAGATATATTTCTGTTTTTACGGCTGCAGAGCTGTTTGCGTGGATTGGGCTTCAACTGGTACAATGTTATGGATGGAAAATCCTATAGGCTTTACATGTTTGGGGGGGAAAAGGAAAGAATTGTTACTCATGACTTTGTGTAGAGCTTAGCACGTGGAGTTCTGACATAATGGGGACATCTAGATATCACTGCAATATGAATGATAAGTAATAGAAATGCAATATCCTGCTAAGATTAATAATAATGAGGTAGAAGGAAAATGACTGCTTCAATGATATGATAATAGCATTTCATGACAGACAGGCATTATAGTTCAAAAAATAGGTAGTCGTAAAACAGTAATCGGGAATCAAAGTGCTCATTCTAGGATGTTTTTACAGTGGTCTCTAATCACTATAATGTGCACTTGTGCTTCAGCCAGTGGGAGGAAAAGGTCCAGCACATCTTTAGAATACAGCAGGGCTTCTCTGTGTTTCTCCCCTTTCCTTGTTGAGGTGCAAGTCCCTCTCTGTGCATTGTAGGGCATATGGTTACCATTGAGATAAGAAAGAAGTTACGAGCATATGTGTTTAGTTTTTCCCTTCCAAATGGCATCAGGAGCATTGGAGCATAGGAAGGGGAGGGAAACTCTGTATTTCTGGGTCCAGTTCTCTCCAGCTGCAGACTGTTTTTTTAGGTAATCCCTTCCTTAATGGATCAAGTTCTGTTTTGGGATTTTTATCTCTGTCATCCCTTTTAGGGGTTGTTTTGGTTCCCCACTTCCTGAATGAGTAGAATCCTTCTAATTTCCAGCCTAAATTTATTCATGGACAGATAGTTCATAACCATTTGCTCTTCTGCCAACATTTTCTTTTCATTAAATAGTTATTTCTCTCCACTGGTGATTAACCTCCTGATGTATTTATACAGAGCAATCATATAACCCTTGTTTCTATTTGGCCAAGCTTTTCTAGGTCCCCTGGTACTGTTAACTTCCAGCTACCAAATATATGAAATAGCTGAAGGTCATATGGGGGAAGATGTCGCCCAGCTCTCTGAGAGCCATACCATGGGGACAACTGACGAGCTGGGAGATGGGAAGGAGGATACAACTCACATACCCATCTACTGAGCCTTGATGAATAGTCAAAAATATATCCCAACATTGGAATATGTGTTTGGAGACCAAAATTCATGTTTATCTGATGACAGTGACTGGCAAGAAGCTTCCACCCACTGGAGAAATGAGGACTTTTGCAAAGCTCTCCCAGAGAGTTTGTGTATCCAACTGGATGTTCCCTTCCTGGAAATTTCATTTACCTCATATCTGCAGGTTTGTATTTGTCACTGTGGAGCCTGTCTGAGGGAAGATACTCTTGTGTGGCATCCTGCCTTCCTGGGTCTGCATTCAATATGCCAAGACTTATTAAATGGGTGTTTCTTGGATGGTGGCTTTTCCTGGATTGTGTGGTTGGCTGGTATGCACAGATAAGGTAATCGCCTCTGCCATTGCAAGGGAAAACAAAACTGCTGCAAAGCAGGAAGACTGGAAATCTACTTTCTATTCTTGGTCATTTTTGTTAGTATAGCAGCTGGTTCACTTTCTGCTGGTGGCCTTTGGGAGACAGCTCAGTGCTGGAACTGCTCACTCCAAATCCCTTGGAGTTACCAGGCTGCCCATCTGACTGGTCCAAATGCTGGAGTCAAACGAAACTCTGGCAGAAAAAAAAAAGAAAAACAAACAACAAAAATAATATCCAGCTGAGTAGGTTTTGCAGGAGTAAATCCATCCACCCTTCCTTTTTCATAATCCTTGCCTTACCTGTAATCCATTGTTTTTCAGAAATGGAACTGGGGTTTTTGCTTGCTGAGGACAGTGCTTTGTGGGTGAAGGTCAATTGAGCTGAGAAGGTGGTGCCATATACTGAATTATGCACTGAGAAGTGTGTAGATCATGTCTCACTGTCCTGAAACACAGGCACTAAATTTTCCCGGTGCTACAGGGTCTTCAGGTTCCCGGCTGCACAGATGGGAAAGTAATGAGCATTGCAGGATATAAGTGCAGCAATAAGAAGGTGCCTCTATGACAGTTTTCTTTGTCATTAAGGCTGTAGCTTCAAACAAATCTGCATATTTTGGTCACGTTGTTTGTCTCTGTTGCTCAGCTGGGTCACACCAACCCTTCAGTTTCCTTCCCAAAGGCTCCCATATACAAAGTCCTTCTGTGCCTCACCCACAAGGCACGACTTTTTCTAGCCAAGATGAGCTGTTGCTTTCCTACACCAAATGCTTTGCAGCACCATCTGCAAAAAGAAATGTTGAAACCTCTGTGACCCTTGGGAGTTTCCATTTGCAGCTGGCTCTGTCTTTAGACCGTTCCTTTTCTGCCTCACCATTGCACACGAAGCATCTGAGTACATAATGGGAGCACTGGAGAGTTGTTCAGCAGCCTTGATACCAGTATCCAGTACTTCTGGTGGTGGAGGAGGAGGCAGATGGTTTGCATTTGGTGTTTACAGTGTTCTTTCTGGGATGCATCCACTGCATTCTGTGGAGGATGTGTTCAGGGATGCTCTGTGAAGAAGCAAGCCATGGCAATGAGCACACCAAAGCATCCTGTAGTCAAAATACAGGCCGTATCCTCATATGAGCAGGTATTCCCACAGCAGGCTAAATTCTACTTTGAAATACTTTGCTTGGCTCCTGATGGGATTGCACCCAGGACCGGTTCAGACTTCAGCAAAGGAAGCCCTGCCAAGAGAGATGATGGCAGGCATGTCACAGTGAATGTGGGAAGGAGCAGCCATGTCACCACCCCCCCTACATGATAGGCAAGGGAGGCCAGGTTTGCCGGGAGCTATGTGGGGCAGTGGGGGTCAGCTCCTGATGGAGGGGCTGGATCCAGAAAGAGCTGTCTGGGGAGCAGGGAAGGATGAATTTATCCCGGTAGACACCCTAAACATCCCCAGCTCTGCAATACCCAGCAGACCCACCTTCTCTACAGCCTCCCTTTACCTTTGCAGTCTGAGCATCAGCTCTGCTGTCACTAATAAAATAAATTTGGGAGCTTTTTCAAGGAGAAGGAGTGCATATATTTATCCTTACAGCTGGGGAAAATCAACTATTACTATATGTCTGGAAAGCCTTGAGACAGCTCTGATTGCCCCAGTGCATCCAGGAGTAGGATTTATCATGGGATCTTCTTTGAGAAAGGGTGGAACCCCTGGGAGAGATAGTAAAATGGCATATCTTTGCAATGAACCTGACATGGCTTTTCTGTTCTTTTGCTTTTGTGAGCTGAATCATCCAAATATCAGAATTTGCATGGCCAGGTTGTCCCAAGAGCAGAATTAATGGTAAATAATTTTCTAAGGGTTTATGTTTTGAGAGTGAACTTTTGTGGGAATTGCCCAGTTTCCAAAATAAGCTGAGGTCACAATATTGTCCTTCTCTCAGTAGGGGTATTAATGAGGTCTCTCCCATCTCTCTGATTACTTGGTACTTCTCTAGAACTTGCCAGAAGCTTAATAATATCAAGACCTTTATCCCTCTATTAAGTTTGGCTGCTGAGAGCCAAAAGATTAAAAAAATATTTGAGAGGAGCTGACTGTTCAACAAACACAAACTAATGTCATAATTCAGCTGTAAACTGGGCCAAAAAAGCGCTGAGGACTGATGAGGAATTTAGCCAACTCACTAATGACGTTCATGGTCACAGCTGGCCCCAGGTGGGAAAACACAGGTGGGATCTTTTACATGCACACCGCCCCAACAAGGCGGAAAAAACCTGAAAACCCTGTGCCTAAGTGTAAAAACTGTGCTTGCTGTTTGATCACCGTTCCTGGTTCTGCTGCAGAACAAACTTCTTTCCCTCCCTGTGTCAATTTGCCTTGCCCGGCATACGCCTCTTTTTTTTCTGATCAGATGAGGAGCTCTCTGGGCAGGAGCTGTCTGTTGCTGTGTGTTTATACAACACCCCTGATACTGAGAACTCCTGCTTGGTTCAAGCTGTTAAGCATTCCTATAAACCCAGTAATACATACTAATAAATAATTAAAGTCAGAGCAGAGAAACTATGAAGAGAACTGAAGCTTGTTTAGCTGGATAAATGGCATTTGACTGCACTTCTAAGCGTGTTTTGAAAGGGAACTAAAATTTTCATTACTTGCCAAGATCTGCGTCATGCCCATCACTGACACCTCGAGCAGCGCAGAGCTCTTTTCCAGAGCCTGTGTAGCTACTTCAGCCACTGTAAGGAAGATATCATCTACTACTACAGATAGCCTTGGGTCCCATCTCCGATTATGACAGATAAGCAAAAGAAAAAGTGATCTGCAATAAGTTCATTTTAAAATGTATTTATTCCTGCTGGGTTTTGCTAGTCTCTGCATGCCACGCAGGATCAGAGAAGTTAGCCTGACTTCTCCTTGCTTGTGAAGACAACTTCTCCAATTTTCTTTCACCTTTTTTTTTTGACTACTTTAGCTTCATTACCACAGGTTACAAACAGACCTGCCACTCCTCTGTGGAAAATATTTTTTCCATGCAGTCATCTGCCTGTCTCTTTTTTTGTGTGTGTATGTGTTTGCTGTTCTAAGTTTTCCCTTTTATTCTGAGGACAACCTCTGTAGGCATCTGCCATTAATGGAAGTTCTGTAATGCAAGGACTGCATGGATGTGGCTGTGGGTGTATGGTGGGGAGGATATACAGCACGGCACAAAGGCAGGTTCCTTGGATGTAAGTATGTAAGTGTTGTAAGAAGAGCAGGGAGTATTTCTGCTACACTGAGCTTCATGTCCCTGATCAGAGCAATAGAGGCTTGAACAGCATCACTTCTCAGATGGTCCGTGCCACAAATTGCCCCCTTACATGGGCTGGCTCTGGCAAATTCAGGGTTTAACTGTAAGCACTGCAAAGAAGCATTATAAAAAGTGTTTGGAAAAAAACCTGTCTCATCTATGGAGGGACCCACCCTCCAAGGCTGGAGAACGCTGGGTCAGCAGCTCCCTCACATCAGGGGCAGCTCTGAGGCTTGAATAACTAACGACACAAACTGGGGAGCTTTGAGATGGCATTTTACCTCTCTACAGATTCTCTGTGCCTGGTGACATCTGGTGTCCTGGGTTTTTGCATGGCTACTTAAAATAACTGTAGGGACTATTTAATAAACAACCTTTAATGTATTATATAATGAAGTAAAATGTCTTTATTTTTCCTTAGTAGCTTTAAGCATTCTCCAGCAGCTATAAAGTTGCCTATTTTTAAATAGAAGCAACTTTGCAAATCTTTTTCTTATACAAAGATTCAATTTTATTACACAAATTTTAGTGGTATTTTTAACTTCCATTTAATAACCTATTGGCCTATTTTAAAACATTTCCTGAGCCTGAACGCAAAGGCTAATGCTTTACAATGCTCCTTCGCTGTTCCCGGTGAATGAACATCTTGCCAAGCAAGTAGCATCTTCACAGGTGATGCTCAGTGTCATCAGATCCTCACTGGAGCCTGAGAAAGGCTGCCTGTAACCTGTGCGTGTCTGCTGGACCCTTCATTACCCCATGTTGGCATCTCCTGCCAACTCTTCTGTGGAGATGAGCTTCACCCTCACCTTCTCATCCTGTAGCATTTTGAGCAGGAACAGCTGAAGACGTTGTAGGTCTTCTGGGGAGGATGAGATGCATTGGTTTGCCGTCTTTCAATGTTCCTCCCATGTGAGTGACTCTGCACTGGGCTGTCCCCAACATGCTGGCTTGTCAGCATGACCCTATGACACTTCAGATAAGTGGTGATACCAATGTGTATAATTTGTATCTGGATATCCAAATACAGATTAGTTCTTCTCCATAATTTAAGACTTGTGTCCTCATGATGGACTATGTTGTTTAGCAACATGGCCTTAATAATGGGATAGTAAATTTTGCTCTCTACACACATAGTTCATCCTCTATGCATGCAACTACAGCTACATGCCAGTTTATTTTATGAAGATGATGGTCCCAGAAGACGTATACACACCGTGTACTACAGAATTTTAAAGCTTACCAGTTGATGTCTAAACTCCCTTTGTGGGGTCCATCTAAACAGCACGAACCCTTGAGACAAGAAGCTACTTTCAGAAACTTTCTGTTTCTCAGTTCTGTTTCTCTGACTGCTGCTTGCCCATCAGTACAGTGGGCAATGTGTGGGCTTGTATTTCTCAGCCATGCCAGGAGACCATATAAATATTTGCACAAGTGCTTTTGGGATCTGCAGTTCCAGTGTCCTCTGCATGGGCTGAAGCCTTCAGTGACTCTGTGAGGGCAGGGTGTGGATCAGGTGGAGCTCCAGGAGGACACAGAGGCCCATACGGACCTCCTTGAGCACCAAGCTGCATGCCAGAACAGAGCTGCTCTGTCTTCCCTTTCCCAGATGCTATTTTGATTGTTGATTTCACACCTTTATCTATGTCTATGTCTATCTATATCTATATATCTATATCTATATCTGTATCTATCTGTATCTATCTGTATCTTTAAAATGTTTGTCACCCAGGCTTGCCTTAAGAAACCAATTTCTCTTGGTATGACACATTCCAGTGAGTTGTCTGATAGTCAGGACAAGAACGTCATTGGCACATTTCTGCTTCAGGTGGGGCAATTAAGAAAATTTGGTGTTGAGAGCAGATATTGTTTTGACAGGGAAGAGTTGCTAAGACTCTGCAAGTCTGGAGAAAAAAAAGACAGTATTGTTAGATTATGTAACTTCTGAAGACAAAGAAGAAGTCTTTTGTTTGCCTAGTTGTTGCTCTAGTCTTAAAGTCAATAGAGCTGAAGCACAGTAATGAAAAAGATCATGTTGAAAATACCTTGTCTCATTCTGTTCTCCTGCCTTGTCTTTCCAACCTGCACTGAATGAAAATGTTCTTTGCTTCTGGACAGATTATCAAATTTAAAGTGTATTAGCAGGCACCAGCTGTGTGCTGTAATTATTTGGCTGAATCTTCTGACGTTAGAACAGAAAATCTGAGTTAATGGCTCAGATGCTCTCCTGCCTGGTTCCTTAATATCCACCACCTTGCACCTGGTACATCTGCACAGAGCGGGGATAAAGCAGCAGGAGGGCAGGAGGGGACTGTTGGGGACATACAGCACAGAGGGACAGATGACTGCTCATGCTGCAAGAGCTTTGTAGCAAAATATTAACTATTTTCTGTTAATAGTCCCAAGCGAGGAAGGAAGAACTCAGTGTTATTTCTTTCCAGATGGCTGTAATATCGCAGTAGTCCATCAGGGCTGGATTCAGCTACCTAAAGAAAGATGTCTAAAGTCTTTGGAGACGCCCAAAAGGAGTGATGAATTTGAATGTCTTGGGTGACTTTCAGGGAGGCGCCCCCAGTACAGCTCCAGCAGGGCTGCTGACCCCAGGGCTGGAGGAGGTAGGCAAGGGAGCAAGCTTGGTTGACATCAGCATGGTTTTGTGAGTTTATTAGTACCTTCTCTGCCTTCTTTTAGTTAAATGGAGAATGGCAAAAATACGTTGCACTTTTAAATCAGTAATTCTTAGTGGTGGAGGCTAATTCAGAGCAGGAGAGGATCAGTAGGCAAAGCAGCGGTTCAGAAAAGCTAAGGCTTTTCATCTGCACTTTGTGTGGTTCTGGGCTTTTGCTTGGGACTAGGCTCGGTCTTGTCATCTGGCCTGATTGTTCCCCTGTGTGCAGAAACTGATTCCGTCTGCAGAGCCAGTCACAGCACTCACCTCCCTGAGGGGCTGGAGAGCTCTGGTGTGCACGTGGTTTAATTTGCCTTTAAAGGAATCTAGTTCATGTGCACCAAAACTACTCTGTAAGCTGAGCCACCATGCAGTAAATAGGGGTGACTCGGAGATCTGCGTTCCAACTGCATGGCAGCTGTGAACCAAAATCCTAAAGTGAGAGACATGGGGTATCTGGAGGAAATTTCTTATCCATCTCCAGTAACTTGAATGCTCTTCAAATTCTAGCCAAAGTTACATGATAATTTAGGTAACTAGTTCATCTCCCTATAAATATAGGGACAGATGTTCATTGCTGAAAAGGACACCTCTGGACTGTTCATTTTTTGAGGTGCACTAGCTGATTGACAGATGCCAAGTGGGCTCTCCAAGCATCGCATGGACAAACCCGGCTTGGCAGAATCAAGCAATTATTTTATATTCAAATATTCTGATTTCAGTTTAGTTGCCAATCTGTCCCCATCCCTTGGTGCCACATTTTTTTCCCCCACTAAAGCTTTTTTCTCTAGCCATGGGGGATGGAAACTTACCTCAGAAATGAAAGCTGAACCTTTGGGGAAGATCTCTGTTCTACCAGTGGGGGCCTTCAGGCAGAAAACTACAGAACACGATGAGACTGGAGATAGAATTGCAAAAGTTGGCAGCCTTTGCATGTATATATTACAGAGATACTAGAGCAGTGTTTGCTAGTATTGAACAAGCCAAAAGGTTTTGACATAGCAACTCTTGACCTTCAAATGTAAGCCTTTAGGAGCAGGGTACAGCATGTACACAGGCAGCGCTATTTTAATAATAAGTTCCTTTTTTGTGCTGGTGCCCACCTTTGCCTCACTTCTCTTAGTGAGCAGGGCTTTCACTAGTAATAATTAGAAAAGCAGTAGCTCCTCTGGGGCTCTGAAAGGTAAGAAAATACTCAAACCCACACAAAGTACTATGTGGATCAAGTTATTGCATGTGAAATCCCGTACAAGTGCTACTTGCGGTCAATTAATCCTGGCAAATGTATTTCTAAGGTTAATAATGTAAGCAGTGGGCAAAACAGAAATCTGATATGGAATGTACGTGATCTGCTATACCATTTGGAAAAGGGCCAGTATGTTAAATTGGAAATGCTGGTATAATTTACCGTGATACATCCATCTTGACTATATGTAGTAAATACCCACTGGTTGGATTAAACTAACAGAGTGCTTGGCAGATCCCCTGAGCTTTCTGTCACAAAAGAGAGGGAATCAGGAAATTCCAAGGTAAATTACATATGAAGAAAGCCAAAGGAGATTTTATAAATGGTTCATTTATGTCAAATTGAGAAGAATCCAATACAAGTACAGTCTAAGCTAATTCTTGTTCCACATGCTCTGCATCGTTTCCAATGGTTGTGCAAAAAGAATGCCAGATATCGTTGTCAAGCAAGTATAGAATTGCTACAAGCTTTTTACATCAAACACACATAGGAATAAATTTCTGAACAGGTTATGAGACAGGTTTATTAGAACCATTCTTGTACTGAGATTAGAATCAGAGCTGCTAGTCCATATTGATATTCATTAATTCACAGGTAGTCCCGCATTTTGTCCCAGACATTACAGGTTAGGTACATATCCACCCTTGCTTTCTCTAGGGGGGGAAAAAACCCAACCAAAAAACAACCAACAGCTCAGACCCTCTCTCAGACAGAAAGCATCTTTGCTGGCAGTATTAACTATATTCTAGAATAGCACTGTAGGTAAACTTTAGTCTGCCTAATTTAAAAATGACAGTTAGGTATTAGGAAAGAATGATTCCTAGATGGGAGCTTATTTCATTAAGACTATCTTATGCACATGGAATTAAAGTAATTATTATTTTTTTCTGCATAGTTATCATGAGCCACAGTCATAATGAAAATCAGGAAGGTTTCATAGGAAAATGTCTTGTAAAGCAGGGACTTAAAAGGTTTTCCAGTTTTCTTTAGTCTCACGGTGTAATAAATTGGGAAAGAAAATGCAACCTAATGTCTAGTGCAAGGTGCTGAATGGTAAGATATCTATATTTATTCCTGGCTCTGGCACTGAGTCATTGCTTCACCTGTGAATGAGATGGCAATGATAAATTCAATTTTATCTATACCCAAAGGATGCAGTGATTTCACAGGGTTCAATTCTGCTTTTAAAACATGTTTTGTAATACTCTGATGAAATATTGCAATGATATATTGTTGTGTTTCAAAAAAAGCCCTACAAGAGTCATAGTTGAAAACCTGTACTTTAATCTGCGAAGTGATTCAGCCCTTGTGAAAAATCAATGTTTCAGCTACAAATAACTGGTCTGTTTCTAAGAGACTTTTTAATATAACTTACTATAGAATAATATGTAAATTTTATGGTGTTTTGAAATTACCTTTGAGATACTAGAGGAATGAAAGTGATGAAATTTTTTTTTAAAGGGTTTAAGGTAATCTGCTGAGGTTAGAGCACTGAATCTGATCTCTACTCACAAATTGGTAGAGGTATAACATGGATGACTAGAACTATGATACATACATAGATGTTATAAACTGAGGAAAAGCCCAATTGAACTTTTATGAAGGCAAATTGTATTGCGGATATGTACTAGATTTCTTTGAACAATTCACCACGTATGAGATTGGTACTGTTGAACTGGTTTACCGAAAAGACTTTGACCAACTCTTTCACTAAAGACTGTTAGAGAAACTAAATAATCTTGGGGTGAGATGAAACATCCTTTCATGGGTTACTAACACCTGCTTAAATTGTAGCGTGGGAATTACTAATCACTTATATCATGTGGAAGATTACCAGTGGTCACCCCCAAGGACATGTGCTGAGACTGCTGTCACTCACAACTCTTACGTGAGCAACAATAAAAAGAGTGAAGATGCAAGGAAGAAAAGCTTAAAAATAGGAAATGCTTTAGGATAGTCAAAAAAGTCTGAAGTCATGAAATCCTGATTTCATGATACAGAGTGTTTTGGCAGTAAAATTGCAGATAAAGTTCGATGTCAGTAAATGCAAAATGATACACGTGTGGGGGGGAAAAAAGAAACAACTGTAGCTAAAACGCACAGTGATGAGCTGTCTTACCTGTCTTTGAATCATGGTATGCAAAAATGTTGCCATAAGTTCAGCAGTGATCAAAAAAACAAATTCAGTTTAGAAATTCTTAACAAAGGAACAGAAAGCAAAAAAGAGTATATCATGCCACTGTGTAACTCCAGGGTATGCCCATTTCTTGGCCAGTACACGCAATAGGTATTGCATTAGAAAGAGGAAAAAATCATAGCTAGACTGGAAAAGTAAGACATGAAAATAGAGAAAGATTATTAGAAACATCAACTGTCCCAGAATCCATAAGGTTGGAAGGCATCTTTGAAGACCTACTCCGATCCTCTGCTCAGACCAGGAGCAGCCAAAGCAGGTTGCTTATTACCATGTCCAGGTAGATTTTGAGTATCTCCAAAATGGAGATGTTTAAATGTTCCCTAACTTGATCCTTATCCACCAAGGATAAGTATTCCTTGCTGCAGACTTTGCTGCTTGTCTCAGGGGCCTGCAGCTCCTGAATGCTGGGCTTGCCAATGAAGACTGAGGCAAGGAAGGCATTGAGTACCTTGGCCTTTTCTGAGCCCTTTGTCACTATGTTCCTTGCTCCATTCAGCAGTGGGCCTGTTTCCCCCCCACCTTCCTTTTGTTACCTATGTATCTTTCTTGCTGCCCTTCATTTCCCTTGTCAGATTTAAATCCAGGCAGACTTTGGCTTCCCTAATCCCATCAGTGCACATCAAGAGTGTCTCAGTACTCCTCCTGAGTTACCTAGTCCTACTTCCACCTCTTGTAGACTTACTTTTTTCATTTGAGCTTTATCAGGAACTACGCATTTGTCCATACAGGCCCCTTATCCCCCTTTGCTTGACTTCCTGCACAAGTGCATGGACCAGTCTTGAGCCTGGAGGAGGTGATGCTTGAAAATCAACCGGCTCTCCTGAACCCCTCTGCTCCCCAGAATAGTCTGGGGATTCTTCCTAGCAGGCCCCTGAACAGGACAGTCTGCTCTCCTGAAGTCTAGGTTGTGATCCTCCTATCTGACTTGTTCCCTTCTCTTAAGATCCTGAAGTTCCCCATCTCATGGTCACTGCAACCAAGCGGGCCCCTGACCTTCACTTCCCTTACTACTTCTTCCTTGTCTGTACCTGTTAGGTCCAGGGAGCACCTCATTATCATCAGTGCACTCTGGAAACCTACTGGATTGCTTGTGTTACCCTTCCAGCAGATATTGGGTTGGTTCAAATCCCACATGAGGACCAGGAGCTGCAGTGTAAGGCCTCTTCCAGTTGTCTGAAGAAGGCCTCATCTCCTTCTTGTTGATCAGGCAGCCTGCAGCAGACACCCCCTACCATGTCATCCACATTGGTCTGCCCTCTAATCCTGACCATAAGCTCTGAGTTGGCTCATCCTCCATGTTTCAAAAACCTAGATTACTGCTATTCAGCCCAGAAGAAATGACTTACCAGAAAGGTAAGAATAAAACAGTTTTTTTATAATTTGGGTGGTGCAAAGAAGATGAAGAGAAAAAGGAGCTTCACTGTTCACTGTTTCTCACAGGACAAGAACTAGAAGGCAAACTGCACCTTAAATAGGCCAAGAGGAATATACTTTCAACCAACGCATGGTCAAATTATGAGCTTCTTTGCAACATGTATTTCTGTAAGTCAGATATCCATGTAATCCGAAGACAAATGTAAGGAGGATCAAACACTGTTACTAAACACTAGTCTTTAGTTACTAAAAATAATTGATTGGATACCGCCCTTCTGAATGCTAGAAGCTGTAATGCAGAGCAGGCAATAATCACTTTATATTTGTCCTGTTTTCTAATGTGCTTTCTGCTTCTGGTCACTGCTGGCTGCTACGCTAGGTGGATCTGTTGTCTGAGGACAGGAGGTTTCTCCCTACGATGTATTTATATCTATATGCTGGGCAAACCTCATTCTAATGCCATTCAGCTATTGCTGTCTTTGGATTGTATATTCTTTGCAGGCAAGGTAGCATGCTTGGTTACAAGGGGTAAGATAATTAAAAAGCAGTGCTTATACTGTGCCTTTTCATTTGAAGAGACAGTGGGCTAGAATACACACATACAAATATTCTGACTACAACCTCAGGGGTTCAATTTTTGGACATTTCAGTCTCTAACTGGGAGCCAGTGGCTCCCAACCAAGTAGCAGTTTCTATCTTCTTTTCCCTCCTCTGGTTCCCTGATAACGTTCAAGGACTTAGCTAGAAAACGTTCAGACACAAAGACAAAATGGGCCTAAATTAAGTTTTAAAAAATCTACAAGAAAAAGGGTTATGGTGCTGTTATGGCAGTTCTGTTCAGAAGTTATTAGTTTGCAGTGCCGTTCTGGAGACAGCCAGGGAGAGACTACCTCGAAGCTCTCCATTGCACAATAGTTTCCATATGATGTATATGACTCTGGAATGGGAAGGACTCGTAAATCTTTAGCAAATTGAATCCTGCACAGGATTCACAGGATGCTCCAGAGAAGCACGGAATAAGACTAGCTTATCAACCTGACCTAAATAACCAACAGTGAATCTTAAAGAGGACAGAAAGTGTCTAGGGGTAATAAAATAGGCAGAAGTGCTTGCAAACTTATTCTAAATACCAATTGATTCCACTTCTAATAGCTTTCTGAATCCATCAGCACAGACCAGGGAAATATCTCTTTATAACACATTTCTTCCAGGAAGCTTGTGAGCCTTAGTCAAGGTAGTAGGAGCTGAAGACAAAATTGATAAAATAGTGGAAGAAAATTCCAAATGAAAATCGTGGCTCTAAAAAGTGACCCGTTAATTTTCTGTTCAATACTGGTGGGTGCCATATAATTCTTAATGATGTCCTTTTTATAAAAAGCTAATGAAGGAGAGCTGGAAGTGGCTGTGGAGGCAGCCTGACGATGTGGGAGTGACCCCATGCCTAAATACCAGAGGATACTGAGAGTGGCACCATTTAGCATAGCTATCCCTTCGACATTTTCATTTAACAAGCTGCTACTTCTGTTAACAGTTTTTTATTGTGGCTCCTCTGGTTTTTAACAGGGAGAGTGTCTCAAGCAGAATATAATCATGTACAGCCATTAAGCGGAGACATGTCCAACTGGGAGTGACCTCCTGCTGTAATGATTAGGTGGACTTGGTAGACATGTCCATCATAGCTCTGGAGCTTTCATAACATCCAGCTCCACTTGCTTGTTATGAACCCACGCTTGATTTGATGCCTCACTGGCCTTATACTGCCTCAGGCATGACTTCTGTAATGCAAAGCAGAAAGGATTTTGTGGAGGTATTGAGAAAAGACACTGACTGAATGTGGCATTAGGATGAAGGGACCTCTGACACTAAAGGTCCTTTCTGCTGCCAAGCAGATTCTGCAGAGCAGTACTTTACTTCAGAGAAAATGGAGAGCACTCATAAATGCACTGGATTGTATGTCACGAAGTCCGTTCCCATACTTTAGAAGGCTGGTTTCTTTACAAGGTCCATCCTTTCCAAAGAAAGTCTCAAATAAACCAGACCAATTGCCCCCAGCAGAACCTGTGTCTCTTGAGGGGGCCACAGGTAACACTCAGAAATACCCCCGCACTGAAGACAGCTGCTGGGAGAGGCGAAAGCCTCAACTTGCCTGTCCCTGTGCTACCCTGGGGACAGGCAGGCATATCCAGGGAGCCCTCAGCCTGGCTGGTGCAGGGCTCTCCAACAGGTTGGATGAGTGGTCAAAGGGACTGATTTATGTCTCTCCTCTCACGGTTGGGGGAATCTCTAATGTAAATTAGATGATTATATTTTAAATGGCCAGGTCCCACTGTAGCCATATAGATGATCCACTTCAGTGCATAAGCCATATATTTTACTTTTATTTTACTGGGACATTACCAAGTGTTTAAAGTCAAATGCTTAAATTCTGTGTTGGGTAGAGGTAGTTGAGACATGACTTCCTAAATTTGGACCACAACGTGAAGAGGAACTTTTTATATATTTTTTTATATTATTTGCTTTTAACAAGCACTTGAGAGGGTAGCTGATGTAAAAGGAGCTATATAGAAACATGAATGTGATTCTGAAGCAAATGGCGTATTAAAATAACATCACTGTGAGCTGTTGTTTGCCTGCTTCTTTCCAGTATGGGTCTCCACAATAACATTGCAATCATTGATAAAGAAAGCAAAAATACATTTTTTAGAATCAAAGAAATACTTGATATGCAGCAATGCAGCAGAAAAGTGTTGGCAAATGCACTGCACCAATAGTCTGGCAACAGTCTTACTTCTGCAGGCTTTGAACAAGCTATTAATTGTGACCATTTTCAGCCATGCCTAAATGAGTTGCTTTTATTGAGTTAACTAGATGTTTGTTCTTGCACCTGGAAGTGAACCCAAGTAAAAAATGTTTGGAATTAGTCAAAATATGAAACACATGATGAAAAAAATCTCTAGGTGACCACACTGGTTGTGCAGCTTTGTACAAATATTTTTTTTCCTGGGGACTGATGCATATTGAGTGTAGCAGGCTGTTCCACTCAGTTGCTTGTTTTACTCTTCAAGAGTCTATTGTTCATCTGTTCTGCAAACACGGTAAGTATCTGTTCTGATCTGTAGTCCTAAGAGTTGCTGCAAGTCTCCCTTTATATCTTTCTCATCACTGTTAGGACAACAGAAGGAATTTTGTGCTGTGATTGAGGTTGTGCCATCCCATTGACTTGCTGAAAGAGTGTTACTGAGGTTCAAGAGGGCATAGAGAGCTGGTGGTGTACCTGGGGTTGGTGTTTTACGTCAGGTGATTGCATGACTGCAGTTGTTGTAACCATCCTTGAAAATATTTTTAATGGTTTATTGAAATTAAGGGAGAAAAAGAAGAATATAGTTGAAGAATTTGACATATAAAGTATGAAATGTGGTTTTGACATTAGGTTTCCCTCCAGCACTGAAAAAAGTAATTGTAGACGAATCTCTTGGTTGGTATTAAAAGTAGTATAAATAGTGTACTTGGGGAGGAAAAAAGTTACTAATTTGCATGGTCTGGAATTTTATTTTTGAAGCTCAATCCTGCTTCCTTTTAGATAAAGCAAGACGAGCACACACTAATGAGAAGAAAAGACTGGGAGAAGATGTGTCTTGTGCTGGTTTTCACTTCTGGCTCACTGTGGGAAGGCATTGACCCAGCTTTTCATTTGGAAAAACACTTGGGGAAATGGAAAGCTTTTACCAGCATTGCACTGCTTAAGACATTGCTCCTATCTGGGCTCTCTAGAATCTGCAGCAGGAGTCAAGATTTGTGTCTGTACATTGCAAGAAGCTGGGATTGAGTTTTGCTACAGGACTGATGTCCTTTGGTACTCTTCTCTGCAAACCTGAGCAGGAGTCCTCACAGTCTCCCCGTTGAAGGACTCCCCCGGGGAGCCCAGGAGATGGTGAGGGAGGCACCAGCCAGGGTTTTACTGTGTTTCTTCCAGCCGTTTTTCATTTAGTGACCACATGTCAGCACTGCCGCCGAGGAAACATTCCGATGAGCCTGGCTGCAACCATCTATCTCTCGTCTCTTAACATTTCTGTTTGTTATCCAGCCAGTGGATAACATTATACAAAATGCCTTGTTGAAATCAATCCTACTTATACCGTGTGTTTTATCTCCAGCTTGTGGATACTTTTGTTTGCAACCCCACGTAACAAGCCGAGACAGGTCCCTCGCGCATCACAGCACTTAGAAAACGGGTCCTGTGTAAATAATACCTTTCAACTCTAACTGGGGGTCCCCGAAAACCATTTCTTTCTCTTTAAGAGACTTACTTTCCTGCTATGGCTCAAATTCTACTCCTCTGGCTCAGAAGGGATCACGGGGGTGACTTACACATTCATATCAGGCAAGAGTATGTGACAATATATACCCCACTGTGGCCTCCCTCCCGGGCGATGTGGGACTACAGTTTTATTCCCAAGCCCCACCTGAAAGAGCAGAGCTTCCTTGGGCTGGAGAGTGAAGCTGTAGGGCCCTCTTGTGGGAAGAGCACAGCAGTCCTACTCGTTGTGAAATTCTATATATTCGCGTGAAAACCTGCAGTGAAGTGCTGTCGCCTGCTGAAGCATCGTACGATGATGTGCTTTGTGTGGCAGCCCGGGTATCTTCCATCGGCGCTCAAATCTGACTGCCATCTGCAAGCTTGGCAAAGAGAAAGGGTTGTTTTTATAAACTTTAGCCCTGCAAACAGCTGCTGACCTCTCCTCCTCTGTCCCTGATCTTCCAGAGTGGTTGAGTGTTTTTTTCTCTACCCTAGTCATGGATGTTGACTCCTAAAACCAACCTCTCTGCTCCATTCAGCTGGGCTCAGTGGTGGTGGGACCTCATCCTTATGTGGATGAGTTCCGTCTACACCACAGTCATGCCATGACCTGGGGACCTGCAGCATCCCCTTCTCTCCTCCAGCTGCTGACCACAGCTCCTCATGCCCCAGCCCAGCTGCACTCCCACCAAGGAGGGCTGTGGGTCTGTGGCCTCACCTCCTTGCAGCGTGCCTCCTCCTCTCTGCCTCTTGCCTGCTGGCCTGGAAAAACCCTGGCATGGCTTCCTGGAGGCTTCAAATACTTTTTGCGTCTTTGCACCTGCTTCAAGGAACTTGGGGCCACATCTTGACCTGGTATGTTATCTGTGGGCTTAGAGGAGCTGCAAGCTTGCTGCAGGCAGTGAGGGATGCTGGAGCTGGGACCCCTAGGCAGGGGGAATTAGCACAGGCACCTGCTTTATGTCAGATCTTCGGACAGAAGTCATCAGGTTTTAGCTCCGGAGTATGCCTAAAAGGTCAGTGAGAGGAGCTGTGTCTGGTTTTACTCTGGGCAGTCAATGGCAGGAGCTGGATGTTAGCTGTTTTGTATTGAACCACACTAGGCAGGAGTGTGCTGAGGGTTTTGAGGGAAACGTTGCTGGTTTTGGAACAAAAGATATTGATGAGCTGTTGAAGCCTATTGAACCTAAAGCACTGAACTGTCCTGTGTGCTGCTGACATGGACCCTGAATCTCACAAACTGGAGTAAGAGACCAAAGGATTGATCAAACCCTTCAACACCTCCAGCAACAAAGAAATACAGATCACAAGATCTGGAGCTAGCACACGACCTCAGTAAATATCTTGCAATATCACACTAAAACCTTTTGCACACCTGGCTGCATCCCTGAATTGTCTTGTTCATGGTGTTACCACAAACTAAATAAAAAATAAATATTTCTTATGTGATTTGCTAAACATCAGAGCTTGGATTCCAGGAAAAACAGCACGACTCAGGATGCTAGTGTTACTCAAATTAGCAGCAAATCTTGGGAAGAAGGATCAGGCAGCCCATTGCTCTGCCTCAGGGGCAATCATTTATGATGCTGCAAAATCCCAAGTCTGTATAGCTTTGGTAGAGCTTTACATTTATTTTGTACAGTGTGTAAAGTATTAGAAGAAGAAACTCAATTCACCTTAATTCACTTCTCTCCTCCTAGGACAACAGATGCTTCAAAAATTAAATTCTGTTTGATTTCCATAGTGTGCTTTAACTAAAATGCTATGTGACATCTATAAACCAGTGCAGGAATTATACTTACAGAGCTGACGTAAAATGTTGTTATTTCTTTCTGCAGTAGTGCTTTGCTGGGCCTGCCTTGTATCCAACAGGCTGTGGCACAGTTTTAAGAGTCCTGTTGGTCTTATTCCACCCTATGACTTGTTGGCAAAGTCCCAGGTTTTATGGGCTGCAGGGAGTCATTCCTTTTGTGTGTCCTTCTCAACCATCCCAAGTGTTTAGAGTTACATTCCAAATCCATGGGCGTAATGGAGATCCAGGTTATGGAGCTGTTCCACAAGTATATATTTAGATCCAGTTCAGGAAAGGTCTAAAAATGTGTCTGAATTAAAATATGACAAAACAACACCATCCAGAGATAACCGAGCTGTCTTGGAACAAGCTAATGCCATGCTGGAAGCAGTACAGCCTTGGTGGTACAATGTTCTCCTGGGGACATTTTAACTCCAGTGGGGCCATGCATGTTAGTCTTGGTACAGTGCTTTTGGAAATTAGGCACATTCCTCAAGCATTCCCACTGATTTGTTCAAAGCTAGTCTAGGTAGCACTATGTCACACTGTAGGTACGATTTCTAAGGGTGTATTCCCCTTCCTATGCCCCAAAGCTGAACGCTATTAGTATTGGACTGAGTTGGGATAGTGCTGTCTGATTTTGAGCATTGCAGCTCAAAACGTGCACCCACATAAGTGGGAAATGTGCTGAAAACTAACTGCCCATTGGGCTCAGTCCTTCTTCAGTTGAAGTCAGTTGGGGTTTCACCACTGATTTCCATTGGGGAAAAATCTGGGATCCCAGCAGCTGTCAGTGCAATATTACTGTAAGATAGTGGTAGGTAGCTGCAGGCAGTGTGATTTGGAAGAACAAATTTGAGCAGACAGGGGTTAGATCAATATCTAGAGGATGATTATCTTGGTCAGAACAGTATTTTCCATAGCCTAATCCAATCTAAACAATCTCTAAATATATCACAGACTGTGAAATTTCAATCCCTGTCCTGTCAGCTTGTTCATGTGAAGATGGATGACAAGCCTGATGAAGTCAAAGGGCCCAATCCTGCTACAGCTGAAGTGACTAATAAATCTCCCATTAACTTCAGAGAAGCCCTAAAAGAGTCACTTTGTCAAATTGCTCAATTAAACAGAGGTAGCAAGGTCTTCTCCAGGTGTAATGGGTTCACAGCCGTTGCACGTGCACGAGCCTTCTCCTCAGGGGAAAGGATCATCTCTGCAAGCTTATGGAAATCAAAAAAACAAGCCTAAAAGAGATGGAGATCATGTTCAGGATAGGAGGCTGCTGCTTTAGGCGGCCCTTGGCCAGAAATGACTGCACAGGGACTCAGTGAAAGCCATTTATTTTGCAATATTTTTTTGTGGTGGTCAGGTGCTCTTGGATGTGTGCAGATGTGTTTGTCTGCTCCACTGTAACCCCTCGCCTATGGCCAGGTATGTGCTTGGAGGAGGGAGGCACTGCTGGACAGCAGAATCTTCATCTGGGGTGACATGAAGTTAAAGAAATGAGAAAACTGAACAAAATTTGGCTATCCCATTGAGAAGATGTCTGCCTGGAATTCAGGCTTTTTGTGGAAAAGGTGGCCATCAGGACTGACAGCTCAGCCAGCCAGGCAGCCCCCAAAGTGGGGCAGCAGCCTAAGGATGGTGCAAACTGGGGGCAGGGTTTGGGATGGTGTCCTGATTTGCCTTAGGAATCCACCCAGGCAACCCTATGGGCTGATTAACAAACGCATAAGTGTATGTTTGCAGACTCGTTACTGATCTAAGACCAGGTAAGATTAATTGCTGTTGCAGTAATGAGCTTGTGGATGAGCTTACAGCAGCACTTATTAAGTACCTCTCTGGGAATAAATATCTCTCTTCACCCAGGTGGAACCCCCCAGCCAGTGTTACGAGAAACTTCCACTGTCATGATGGGAAAAATATGAAAAAACAAGATTGCAAATTCACTCAGCGGATCTGCCCAGCAGGCTACAGGCTGGAACTGTAATTCTCACTCCAGCCATCTTTGCTTTGCCCTCAATGCAATCACACATATCTACATATAAGCCTCTTCCTGTTTATTGCAGTAAATAAATATTTTGCTAAACTGAAAAAAGTAATGAAATTGATATGATAATGAGGTTAAATTTTTAGGTATAAATATAGCCATGTAAAAAGGCTTTGCTCACAGGAATTCATTCTGACTGCTGCTAAAACCCTGGCGCCTTAATCATATTAATCATTTAAAACTTTAACTGCTGCATGTTATTTAAAACTTAAAATACCTCCAAACAACTTTGGATGCCTGTAAGGCTTCAACAGATGTTTTCCTTATCATTACAATGCATTCTTTCTTATTTCTCACTTCCAAAATGCTATAAAATATTGTCAAATTATGCAAAATTAAAAAAAAATAAAGTTGAGCTGAATAGTACTGGGAAAAATTAGTCTATTCACCTTTTTGGGTGTATAGTCAAATGAAAAAGTAATGGATTCTGAAAATAATCATGTCAGCAGCGATGTCGGGAAGCTCACCTGGGTTATGGATTAACCACGCTGTGGGTGCAGAAACACACAAATGTGTTTTTTCCATGTGCAGTCAGCTTGGATCCAGGAGCACACCAGTTGGCTGCACATTTTCTGAGACAGGTCAGGGCTGAAGTCAGTCTACCTGCTCATGCTCAGTGAGGAGATGAATTTGGTACCTGCTGAGAGATCCACACTACGCTTCTCAGGACTTTTTAGGCATAGCAATAACAATTTGTTCTCTATAGCTATAGCATTCGTAAGTAAAACACACCAGAGAGGCTGGCCAACTCATTAATTAAAATAGGAAAAAAAAATGCATTTGAAGAGAAACACAGGGTAATAGCTGCATCGTTCCTTTGTAATTTACAACAGAGAGATTACTCAGGCCAGGTCCTGCATTTGCAGATTCAGTAGCCACTTTGCCATTGGTTCGGCACTTATAGGATGAAACCTGCTCAAGCCGCTCTGAAAATCTAAGATAAGGCTAATATCAAAGAAAATTCTTTTATTTCCAGTTAGGATTTAGCAATAGGTGAAGCATTTTCCAATATTAATCGTTCAGACAGGTATAGTTGCAAGGTGTCTAACTCTCTTGGGCATCCAGGGCTCAGCAGTACCTATACCAGGCTCAGCTTGCTCTTCAGGAAAAGTGGATGTGTCCAGTGATTACATGGTGGGGTCAAAATATAAAGAGCAGCTTGAGGCTAGTAGCAGAGAGGGTTCATGATAGCTTCATGACTTCTAAATCAGGAGCATTTTCCTTTGTTTCTAGTCAGAAGGCTGAAGCAGCGCTGCTTGGGGGGCAATTAGGTTGCTAGATCAACTAATGCTTGCATGACCCGCTCTGGGCAAGATCCTCATCCTGGTTTCAAATGAACTGGTTTTATTTGAAAAATTGAAACTCACTTTCAAGAGAAGGAATTTGTTCTGTGCTGTTTTTTAAGAATGGATTTGATGCACTGGCTGATGAGTTGGCTATTTAGCTACAGTTTACATTAATTTTACTTTGGTTTTGCTGAAAGATTAAATCAAATTGTCCATATCTGCCACATGTTGGATTATGCTACAGGCATGCTATTATTTCTACAATGACAATTAGGTGATGTCATGTCTACTTTGTTCTTTGGGCATTCTTCCCCACATCTGGTGTTTTGGGAAGAACGTAACATTCACTAAACCAGGAACAGATTACTCTAACATCTAATGCTTCTTGTACAAATTAAGGCTCTGATCCTGTGAAGATTTATTCATATGCTTGCTTTCATGTACAATGAGTTGTCCCATTGAACTTGCAAAATGAATAAAGTTATGCTTATTCATAAGTGCTAGAAGGACTCGTGCCTAAATAATGAAACTGAACACTGACAGTATATAATTATCCATAAGATTCAGCTATAAACATAGCAGAATCCACCTCCAAAATAAATGTAGGAAATGGAGTGGAGAAGCCTGTGAGAGTATTTCTACTTTGCCTCATTCACAGCAATTTTGCACTGTTAGTAATAACCAAACCGGTAACCTAAATTGCCTGCTGCTTGTGCTATATATGAACTCTGGCACATGATTTGGTTTCTGCATCCATTTAGACACTTACTGTTGCCAATAGATGTTAAAAGTGACACAGAGGTGGAAAGAAAGGTCTCTAAATAATTTCAGTGCACTTTGGAGACCGCAATTTATTGCTAACAGCCATCCATTACTTTAATAAAATTAACAGACATGATTCTCACCATGTACACAGTCCATTGCTTTCAGAATGACTCCAACATTGCCAGTCTAGATAAATTTTGTCACTTACATGTCCTTAGTCCTTAGATTTTACATCAATTTAGGTTTATTCATAGTTGGCCAAAATACAGAGTTTCGAGTTGGCAGACAATAATAATTGTTACTCAAAAAATATCTAATGAATTGGAACTTTGAAAACAAAAATTGCTCACAGAGGCCCCATGGTGTGAAAGAAAATGGCATTGCTGTTTCTTTCACCACTGACAAGAGAGGAGTGTTGGTTGAATGCATAAGCTCCAGAGGTCTCTGGTTGACTGTCCACCACATTCCCTGGGTGGGTTACAATGCTCCCAGGCTCCTGGGTCATCATCTTGTGATATGAGGGCTGGTGTGGTAGGCTGTGAAGCTTTAAAAATCAAGAAATAGATTTTCTTTCTAGGAAAGGACCCGGAGAGCTTGAGCAGCTACTTCCATTTTCAGCATCCTGGTTCAGCGATCAAAGTGTGAGAGCCTGGAGGCCTGCAGCTGCAGCCAGGACCTCACAGCTCTCAAGCAGCTGACTTCACAGCAATGTCACTTCTCTCGCCCAAGAGGCACCGCTCAAGGGAGCCATGCTTGCAAGGGACTCTAACATGCCCCTGTGGAGCCACAACTGTGAGAGCCCCAAGGTCTCCAAGGGCAAATAGACCCAGGTCTTGGCTCTGGAGGGCAGGGCTGAGAAGACCTAAGTGCCTGGGTCTCTCCAGCTTCTTGTAGATGCATTGAGTCCTCATCATTACTCTCTGAAGCCAGGCAAGTTTCTGTGGGAGAGATGCCTCTGGTCTACCAAGAGCTCAACAAACTTGAGATGTTTCAGTTGAAGGATTTCAGTTCAAACTCTAGCTTTTTCAATTAATTGCATCAAAACTTTTCTGACCTGCTTTAGGTAGGACATGTGATACAAGGCTAGCCTGGACTCAGAAAATGTATTCTGAAAAAAAAATTATTATTGTATTTTTAAAACTGTGTTAAAAAACCATGGGTGATGTGTTGGGTGTTTGTGATATTTTTTTTTAGTTTAGGAACTGGGGACAGGTAACCAAATGTTCCCTGTTTACGAAGCACATCCACAATGACCAAGCATTTATAAACAATAAACAATATACATATTGATGATTAATGCAAATGTCTTGACAGCTTTTCAAGAAAGTGTATGATGGAGTAAATAGTTTATTAGCTTTCTAAAGATTAAAGGCATTTAAAGATATTTTGCATTTCTGTTACAGATTACTGAGATCGGAGAAAACAGGGAGCTGGAACACTTGTACAATACTCTTTACAAAAGACAGGTCTTTGTAAGTGCATCTTTAAAACATTTTAATTTCTCATTTTTAATAGTCTTGTTGCAATATAAAATGACAGGGACAGCAAAGCATGGCGGTTACCTGCAGTTATCACCTTCTCAGCATTGCTTCCATGAGGCAGAGAAAGTTAAGACCTCACCAGATTAGCTGTCATATACTACTCTGATTTCTTCATTTGCATCTGATTCATTTTAACGGCTGCTTAAGGTACTGGTTGTCTTGTATTCAACAGGTTCTCTGAACTTACACAAGCCATGTTAAAGGGGAGCAAGAGCCAAAAGCCCTTACAGCATTGATCCCAAGGCTGTTGTCAGTGTTGGAACAAGTCCCAGTTGAATGTAATTTCTTCTTAGCACAAGGACTCACATTTTGGGAACAAAACCAAATTCTGTCAGACTGTAAGACAATTGACTTTTCTGGTTACAATGTAATTAATGTTATTTAAATCTCAGAAAAGAAAGCAAAGAAACCAGAAAAGGTTCACGTTTAGGACTACGCACCTTTCTTTCACTACCTATCTCAAGGGAAGTGAGTCTATTAGAAACATGGTTCCAAATGCCAAAAACAATAAAAATGCAGACTTTAAGGTCTAGCCAAATTGTGGTTAAAGTTATTTCTCTGTGGATCACACTCACTCATTAATTTTAAGGCTGGACATTCTCCAAACTCTGTGGTTGCTTTGCAACAAGGAGTAAGATCCCAGTGATTAGATGCCTTACATTTTACTATTTTTTTCTAATATATAATTGAATGAAAATTAGGATTTCAGTACTCTGTTGCTTCATGAAGGAAAAGCAAAGGAGTAACGTAAACCTCTTGAAAATGAATGCAAGCATTCAAAATAGAGCAAAGCAGTTTAGGTTATATAAATAAATACAGCTCAATGGTTTGGATCACATATATGTGATGTGGTCTTCTAGGATTTTCATTTTAAGAGGTAGAAAAGTGCTGTGGTCAAATGCTTTCAACGTAATTAAATTCATAGGAAATAATTCCATTTCAATACAGATTGTCAGCAAAAGATTCTTTTGGAGAACATAGGAAAAGAAGCACATGAAAGACTTGCACTTTTGTAGAAAACATTGTGAAATGCCCTGTTCTTCAGAGGCATTTTCATAAAGAAATCAGTAAACAAATCAACAGAACAGTGTGCTTCCAAAGCAAAAATAATCCTTTACAAAAGACTGTCAATGAAATTAAACTCTTATATTAAAAGACGCTACTGAAAAGCGTAAGGAAGGCTTGTAGCTACTTTGAAAATTGTGGTGGTTTTTTTTAAATACTGATCCAGTAGAAGCAATTTGTATATTAAACTTCAAAAGAATACAGTGGATAGAAGTATGGGTGTCTCTGCTGAGAAGCATAGTAATTTTATAGCAAGTTTATTTTAGGATATGCTTTTTTTGGAAAGACCAAAATTATATTAAGCTTACGTTTAAAAGCTTGAGATACCTTGCTCAGGATTTTTTTTCTGTAATATGCCTTGACTTCTGTTTGCATCTTTGTATAGTATGAGGAAATGGCCTTTCAGGTCATTGAAAGATACTCGGTCACATTAAAACATTAGTCTTAAGCTAAAACTTCTTAAAGAAGGTTAAGGTTTTGCTCAGAAAATTGATCACTGCAATACAGGGAGTGTCTTTATAACTAACCTTGTTGCACTCCTAAGGTCTTACACCCTTAAACACTTCATAACACCTGCTGATGGCCACTATGGTAGACAGGAGACCAGATGAAATAGGTGTTGATCTGACCAGTGTGGATTTCTGCCCGAGAGACTTCCTGGTCCTGCTGAGGCCAGTGTTAGAATTCCCACAGAAAGCAGGTGAACTCTCAGGTAATCCTGGGATGATTTTGGGGGTGCCTGTGCATTCAGGACACAACACGAGTGTAATGCTGCTGGCACCACAAGCAAGCAGCGGCATAACACGTTGCTCTTGAACAAATGTAAGATCGCCCTCTCCTCTCCCATTTGAAAACTTGGATGTGTCTCCTTTCCTTGCGCAATCACCTGTGAGTTCACTCCACAGGTTGGTGTAAAACCCCCAGATGCCACTGGGCTAAAACTGTTATGACTCCAGTACCAACCTCTCCTGACCCCATTACCTGCCTGGGCTGTCCCCACCTTCCCTTATGCCAGGTCTGGTGCCTGCTCAGCAGCTCCACAACATTTCCATGTTGTGGATGCTCCATAGCTGTGCCACTAGCTCCAATGGAGGTTAGCCCATGTGCCTTTCTCATGTACCCCATCCCTGATGTAAAAATGACTAACTCAGATTAGGTGGGCTCAATTTGGATTGTCATGCTCAGCTTTGAACAGCCAGGCTTTAGTTTAAGGAATACCTTTTATATTACTTTCTTGTATCTCTGGTGGCATTATTTCCTTTGCCTTTTTTTAATTATTTTTTTTAGCCTCATGAAAATGTCATAACTATCATTACACATCAAATAATACGCAAAGTATCCTCCACAAAGCTGTGCAAATAATTCTGTGTATGTGTCAAATGCTTGATTGCTTCTTAAGAACTGTAACAGCCTGTGAAATAATGGCTGGATATTTTTAAATCTTTTATTCACTTGATAGTCTAGGAAGTATTTTTATGTAAATTGGCTGTACAGAGTTATTTTACTGTCAATATAGACTATGAAATACATTAACATTATAGTGAACTAAATATTTCAGGCATAAAAATAGGCAGTGAGCTTTAATTTCCAGAGGGGACCATTACAGACCCCAACTGGCCCCTGTCAATGTATTGATGGTTGTTGAAATTACAGGACCATATGAAACTCCCTATAAGGCTAGGCTACAGGTGCTTTGGCTAAAGTTTTTTTTCCATTTTCCAGGTGTGTGAACCAGAGGGCATTTATGAAAAAGGAAAGTCTTAAACAGTTAATTAGACCAAAGCTTTCTAAAGAAACCAATCCTTTAGCTAAACCATTTAGGAAAGTTTTGCGCAGTAAGGTTTCAAGTGCTGCAGGATTTGAGTTCCCCTCTTGCAGAAGATCCCTTGCAGATATACATATGAATATCCAGTTTTATAGCACTTCAGAAAGGACAGCCAAACCCAGAAATGCTTAGGAACACCAGCCTTTGCTGAAAGGCTTCACTGGAAGTTGTCATCCCAAATGGTAGATAGAAGTAGTCCGTAATGCTGGGTCAAGAAGCACTCGCAGTGATTCCCATTAGTGTGTAGCATGGGCTGTAGGGAATATGTAGGGGTCCAAAAGCTTGCATGGGAGAGTATACAAACTTAAAACAAAACCAAAAAAGCCTGAAACCAGTTCTACAGTTTCTAAATGGAAGCCATGTATATTGACATCAATAGAATTTACTTGTATGTTTAAAATCAAGCACATGTGTAAGGTTTGTAGGACTGAAACTTAAATCAGTGCTTTAAGCACATCTAGGGCAATACTCTCCCATGCAAGCTTTTGGACTCCTACATATTCCCTACAGCCCATGCTACACACTAATGGGAATCACTGCGAGTGCTTCTTGACCCAGCATTACGGACTACTTCTAAGTTTGTATATCTCTATTACTAAGCAGATTGTAAGACCCACTGAGTCATTTTTTCCAGCACTTATTCTTATTTTGTTAGTTGCAACAGTGTGACTATAGGATGGAATGTTGAACATCTCTGTATTGCGGACTCAAACTGGATGATTTATGAGCAACGTGTGGGGTAAGTTTTTCGAGAAATATAAATTATACCTGTTCATCATGTTGACTTCTTCTAATGTTTCCCACATGTTACTGTGACAATATTCACGGGATATATATTTTAATTTCTGTTGCATAGAGGAAGTGTGTCAGGTCTGCACATTTTACTTGATTTTATGGCTGAGTGCTGTGTCTAATGTAGGTTGTAAATCTTCTTGGAAAAATACATGAGAAGATTTTCATCACAGTGGCTCTCCTGGCAATTCTGAAGTTTTTAATAAGCATAATTTAAATTTAAAAAGAACTTTTACACCCCTTATGATGTGGAGACTTTTAAAGTGAGGGCAGTAAATGCTGTACAGAAAAGCAGAAGCTTCATGGCAACAATTGCTGAATGCATTACACAGTTAAACACATTGTTAAAACCCTTATATCAATAAACTTGGAAAAAATACTTTGTGGCCAATATTTAATTTCCTGTTTTCCTTATAGGGGGTACAGGATAGTTTTTAAACTTCCAGCTTTTTTTCCCTTTTTTTTTTTTTTTCCCCTTGGGGAAAAAGTGGCTTAAAAAGTTCTTTATAGTTCTCTAAACATGTTTTCCCTGGGACCTGAAGAGTTTTCATGATGGTGATATTTTTCTTTTCTTTTAAAAAATAAATGTAAAAACTAGATGGAACTTCCTGAGTTGCATTAGACAGTCTCAGTTTCTGCACCATAAGCTGTTGTTCTACATGGCAATTAGTTTGCATATGCATCTGAAACCAATGCTGAGAAAAATGACAGCGAGTTGTGCTGAGAAGTTGTTGAATGGAATTATTCAGCAGGCCAAACCCCATTAATCACAGGGTATGTTCTCCCTGTGATACTTTAGCATGCTGTTAAACTGGACTCCACTTATTTACTTTTCAGTATAATTTTTTTAATCAGAGCGAGAACATAAATTGCAGAGATTCCCCCAAAAGTGAAATCTCCTCCAAATCACGAATTTAGAACTAAATATAATTACCCATAAAGAATGTAGAGTTTTAGTAATTTCCTGTCATTTCCCACCAAATTAATCTTTTGCCTCGCAATACTGCTTTACAAAACCATCAGTCCCATCTCACGTAAAGTGGAGCACCCGATATGAAGGTTCCATTCTCACTTCTTTTCCTGTTCTAATGCACCTATGTTCATAAAGGAAGGGAGAAAATCCTCATCCCATTTGTCATCTTCTTCTAGGCTATTTTTTGATATCACTCTCATCTTGTCCTTGTAGTTGCTGTAGCTTTTGCATTTGGACCCCTAATAAGTCAGCGGAATATCAGCTTCAGACAAATGGCTGCAGCTGCTTATTTATATTCATATGTACTATTGACTATTTCGGTATAATGGTATACTTGTCTTTCTAAGTATTTAGCCTGTGTTCTTGCCTGAAGCCCATGCTGTACTATACCTCTGGTCATACCACTGCAGCTTAGTTCTGGTCTCCTAATAACTTCATTACTCCTTGTAAAGTTGTGGCATTTTTTAAAAAAGTGTGGTTCTAGGGGAATGTACACCCTAGAAACACCTGACAAATGTAGTCAGCAAAGAGTTTGGTGAAACCCTCAAAATAGTCCTCACCTGACCTTCCACCAGTGTGAAGTATCACAGCTTGAAGATTAGCTGATGCTTCACCACCGTGCCAGAAAGACTGCTGAGAGCCACCTGGGAGGCACAAGTGACCTCCCACATGCTGCCCACCGCTGCACTGAGAGCGGCTGCTATCAGCAGGGTAACACATTCAGAGTCCACTTAACTCACTGCCCAGCTGTGGCAGAGCTTTTATAAAACTCTACCTTTATTGTGATTCCTGAAAGTGCAGGCGTGCTGCTAATCTTTCATCAGAGGCTCTGTGACCTGACTGGGATCTTCTGTTTGGCATGGAAAGTCCCTTCCTGGATCCCACCAGAGTATGAGCAGAAGTCTGTGACCTCCTTTCCTCACAACGCCAGCTGCTGGGATGTGTTTCTCTGGCCTTTGCAGCAGCAATGTGGTAGTATAAATTGTTCCATGGGTTTATTATCAGTTTATGCCTGGCCTGTTTGGATTTTTGTGAATGTTTCAGATTCATCCTGCACTTTGAATGAGATTTTTTTTTCTCATTTGGAAAGTTATACAAGCTTCTTTTTGCAGAAGAGACTTCCTTCATTTGGTAACACCAGACAAACTGACAGAACAGGCGGGAAAGAAAAGCTTTGCCCAGAGCTTCATGATTTCTTCATAACAATCTAGATGCTAATTTCCCATGGGATTTTCAGTCTGGCCGTACCAGGCTCACATAAACGGATGGAATACTTACAACCCTTCCATCTGGCAGTCCTAGACCCAAATTGCAAGTGTATGCCAAGGCACAAAGGGCAGATTTTTGTGGGGAAACTTGAGTCTATACTGCTAATCCTGTCTGTAGGGAACTTATATAGACATCAGCTGGAAAGTGAACAAAATTTTGACAGAGTCAGGTTTCACCACCTGTGTTGTGGGGTAACACTGGTGTTAAGTTTGTATATGTTCTACTGGAGATGCTGCAAAACACAATGGTGCTTTTAACTGCGTTAAATGGTGTAGGAAAGGAACAAGTGAAATGAATCAACATACTGATGTGCATTTTCTCTGAAGAATATGCTGAAAATTCTAAAGGAGTATAGTATAACATATATTTCTGTTTTTTCAAGGGATTGTGCCGACATACGCTACTGTTGCTAAGCGTTTCTCAGATGGACTTAGTGCTGTCTTCATGGGCAAGAGTCAAAAGAACGTGAGCGAGCGGCTGCATGCTGCTTAGTCACTGGCTGGGGTTAAACCACAACAATATCACACAGCTTAAATTTGGCAGAGGAATAGGAACAGGGAGAAGTAGAGTTCAGTCAGTTTGTTGTATTGTCTGTGGTGGAAAAAAACTTTCCAAAGCATGTAAAGGATTTAAGTACACCAATTCACTAGAAGTCTGTTGAAAATCTCCTATCTCAATTTTATCATGGAGGTGCAAGTAGAAACTTAGGACACATTGAAAAAGAACACATTGTGGGTATTTCAAAAGGTTTATGTTTCTTTACAGCAACAGGGTAGGAAAACAAAGATACAGTTTAGGAAAGATAATTCCTTTGGTGAGGAGCCAGGTATTAGTGTAGACCTTTGGCAGCTATCTTAAATAGCTGGTTTAGCTGTCATACTTAACACCATAGCCACACCAGGCCAAATGTATATTGACCTTTCCCAATCCTGCAGCCCCAGCAGCCCTAGATGTCTCTGGTATTTGGATAGGAAGCCAGCTGGAAATGCCAGGCACAAAACTCTCTAAGGCACAATATGAGAATTCTTGCTCAGACCATGCTTCAGCTCAAAGAAACTGAAAAAGCACCGTTTGTGTTTCTTTCTGACACTGGAGCTCGGCTAAAAGGTGGGAAAATGAGAAGGATCTGGTTCTAGGAGCAAGAGCAAATGGATGACTCATACAGAAATAATAAAAAAAAAAAAACCAGCCAAAAACAAAATAGAGAAGTGATCCCTAACCAGACAGTTCCTTACCTTTGTAGGCAGTGTACAGATAACAGTGAGACATGATAGGTTAGTACCTCACAGAGACTGAAGGAAAATAGGAAATAATGAACTGACTACAGTGAAATATTCTGTTGCAACCCCACCACTACTGGCTTGTGATCAGGTATGCAGTTTTAAATGAAAAATGGCACAAAAGTCCAAAGGCTGAGTCTGTGACAAAAGATTGGCATCTTACTGAAGTGCCATGCAAGATGCAGAAGGTATTTACCATTTTTTAAAATTGCTTCGTGACTAAGAACATTTTTAAAGCACATAGGAAATTTATGTGCCTCCCAAGGATGCATTTGACAGTAGTGGTTTTAGGCTTGGTGCTATAATTGTTTAACTCCATGAGTAAAGCAAACTGATTTGTAATGTGATAGAGTCACAGAGCTGTCAACACATTTACACCACATGACTTTTCCCTAGCTGATAACGCTGTAGTTTATGGTGGATTTTGGCTGAACTCAAAGTAGAAAAGAAGACAAAGGTTGGAAAGCAAATGGAAAAGACTCCAACGTAATGAAAGTACATTTACATCCAACTTTGGAAGTTGAGCAGAAGTTTGGGGAGGGTAAAAAAGGCCACATATATCTTAGCAGTCTTGATAAATTTGAGAGGTACGTTCCAGGGGCCCAAGTGTGACTCCTGGTTAAAGGAAGCTTAACATTAAGATCCATGTAGAAGTGGCCAAACATGCTTTCATCTTTTTTTCTGCTCATGTTTTTTGGCATAAAAAACATCTTCCTGCATTGTATCTATTTGGCTTTCAGAGCAAAATTGTCCAGTCCTGGTGGACACCTATGTTGCTGCCACAACTGAGGGAGTTAATTGTTTGAAGAAGTCTCAGTAGACAGCCCGGTTGGTGTGCAGATGTCTAAACTGACCAACAGAAAGGAGAGAGGTTGTCCATTTGTCCCCTGGATTATGAATTAGGTGTCTGTATGAGACTGTCATTGCATTTCTGGCTCTTTGAGGTCTAAATCTTGAGTTTAGATATAGATGAATGACTCGCTGTTTTGAAATGCTGGTTTATGCCTGTTACTGATATGCTGACCTAGTAGTTAGAGTACACACCCCAAAGGAGGAAAACTTGTCTTCTATATTTTGTTCAGCTTCAGGAAGTTTAAATGTGCAGATACCATGTAAGTTCAAATGAGCATCTTAGATATTCACAGTCTTGCTGAAGCTAGACTGAAATGCTGCAAACAGCATCTGATTCATGTGGCCAAAGAGACACCTTAGCTCCAGTCCCTGTTCCTCAGACTGTTTTGTGCACTTTGCAGTAAAAGCTAAATAGAAGCTACTAAATGTCCAAGCCAAGACCAGTGACACGTGGCATTCATCAGTACTGGGACCAGCACTGTTTAACAGCTTTCTTGATGCCATGGACAGTGGGATTGAGTGCACCCTCAGCAAGTTCGCCAATAACACCAAGCTGTGTGGTGTGGTTGACATGCTGAAGGGAAGGGATGCCATCCAGAGGGTCCTTGATAGGCTTGAGAGGTCAGTGCAAACCTCTTGAATTTCAACAAGGCCAAGTGCAAGGTCCTGCACATGGGTCAGGGCAATCCCCAGGACAAATACAGGCTGGAGAGAGAATGCGTTGAGGACAGCCCTGAGGAGAATGTCTTAGGGGTGTTGGTGGGTGAGAAGTTCAATATGACCCAGCAATGTGCACTTGCAGTCCAGAAAGCCAGTCATATCCAGGGCCGCATCAAAAGAAGCATGGTCAGCAGGTCGAGGGAGGTGATTCCCCCCTCTACTCTGCTCTTGTGAGACCCCACCTGGAGTGCTTGTTCAGGTCTGGGTCCCCCACCATAAGAAGGACATGGACCTGTTGGAGCAGGTCCAGAGGAGGGCCATGAAGATGATCAGAGGGCTGGAGCACCTCTCCTGTGAAGACAGGCTGAGAGAGATGGGGTTGTTCAGCCTGGAGAAGAGAAGGCTCTGGGGAGACCTTATAGCAGCCTGCCAGTGCCTAAAGGGGGCCTACAACAAAGCTGGAGAGGGACTTTTTACAAGGGCCTGTAGTGACAGGACAAGGGGGAATGGCTTTAAGTTGAAAGAGGGTATATTTAGATTAGGTACTGGGAAGAAATTCTTTACTGTGGGGGTAGCGAGGCACTGGAACAGGTTGCCCAGAGGAGTTTTGTGTGCCACATCCCTGGAAGTTTCAAGGCCAGGCTGGATGGGGCTTTAAGCAACCTGTTGTAGTGAAGGTAGTCCTTGCCCATGGCAGCAGGGTTGGAACTAGATGATCTTTAAGGTCCCTTCCAACATCAACAGTTCTATGATTGCATGAATCTATGATAAATACAATTTCTAAAGTAAGTATTTTGGGAAAGCTTGAGACCAAGCTTACCTCAGTGTCCTCATTCCTGGACTCACAGTTTTGTGTTCATCTGCAAAAGAAATAAAAAGTGCTGTGTCTTTGCCACCTTCTTTATCATTTGGTAAATAAGGTTGTTCTAGATGTTTCTGTAGGGGTCAGAGATCCTAATATCCTGAGGACATCATTGTTTCCATAAGGGACAGTAGGAGAAAGTCTTTCACTGTGTGGAAGTTAATACCAGTGCCTCCTTTTCAGAAATCTGCTAAAATTCACTGGGATTTGACTCATAGTGAGATACAAATTCATCCTATCGAATTATTGCATGCTCAGGTCTTCATTTGTGTTGAGAAATTCTATATGGCAGGATGGAGATTTTGCAGTGTTTCTACTAAACTTGGTTAAGACAGCTCAGGTGATAATATTAAATGTCTGTCATGTCTGATTGTGCTGGTATTGCCAATGAGAAGGCGTTAATCAGTAGTTTGTGAGATGATCTTAGTTTAGTTAATTCCTATGCTATAATTCCTAAATTATACTGAGACACCATGGTGACAGACACTTCAGGAACTCCCATGAAATATTTATTTTGTACAGTTGAAACTTTGAGAAAATGAGATATTTATTCCTCTGTCCTGTACACTACAGGATTTTGTTGACACTGTGTACTAAAATTACCCAAGTAACTGCAAAGATGTGTTACTACAAGTCATAATTTCTGTTCAAAGATGTCCTGTTGTCTGTCCAAAACAGTGAAGCAGAAAAGTAACTATGAATGACAACTAAATCAGATATTATATGTATTATTGTCTAGGCAAGTGACTCTGGCAGCTGTTATACAGAGAATTGATGGTCCTGCCTCGGGCAGAGGGGAAATGTTGACACACCTGGATAGTCACATTTTATCAAGGAGTCAAACCTGCAGTTTCATGCTCTGGTAGAAAGTGGCAGTTCTCATCTCAAAAATATTTGATTTTTCAAAAGACTAGGACCTAGGCTAGACCTACACTGCACCTGAGATTTAGTATGTGCTTCTTTATGTTCAATATCCTTATAAAACACAGCCTACTGGGGGATTTAAAGATATATATTTTTTTTTAACTTTTTTATTGATAAAAGCAAACATAGGAAAGTAAGTAATATGATCGTTATTATCAAGTACCAACATTTTTGAAACCCAGTCCCACTAAGTAACTCCATATCTGTCCCTGGTGGCTATCAATAGTGAAGATGTACTTGCATTTTGTTCTCTGGTTAAGATATTAAGATATGATTATCAACAAACAGTTTATCCAGTCTTTGCTGCAGATGAAAAGACATAAATTGGCTTAGTGCGGAGTCAGGTGGGGTCTGCAGGATGTATGTACTCAGGTGCAAGTGCCATGAAATGCAGGTGATCTGTCCAGTAATACTTTATATCCTGGCACAAAGCCAGAGCAGCAAAAGCCCACAAGGGAATACCTTCAGGAGACTTCCAGATGGTTCTCTACAGGAAGCTTGGACCAGCTTAATTTATTTGCTTTGGCTAAGTATGGATATAGCATGCAACTGAAGTAGAAAGCCAGTCAAAAGCCTGAAGCACTGGGGAGCACAGTATAGAGACAAATGTGACTGCAATGCGATTCTCAGTGCAAACTTTTGTAATTACTATACTCTTGGTTCTTCCATGACTTGGGCATCACAGATCCCTGTATGTATAACATCGAGATAAGTATATATGGAAACATGGTAAATACATAAAGAAATATCCTATTATCCTATTTCCTGCTCCTGGTGAGGTATTGTCTGGCATTATTTCTGCGTATCAAATTTGAAGTTGTGATTGTTTGTCTTTTTCTTTCTATTGCATTTGTTCTATATTTCATCATATGGTTTTATTTATATTTTGCCAAGGGTACCCAGAAACCCCTGCTCCAAAGTGCTGTTAAGTTAAAAGAAATAATTAGGATTTTTCAACTTCAGAAATAAGCTCTTGACACATTGTGCCTGAAGTTCAAGGTTGCCTGTGGCACGGTAGCTGGGGAAGTACAAGCCCACATCTGGGCTCTTCCATGAGTATGGTTCTACAGCTTTGAAATAGCCCATTGACAGTGACATTGGAAAGGCACTACAGAGAGCCACTGACTGACACTTTGCTTCAAGAGCATCAGGCTGTTGACACACAGATGTGGACACAGTTCTTCGCTGTCCGCTGACAGCATTTTGTAAGGAGAAAAATGGTATTTCAGTTTCTCTGAGTTTGCAATAAGTAGGAGTAGTTAACGTCTACCAGAAAATTTGTCACATTTTCAGGTTGTGCCTGGCCAGAACAGGCTTTGGGCAGTGTTCCTTCATGGTTTGCATTGTTCTTGATCCTTTGTGTCTAACACTAAGTGAAGAAGAAGAGCGATTAGGATTGACAGCCTGGAAAGAAGATTCCACTGTGATGAGGCAGAATGAAAGCATACAGTCCAGAGATTTAGCCAGTGATAGAAAAGCTTCAGCGATGAGATTGTAGCTGCATGACTGAGCATGCCTGTTGTGGTTTAACCCCAGCTGGCAACCAAGCACCACGCAGCCACTTGTTCAGTCCCCCTCACCCAGAGGGATGGGGAGGACAATCGGGAAGGAATGCAAAACTCAAGGGTTGAGATAAGAACAATTTAATAGGTAAAGCAAAACCATGCACACAAACAAGGCAAAGCAAGGAATTCATTCACCGCTTCCCATGGGCAGGCAGGTGTTCAGCCATCCCCAGGACAGCAGGGCTCCATCACACATAACAGTTACTCGGGAAGACAAATGCCATAGTGCCAAATGTCCCCCCCTTCCTTCTTCTTCCCCCAGTTCATATACTCAGCACGACATCCCATGGTACATCTTTGGCTAGTTCAGGTCTGCTTTCCTGGCTGTGTCCCCTCCCAGTTTCCCGTGCCCCTCCAGCCCTCTCGCTGGCAGGGCCCAAGGAACTGATTTAATATAATCATTACCCAGCAACAACTAAAACGATCAGTGTGTTAACAACATTGTTCTCACATCAGAGCTGAAACCCAATACCATACTAGCTACTAAGAAGAAAATTAACTCTATCCCAGCCGAAACCAGAACAATGCCCTTTATCGATGCAGAGGGACAGCAGCTTCAGCAGGATTTTGCTGGTCCCAGCTGGAAAGTGCTAGGCCTCAAGAAATATTTTTCCACAAAGTATTTTCTCAGCTAAGCAATGGACTCAAAAGTGGATTTGAAAGGGATATTGTCCTTCTATGATATGTGATACACCATTTTTTCACAAAATGAATTTAATGAGCCAAATGTCCAAGCCTCTTTCCTTGGATGCAACCACAGCCCAAGAATCAGCTCGGTTAGAGCAAAGGCCCTTGCAAAATTACTGGAGGGACCACTTCAGAAAAGCGTATTCAGTGTGACCGGCAAAATATTTCACGCTACTTCTCATTGCAACACTATATTCCTTAGAATGGTTTCAATTATATATAGTGATTCAGGGCTTGTCTACGGGGAGAATGAAGCTGGCTTCAGAATTCTGGATTTTACAAGGACAAAGGGCTGGGCCTCAGTCAGTCCTGCCAGGGGCAGCATGGGTGTCTGATAGCTGTTGTTGTTTTGCTGTTCCTGCTGCTGTTGGGTGGACGACAGAAACGATGGCAGTGCCTCTGGAATACCACCTGCCTCTGCCCACAGAAGCAGCCACCATCCTATACAGCCCACCTCTCGCTGGGTGGTCATAGCAAGCCTGACTTAGCAGGGCTGCTTTTGCCCTTGTCTGGCCAAGCCTCATGACTGATGGCTCTAGGTGTGAGTAGAATGAGTATTGGTGAGAAAGCCAAGGGGAAATAAAATCTCTGAATTTAAAAATAATTACCTGTCTACCTACCCTCCAAGAGGCTTGCATGGGAAATGGATTAGAACAGCCATGCGCTGGTAATGCCTAACACCATCTACTTAGTGCAGTACCAGCGTGCTAAGTCGTGCCATACTGCATAGCAAAGCAGTCAGTTCAGCGTACAAACCTGAATGAAAAAATGGGGTCACAGTGACACAAATATATCTCCTTGCAAGAAGTGTTATGAGACCATTACTGTTAATACATGGTCAGGACTGTGGTTTCCCGATGACCAACTTCCATCGCATCTAGATGAAATCTGCCAGCAATTTGAGGGAAGAGATCTGCTTGCTGCTCTCCGTCCTGTGCAATACCAAATATCCTTCTTGACCATTGAAAGCAACAGGACCTCTGCTATTAAGGATTTTTCTAGGCTTGACTTTGAAATAACTGACAACAAGTCCTTCACAACATGAGGTTTTATTTTACATTCCCAGAAAGAAGAAAGTGTATGACTATTCAGAACCAGGAATTCTGAAAAATGTTGCAGTCCAGTATAATGGCTTTATCAAACTTGCATATATACTATCCCATAGACTACAAAATTTTTAGTGATATTCTGTCACTTATAAAATCTTGGAAAAAAAGATTGTTCTATTTACAGGCCTGTTAAGAATTACAAGGCAATATGGCCAATGCATTAATTCACTGTGAGGCTTTGCAACCATAATCCATCACTATCAGGCCCAGAAGTGGAAAGCCAGCATGACATTTAATGGCATATAGAGACATAAAATCTGGAAACTGCTGCAACTTCTTACAAGCCAAGTTGAGTAAAACGTTAATCAAAAAGGTCATAAAGTGTAAATGATGAACGGTTATGCAAGAAAGTGAACCACATGTGTCACTGCTACTTCCTTCACACTTCCAATCCTCTAGCAAAAAGCCTCCAAACCTCAAATTGCTGCAGTTAGCAAAACTGCTATCAGGACTGTTACAACTGAACGTATCTAAAAAGACTGAAATCCTAGGCAGAGGGATAAGAAGTGAACAGTATCTGGTTGGTTTTTTTGTTTGTTGGTTGGTAAATAACAACAACAGGAATGGGCCAGGAAGAGTTGTGCAAGAGTTATTGGGAATGGGGAGGTCTACAACAGGAGAAAAAGCACTGCAGAAACATGAATCTTGGATTTGATAAGGGTTGGAGGTGCGCTAAAGCAGAAGGCAAGAAGCTATGAGTAGTAGGCAGTGCCCTCTCCATCCTGTAGGATAGATATAATGCTTGTGCCCATAAAGAACTGTTCTCTTACTGTATGTCTAAATAAACCATGGCATGTGCTCTAGCAATAAAGGAATATCCATGAAACCCAAATGTATTTGGCAAGGTAACAATCAACCTGTGCATGGTACAAGAAGGATCAAGCCTGGCAAATCTGGCAGAATCCAAGCCTGATGGTCCAGCTGTTCCCTGGACTCTTTAACAACTGCTTTGTCACTTAGCCAGGAGTTACACTGGCATTGTACTTCCTCATGCTGCCTCATGCTCTGCCAGATCACGTCAAGCTCATGAAAAACAGAAAAGGTAGTTACAGTACAATTGCCCTTCTGTGTGGCCTCAGGTCTGCTGACTCCTGGAATCAGTCTTTTGGGTTTTCCCCACAGTAAATATGTGTAAATCTACTAGATATTCTGTACATCAAAGATAGATGTACTTTGCTCTTCGTATGAAAATGATGCTAATTGCATTGAGAAGACATATACTGGAAAGCTGGAAAAAAACTGGAGGAGGAGAGGGGTCAAAAGAATTTTCTGTGATTTATAGGAAGAATCTTTCTTGCTTCATGTTCTACATGGTGGAGGCTGTAGGGGAAGCTAATCCTTTTGATGGCACAAGCAACAAAGTGGGGAGGACTTAGGACTGGGTGCTGAGATACCCTACTCCTGCTCCCTACCTCTGCCTCAGGTTTTCTCTTTCCTTTCCAAGTCCTCTTCTTTCAGGAGGACTCTGAGGGAGACTGATGGGGGAAGAGATAAGGCATACTGAAGGAAAGATTTCATGGTGCTTGCTCATGGCAGCCTCTGTACTCAAAGAATAGTTCCTCTTGAGTTTGGTTCCCTCCTTCCCAAGATGCTCCCATCTCTCTTATCTCTAGAAACACTTTAGGGCTACAGCCTGCAGTACTAACAGGCTGAATGTGTGCTATAGGCTCCTAGCTATACATTCTTCTCTCCATAACTCCATCTCTGTACCTGGACAGAGGGTGCATTTGTTGTTTTCAGGAACTTGGGTCCCATTCAGACTCATGGTGTAGCTAAATAACACCTGGAAATAAAGCTAGCTCTAAAAGTTCCTGCCTACTGGCTACGTATATCTTTACACTATTTCTCTCCCTGTTGCAATTAACTGCCCTTTCAGCTGTGCTGGTACAGATGGTCCTGAGGTTATAAACATGGAAACAGTCCTTGCTAAAATAACCTCTCATTTCAAAACCAGTAAATGGAACTTGTGGAGTATTCATCCTTGGAGATACTCCAAAACCATCTGGACATGGTCCAGTGCAACCTGCTTTAGGCGGCCCCACTTGAAGAAGGGGTTGAACTAGATGAACTCCAGAAGCCACTTCCAACCTCAACCATTCTTTGATTCTGGGATTCTGTAAAAGTAGGTTAAGTCCCTGTTACCTGTTTGCTAATGGTAGAAAGGTAATGGAATCAGTGGGAACAAGACCTTCTTAAAAGGATTGTGTCCCACCTGTGCTCCCCAGCATGGCCTGGCTATGCTGAAGCCTGGTTTTGCATATAGGGCTGGAATTAAGCAGATTTTCAGGAGTCTGGGTCACGAGCAGGCAGCAGGGTCTGGCCTGAGTCCCTTGCTTGAGTATATCAGCCTGGGTGTATCCAGGAGCAGAACGTTCGAGGATGCTGACACAGGTAGAGTAGGAATTGCATTGTCAGTACACAGATATAATTTTCAGAGGCTGCAACACACCACATTGAAACTAGTCTGCTCACAAGCTGTCTTGTTGTGTCAATTTGTATCAGGAGGTACTAGAAAATCATCTTCTGCAACCAATATATTTATGACCTTTTAAATATTGATTTTGCTGAGTGGCAGTGAAGGCAAAGATCAAAGCTTAGTTGGTGATTAAACTGGAGAGATTTGAACCATAAATAGGAAACTGATATCCAATGCATTGAAAAGTAATGTATCTTGGAAACTCATTGAAAAAATAGTAACAAATCAAGCCTGTGAAGCCTAATTGGAACTCTGATGAGGGCCAGAAAATTTCAAAGCAATCTGAGAGTGCACATGCATTTGAAAGCACTTGGAAAAGTAAGCTGTTACTTAAGAAATTATTCCCACTATAATATTGTGAATGCCCTGCAAATGGTTTCATGCATTAAACATAGAAACATAGAATCATAGAATAGTTTGGATTGGAAGAGAACTTAAAAGATCTAGTTCCAACCCCACTGCCATAGACAGGCACAACTTTCCACTAGACCAGGCTGCTCAAAGCCCCATCCAACCTGGCCTTGAACACTTCCAGGGATGGGGCATCCACAGCTTCTCTGGGCAACCTGTGCCAATGCCTCACCACCCTCACAGTAAACATCTAGAATCCACATTCACTCAGGTCTGATGAGTGGTATGAATAGCACTGCATTAGTCTTGCCATGTTTTTAATTGTTGGCTTTAGGGAATGCTTTTTGAGGTGACAGATGGTATTATTTGGCAATATTATATATATATATAAAATATCTGGCAAAACATTAAAATCAACCTAAACTTCAAAGAAAGATGCAATAGCTTTTTGTCTGCAGCTGTTCCTGCCACTGGATTTTTTGTGCTTTTGTTTCTCACAGACAGCAAAGCTGAGATTTATCACACTTTGATTTAGATACTTAACTGAAGTATCTCAATGCAGAGAAAGGATTCCCAGGCTACAGCCCTAGTGAAGGTGAGGTGATGTCAGTAGAGGACAATTGAACACACTGGTACACATCTGGGAGACAAGTGCATAGGTAGGCTGAATCACCTCTCTGTCTCCCTTGCCTACAATGATAGCTTGAATTTTGAGGGTACTTAAATGCAGCAACTCAATTGTGTATCTCAACGCTGGTGGGAGGGATCTGGGTGCAAGTCCTTGATATTTGCAACTGATCAGCATTCGTTGATCTCCATTTGTTGTCCCTCTATCTTTGACTGTTCATTTTTTCCAGTGTAAATCTCTGGAGATTCTGCAGTAATTGCCACACACAGCTGTATAACTTCTCACTCTTTCTCCTTGGTGGTCTCCAGGCCCAACATCAATATTCCCTTCATATTCTGCAGTAATGCTGGCCATAAGACAAGGAAATCCAGACAGGGCATGGACCTAGGGTTTCCTTTCCAGGATCCATACCTGATCCTTGGGACAGTCAGTCACAGAAGAAGCCATTTGTTCATTGTGCAACAGAAAGTCTACTGGTTCTTGTGTTCCTCTAAGAGGAATCGCTGATAAGCTTAAAAAGTTTATTTTACTTTCTTTCTTAACATAACACCAGGAAACAAAATATCTAGTGAAAACTGGGTTAGGCATAACAAGCCTATCTCTGTATCAAATGTGTGATTTAGCTTCTGTGTCACTGAGAATTTATCTAAGAAATTCCTTGTAAGGAACAAAAATATACAACAAAGATAACTACATTGGCTGTTCTTCTCCTGAAAGAGCAACAGCCAGGGACCTCAAACTCAGGCAATCCAGTACTCTTTAAAGAACCACCTAAATAATACTTCACATATCACCTTTGGAATTGCGGCTAATAAACTAATATAAAACATAGTATTAGAATTCCTACTCATTTTCTGCATCTCGTGAAACTGGTAAGGTACTGAAAAGATGAGAAGCAATGCCTTTCTTTATAATATGGCATAATAAATTTTGTACGAATAAAACAGGAAAACAAGTTACTTCTAAGCAATATGATGTGGCTGGTAATCTTAGAAGTTACAGATCCATAAGAAGATTTTGAATTTTAAGTGGTGAAATGATTTTTTAAAAGTAAGGTCTATAAAAAAGCACAATTTAATTCCCTCTCTAGGGCCATGCTTCTAAAACTCATTTTCCTTCTCTTTATAGACACACTGTTATTTTCCCCTTGATATCAATGACACAGATTTTAAAATTAATTTGAAATAATGAAACATGGAACCAGGAGAGCTCCTCTTATGTAGCATACAACTATATTGCAGATAATTGTAATTTTCTTCACGTGTTAGTAGGTGTACAGAAGAGCGAATAGCAAATCTTCAGTTTCTCCAGGAGATGTCTCTCTCTTACTAAAATACAGTAAAGCCATTTGTGTTTCCAGGGATCTATCCTGCATTACAGATCTTGGCTCCCTCAGCCTGCAGTTATGACCTCACAAGAAAGCAATACGCAGTCTGACCGCTGCGTTTGCTGTGTTCTGTTGTGGGCTTTGGCTGTTGCTTCTAGTGCAAATGCCTCATTTTTAGGTCAATGTTTTTAAAAACCATGGGAGCTGAACAAACATTTGTGCTGCAGCCTTGTTTTTTTATGCACTTCAAACTTAATGTGGAAGGCTCACTTGCTTGATTACTGCAACCAAGTAATTTATTGTACAGTTCTGCCACAGCAACCAGAGAACACACAGTGGTATCAATGGATTTTAGGGACAGACACAGCTCACGGGAGCCTGAATATATGCTATTATTCTGTTAACAACATAAAGAAGTGTTGTTGTTTAATCCCAGCTGGCAACTAAGTACCATGCAGCCACTTGCTCACTCTCCCCTGCCCCAGAGGGATGGTGAAGAGATTCAGGAAAAGGGTAAAACTGGTGGGTTGAGATAAGAACAATTTAATAATTAAAATCAAATCAACTCTAATCTAATAAATAATAATAATAAAAACAATTGTAATGAGAGGAAGAGAGAAGGAGAAAAGAATAAAATCCAAAAGAGAAAAAACACCAAGTGATGCCAAATACAGTTGTTCACCACCCACTGACAGATGCCCAGCCAGTCCGCGAGCAGCAATCGGCACCCCTGGCCATCTCTCCCCCAGTTCATATACTAAGCATGACTTTCTGTGGTATGGAATATCCCTTTGGCTAGTTCAGGTCAGCTGTGTCCCCTCCCAATTTCTTGTGCCACTCCAGCTCCTTTACTGAACAGCAACAACTAAAAACATCAGTGTGATATCAACATTGTTCTCACACAAATCCAAAACACACCATTGTACCAGCTACTGAGAAGAAAACATACTCTATCCCAGGTAAATTCAGGACATGAATATACTGTGAACAAGAAATAATTCAATATTCTCCTTGAAATACATCACAAAGGAATTTCATCCAGATACAGGTGTTTTGAAACACTTTCAGTTCTACTGAACAGAACATGCAGAAGAGCAGATAGTTCTGTGACAATAAATTTCATTTTTGTTAATGACACAGTAAAAGAATTTATGATTTAAGAAATTGCATAGGATGGTCAAAACACTTGCAGTCCTAAGTCCGTTGGATCTACTGTTTTTTACTCTCATCATAGTAGTGGTTTTACCCTGTACTTTATGATATCAGCTCAGGTGAACCAGACTTCTTTTGGGAGGAGACAGACACAAGAAATCTCTTTTTTCTCTGGACAGAGCAAGCCAACAACCTGATTAACCAAATGATTTTATTAATATGTATTTTTTGCATGATTATCACTGACTTATTGATGATCTTCACTGGGAATTACAGGAATTATGACATCCATAACAGTAATTTGTTTCCTCATGGGAGAAATAATGAAATATGATATGAAATTTTAGTCTGATTAATAGGTCCTGGGGCTTTCAGATGCTTTAGAGGAAAAATTCTTGAATTGATAGGAGCATTTATGCCATTGGAGAATGAAGTACGGATCCATGTGGTGGTCCCAGGTCACCTGCGCGCTTGGGGGATTGGCTGCCTGGCCAGCTTTGTGAAGATCAAGAAGGAGGCAAGACAGGATGATGCCTTAGTGGAGTTACTCTGCTTCTGGAAAGAAATAGACAGCTGAACACACATATTTCCCCCCAAAATTCCTCAAGAAAAGAAAAGAAAAGGGGCATAAGATGTCCCCAGCAAGAAGTGGGGACAAAGAAGCAAGGCTGAGCCTTTGTCCAGAAATCAGGCTATTCACACTGCAGTATGGACTTAGTTTGGAGGAACTTCTAGGTTTGGGCTGAAGTCTCTGGGGGCAGTAGCTGTCCTGTGGCAAGTCTGTCTCTCTTGGCAATAATATTTCTGCTGGTAAGCTGAGTGGCAGTACTCAGGGGTAAAAAAAGAGAAGTTCCACCTAGTCTTCCTCTGCTCAAGGCATCGAGATCAAGTGTTGTTCACTTGTGTTGGTCTTCATGACATGATTCCTTTCAGGGACTGAAAAGTTCATTAAAGAGTCACCGAGTTATCTGAGTTAAACTTAACTAAAAAATGAGCTGCTTGTACCTTTCAGAGGTTGACTTTTCAGGGTCTTTTCACAATCAGAGGAAAAGATACTATTTCCCCACACTTTTAAGGACTTCTTTTTAATTCTAACAGCAAAATCCTACTCATTCATCTTTAAAACAACACCGAGCAGCAAAGGTATTACACGTTGGTTATGGAGACCTGTTGAATATCACATTTCTTGGACACCCTAAATGAGGGCAGTGTCCTGTGCACTGTGGAAAAGCTCCTATTACTCAGCTGGCTGACATGGAAGCACTTATTGTTGGTGTTTTTGTTTTTGTGTTCTGCTTTGCAGCTGCACTCCCCCCCAGGAAGAAACGCGGGTGCTTCTGCTGACTCAGTCCTAGCCAGAGTCCCCTGAATGTGCCGGAGCCACCTGATTCTTGGAGAGCCTGGAAGTAATTTCCAGCCCAGTGTGTTTCATTTTGAAGTTAGTCAAACAGCGCAGCCAGATGGAACGGTGGATTGTCCTGGAGAAAACAAAATCTCAAAGTGGAACTTTAAATTAAAAAAAGAGAGAGAAGAAACTAGGAAAGGAGGCGAGGAGGCTAACTTTGTGATGTCCCTAGAAAAGAAAATTATCTCAATGCCAGAGTGATGTGAGCAGCTGAAAGGAATGGATTAATGGGTTGAACTTTTGGGTGGAGTTTTGGGGGTCAAAGGAATATTTCTGCAAGCCACTTCACCTGTCACCAGCCAGCCCGAACCCACCTGTCTTTCTGCTAGGAGTGCCTTGAAAACTTCATGTTAGCCTTTTCCAAACCGCACTCCTGCTATTCTGACACACATTCAAGACACAGCCTTAGAGCTTCTGCCATGAGTAGATAAGCAGTTCCTTGGATTCAAGGACAGAGGGCCCCAAGCCCCCTCTGACTGAATTCTCTTTTGGATTCTTGCCTGTCCCTTACAAAAACCTAGATTTAAAATTTCCCATGTGGGGAGGATTCAGCAGTAACCTTGGTATGTTGTACCAGGTGTTAGTTATCCTCGCTGTTAAAGTATGTCAGGTCTATTTGATAACATGGCTTTAAGTATGTTCCAACCTGTCACAAGTAGACTTTTGCACTTTTGCTTCAGAGCTGAAGAAAGGAGTCAACCTGAAAGGTGGCTGTGTTTTCCTACCTCCATGTCAACTTCTCTGCTGGGACATTACCACCTTCATTCAGCCTAGCTCAGGCAGAAAGCTCCTTAGAGGTGGGGATGGACCTGCATCCTGAGGTGTGCTGTAGCACCTGAGTGGCATAGCCCAGTGGAATGTCACACATAGATACTCCAGATGATTCTGAATTACCTACCAGCTTATTTACCAGGAGCTATATTATTCTACTAACACGGTGCTGCCTCCACCTAAGCTACCTGCATGTAATGTTTCCTATAGATAAGCTGAGCTGACAGCCCACTGCCCCACTAGCTGGGTCATCAGGGTGAGCTGGGCACTAGGCACAGTGTGCGGGGCGCTGGGGGTGGTATGCACTCACACTGGCTGTGCACAAGACAAGTGCAGAAGGTGAATGCTGCCTTGGAGCATGCCAGAAGGAGCAGCCAGGGGAACATCTAGAAAGTGGTAAGAACTGAGGAGCGATGGGATCCATTCTAGGACATGGTACACTGCTTACACTGACGGCATCCAGATAGCCTCCAAAATGGGCATCTTTTCAGCTCTACAGAGCCCACCTAGAGTGAATAGTAGTGGGGTTTTTTTCTATTTATTTTTATCTTGTGTAACTTTATTTTTAATCAGTTGTAAATACATTTGTTTACTGAAGCCCGTTTTCTAAAAGAAAAAAAATTATCTGTATTAAGGTTCCTCCAGTGCTTAGCCAATGGGTCTAATTTGGCTACATATATTTGCAGACACTCTTAATGTTTATTCTACAGAGCTATATGTTTGCAGATCCTATTTTACTGTCTAATAGCACTGGATCTTATCCATCTCTCTCGTCATCTCATTTTTTCCCTGAGAAATTCACTGTACGATTTCCAAATTCCTAATTTCATCCTGATGTAGTCAGTGCAAGGCTCCTGCTTAGGGAACAATGGGAGAGTGAGTAAAATCTCAGTACTTCTCCTGAATGTTTGTATTAGTGACTTCTGTGGTTTTTCTTCACATTTATGCCAGCAGGGGTTACAAGCCTTTGCATACTTCCTGCGCTGGGTAAAGACCTAGCTGTGTGATCAAGTTACCATGGTCTAAACAAGTTACTACGGGTCACCTGAGAAGTAGTAATTACCTGCATATGTAGCATAAACTACTATGAAATTTTCTGACTTAGGTAATTCTCTTTCCTTACATGCAAGCTTTAATCAAATTAGTTTGTGTCTGACAAGCCTCAACACACGCATCTAAGTGGTGTCCATTGGTGCCTTGTGACTTCTGAATCACTGCAAATGGGCAACACATTTGAGCTTCATCACTGTGTGAAATGTCAAATTATCTCAATTTCTGTACTGAACCCAGGAAAGTGGTCCTTTAGCTACCACTGAAGTATGTGGCTAGTCTTTTAAAATTACATGAAGGTGCTACTAGAAAGAAGGTTTGTTGTAGCTGTTTCGTGTGCTGTTTTGCAGCCTGCTGGACAGGTGCCATGTTCTGGATGCTCTGATGAAGATGGTGCCACCTGCAGCGGTGGGGATTTCTATTTGCTATCGGCTTTAACCTGACTGAACTAGTGGAAACTCTTCAGGAGAAGAGGTACATTTTTGGGGGCCAAATGGATTTTGAGAAGGAAATTTTCCTAGGGATACAGAGATTGTGTAACTTATTCAAGCTAAGAGAGCACTGAAAAATAACAGAGTGCACAGCAAGGATGAGGAAAGGATCCACCATGCAGGGACCATGGGGCAAGAAATACTGGCTTTCACGTCCTTTATTTAACATCTTATCTAGAAATTTTGGGCCTTCCCAATTTAAAATTTCCTTGTACTAATAAAAACTCAGAGGCTGGGAACGTTTGAGTCTTCAATGAGTTAATCTCACAGGCTTTTCTTCAGAGACATGTATTACTAGTGTGGATACCCCTCTGTGTTCCTTCTGTGACTTATATGACTTTGAGTTAAAAAAAAAAAAGACTTTTGGCACAGGACCTTGACCCGTGTTTGGAAAGAAGGTGAGAGTTGGTGGCGTGGCTGATGAGCTCCTGAAAGTTATAGTTTGGCTTCCGAGAGCTGTTCATTTTATACTTTCCGTGCAGAGAAGGAAGTGTGATAGCTGAGAAACAGACTTCAAGGATACACACTCAGGCATGTGTGACTGAGAGCACTTTCCAGGCGAACACTTCTGAGCCTTCACTTGCAATAAATAGTGATGAAGCATGAAGGCGTGGAAAGCACCTTTAAAGAGGAGATGCATGCCCCTGGGCAGGAGAAACAGGACCATGAGGACCATGCAGGGATAACGAGCCACCAGGGCTTGAGTGATGCCTTGCATTGCACCGTAAGCAGGGTCACCTGTGCTTCAAATTCATTACTGTGCTGTCATCCTCTGTTACGATGGCCAGAATGATGGTGACAACAATCTGCTCTAGAAGTGATCATCAGTGACAAAAAGACATTTTCTCCTGGTGCACAAAGCAAAGAGGACCTTCTTGCCCTTCTTCTACCTCTATACTTGTAATAAAATCTTATTCTAGTAATGTATTTCTGGTTATGTGCCAGTAACAAGGTGAAGGTAGAACCTACATCAGCTCCCTTACCTGCTGTATACCACTGTTTATTTTTCTGATTTATTATTAGCAGATGTACAATTTTCCCCATACTCACTGGTGTGTTTTCTATCAGGTCATTCCATATTTGAGTGTATCAGTTTGATGCCACTGTCAGGTAGGTGACATAAACAGTTACACCAGTATGGAATTTGCAAAATCACAGTTACATTGTATGCCTTAGGTGTAGAAAAAAATCCAAACCAATCCCTTTTCCTTGTTTCTCTAGTAATACAAAATTGCTGTTTCTTCAGAGCAATAGCTAGTTTCTATGATCAGCTGTAAACAATTACCAAGCTGCCTGCCTTGATGATTTATAACTTAGTTATAAAAGAGTGTACTTGCTTCCAGGCTGCTTGCTAAGCCCAGAGGAAGACCCTGAGTTAATGTTGATGATGCTATTTTATCACCTGCTGTGAACTAATTCTAGGAACTAGTTAGATTTTTCTAAGGAAATTGCTTTGCAATGTGAAATCAAGAAAGTCAATACTCTTCTCCTTTTTTCCCCCTCCGTGTGTGGGAATAAAGCAATATCAGGAAGTGATTTTTTGGGAAAAGGTGCTTATTTTCAGGATGAAATTTCTGGTCCAAAGCAGAGATGACAATAACATAAGGACAATAGAACAGAACACGGTCCAGTGGAGATAGTACCCATGGGGAAAATAAGGGAATTGGAACAGAGTATGTGTTTTGAATCTGCTGTTAATTTAAATCCAGTGTGGATTCCTTTGTAACCTGCTATTGGGACAGATACTTACTTTTCATTAAACACTGTGGAAGATCCTGTTTTTATTACGTTGCTGAATGCATAATTCTTTTAATTAAAATTTTTACTAATTCTTCAAGGTAAGAAAGTTACTTCCTACAGAGATGTAATAAGAAAACTCAGGTGACTATTTTCTTAGATTTTATTTTGGCTTAGTACTTGGTATCCTTTAAGGGTTAAAAAATTCAATGGTGAACAACTATGGCATGTTAATAGTTATTTTAAAACTTCATTTTAAGCTACATATATCAAGCACCCTGGAGTTTTTGTTTGTTTGCAATAGTTATTTTGTGTGATCATCTGTTATTAATTACAGTATTGTTGGTCAACTGACTGTTCCAGTGATTAGTGGTATTGTTATAAAAGTATGTACACTCCCTCAGTTCGTGGGTGGTGGTGGCAGTTGTGTTGATATCATTCCTGTCTTTTTCACGGGACAGAGCTTTAGGTCTTGTTTGGTTACTTCATTTCAACCAGATCCCAGTTCTTTTTACTGTCCTTTTTGGAATGTTTGTGACTACACTAACTGATATAGGAATGGATCTTCTGAAGGTATACGGATTTTCATCTCCTATGATAGATGCACAGTGCTCAGGAAGATAAGATATATATGCTACCTAGAAATACCAGGAAAAAAGCTATGTGGAGTCTTATTAATTGACAGTTTAATTTTTGTGTGACTGCCCTCTAAAATGTAGACTAAATCAGTGAGAAATTGATTTTAAATTGGACAGTGGCTTCTAGGAGAAAAATAAAGCCAGTCATTTTGATGTCAGATGGTAAATAAAAGTTATGTGAACATCGTTTCAGAAGGAATTCAGCCACCAGTATGGTATTTCTCTCCTACTTATGTCACATTTGTGTACTGTGATTTCATATACTTGTGCTTTAAAGCTTAGCATCAGAGAAACTTGTTCTTTTTTGTTTGTTTGTGGGTTTTTTGTTTGTTTGTTTGTGGTTTTTTTTTTTAAATGACACTAGCTTTTAAAAGGTTAGTGACTTCTTATGCTGGACAGTGTAAGACAAAACTGGAGCCACTGAGGTACCAATAAGAGATGCCATGGCAATAGATATACAGCTACTAACTGTGAAGCTACTGCTGTAATTAACAAGTGTGATGGCAAAAAAGACATTTCTGGGAAAGCTGTATGTCCTGCAGACTCAGAGGGCTAGTGAGAGCTTTGAAGAAGCATAGATTTTTGGACAAGGAGCCCTTAATATTGCTGCAGAGATGAGTGTGGCGAACCTAATCCTCCCACGCAAAGACAACTTTACAAAAGAATTCCTCTTACCCTGTTGCTTTACAAGCAAATTCCACAGGCAAACTGGCTCTTACTGCATTAGTTTAGTTAAAATACTGTTTTGGGCAGCCATGTCCTATACAATAGTCAATGAATTGCATCTGTATCTAACCTGAATAACAACCCATAGTGATCCTAATGTTTACAACAAACACCTTTGGTATGTTCCAGCTAAAGCTGCCAAAGACATTCAGGTTTACTTACTAATTTTTGAACTTGATGCATTATCCTTTGTCTAATAGAATAATACAGTGATGTAAACCAGCTTGATGTTAATTGGCCAAGAAGTTCTCTATTAGGCTTTTCTTTGAATTGTTGTGAAGGAACTGGGTGAAACTTGCTTAATAGTACTGTACCTTTTCATTCAGGATGAATACAGCAAGTAGATAAACACCTTCATCACATATTGGTGAAAGCAATAATCATCTTTGTCCAAAACTCAGACCAGATACTGAACTAGAGCTAAAAGTTCAGTGGCACACTATGTATGTCTTTCTGTGGTTACTTTTGTGAGTTCAGGGGCAGTGAGTTGATTGGGTGGCACACTTTGTGTACGTAAAAAAGGAGTAAGAGTAGAAATTCCTAAGGACTTAGTGAAAGACAGATATCTGATACTTTTTTCCCATGTTGCAGAGATGTCTTGTAGGGCTTGACTGTGCAAAGCAGGCGGCCAAGGAAAGCAGTCCTTCCTGTGAATCACTGGAGCTGCCAGGTGAGTGTGAGCACAGCCAGAATGACTGTAAGTTGTTACACAGACACTCAGGGATGAAACATTTGCTAAACTGATTTATTGGGATCTTTGCACAGGGTAACACTTACCCAAGAAACCAAGTCTATTGAACAGGATGGCCAATCACTGTCTAGAAGGTGATGGGAGTCTGCTGTGAGGGTCCTTGCAATGGTGTCTTCAGCTGGACAGACTGAGATTTCCCAAACCACTCTGCTGCTCAGCTCATGTGATCCTGCTGGGCTGTGGTCCTACAAGACCACTCCATTACAAGCATGAGCCAGCACTGTAGATTATAGTAAAGTTCTTACAAGTTCTGTCTTGGCTATGTACAAAAGACTGTCCTACATGACCCTTTCTGCACATATAGGAATGGTTTTATTAACTATTTACAAATATGTATGTACACTTTGATTAATTCTATAGCAGGAGCTGCCCGGAGGAGTCCCTGGCCTGGCCATGTTCTCCATCCCAGGTACGTTGAAGCACACAAGTTGTGCCTGTCAAATAGCCTAGCTAGGCACAGCAGGAACTGTCTGATGAATTGTCTGGGACTGCCTAAAATTCCCACCTAATTTCTCCTGCAGGAATTAAGAAAATGCTTTGCTATGAGGCTGGCTGAGAGCTTAGAGCATCATCTTGCCTTGGTTCCATTCCTTGTGCCACCTCTGCAGAGACTAGCTGGGAGCTCTGGGACCACCCAGGGAACCAAAGCCTAAGTGTGCAGTGTGTGCGCCGACTCACAGCCCTGGCACCAGCTACACTGAAGAAGTACCTACAGGATAAACTCATGAATTTATCCCATAAATTAAATTCAATAGTTCTTCCAACAAAGTGCAAAATAAAACCCCAAAATGATAAACCTGATTTGGTAGGGCTGATGATCTGCAGATGTCAAAGATGAACCATATATATTGCCTGAATTCAAAATGAGGAATGATGTTACTTCATTTTGGAGGCTGTCTGGCCATTTGAAAAATGTTTTCTGTGCTGCATGTGCACAGGATAATGTGGTTCTTTGTTGACGTGCACTGAAAATAAGAAATATTCTACCAAGTGCAGTGCTTTGCACTTACAGTCCTGGTTCTTGTTTGCACTAAAGCTCTTTTGTGTGAGTCTGGAAGTGTACTGAGCAGTTGAAGCAAGTGCTTATTTTGCTGAGGATCTCCTTGAGTCAGGGTGAAGACCTTTGAGTTTAAGAGAGACTCAGTCACTAGAAGAAGCCCAAGCTAGCTCGATGTCACCAGAGTTCTTGTTTTGCTTTGCTCATAGATCAGGACATGTTCCTGTTCTGGGCAGGAGAAGACAGCTCCCCAGTGTCCTCACTTATGTGTGCTGTGTTGAAAGCAGGAAAAGTAAATGGAACAGCTGGTACATTAAATTCATGCCTTCTAAATCACTGTGGTGATAACAGCACTATCAATATCTTCTTTCACTTGTCTGTTGCATAGTCTTTTTTGTTTGAGTATTCACAGGTCCCTTTATGTCACAAGTTTTCTCCAGCTGAAAGCACCACTGTCGACGTATTTTGAGTGAAAAGGGACATTTCTATTTTTATTTTAAGATTATGCTTCCGCTGTTGACATGGAATATGTGTGGTAATGGAAGTGTTAAAGGGGATGTTTGCATCTCTGAAGTGATTCTGGATAAAGGAAGGAATTGTTATCACGTGCTGAAGGTTTGTGCCTTACCCTTAGTTCAGGTCATGCAGAACTTGGATAGCATTTTGGATACAGCGTTGGGTTTTTTTTAGCTTTGGGCCATTTATATTCATCTAGACTATCGCTGGAAAAAGCATTTTCCTAAACCACAGCTTTGACCTCTCTTTCTGTCCTCTCTGCTGCTACTTCTCTGTCACATCAAATGCAATTTTGTCTTTGCTCACGGACTTTTTCTTGCCCTAATCTCCCTCACCTATCTCTATTCCAGTGCTGAGCAAGTGACTGCTGTCTCTGATCAGCCCGTGTTGTCGAACTGACACTCCACAGTCACTGGTCTATCCATGTCCATCTAATCCCATGTCTCCTATTTAGCTTGTTAGAAGCTCTCTAGGGAGAAGCCCTTGTTCTCTGTGTTAGCAGCTAGTGCAGTTATGCCCTGGGGTCCCACTGGGGATCCCAGGCTCTTTGAAAATGTAAGTTAATAAAATATGAATTAGTAAAAACTATGTTGTGCAGAGGGATGGGAAAGTGAGAGGAACTAAGGTAACACCCTGGGGCTCTCCACATTAGTCAGTAGTGGTGCCTAGTAGGAGCTGATAAGCAGAGAAATGGTGCTGAGGATCTGCTGTAGGTGGCATGTACTTTGTGCTGGGGGGTTGTTTCCAGCTAGCTCTAGCCTGGTGCCATGGGCTGGAAGCGAACTGACAGCTGGAGCACACCTTCTGGTTTCGTTTCAGCTAAGGGGAATACGGTGTGTACTCTCTAAGACAGCTCTGCTGTGAAACACAGGTGTTGTTGGGGGATATGGGGATGTTCACTTCAGAAGTGTCCTCCTGAGCCAAACCGAAGTGATGATGTAGGCACACCCTCACTGCCTGCCTATCTTCAGTACAATTTTTCATTATGACATCAAATCAGCAAAATGCATAAATATTACTCCAAGGTAATAACTTTTTTTTCTTCTGATTGAGATCTGAATTATAAATTTATGTTCATCAGCCTAGAGTGATCTGTCAGAAAAGACAAATTATTTTCTTCTATATACATGTTTACACTAACAGGAGTGGCTTTACAGAGCCCAGTGGCTAGAGCATTACAGAAAAACAGAGAATGCCAGAGCCAGAGGTTTAGTTTAAACCTGCAACAGAAGACACTCAAGTGTGCCAACCAAGTGCACCTTGAATGTAACAGATTTCAAAGATCTGTCTGGTTTTCTTGAATCATAGGGTATTTTGTTGCGATCTGGCACTACAATGTCTTGTTATTTTATTTTAAAATTTCACCGTACTTTTCACTTAGTTAAATTCTGCCACTTACATAGCCAACGGTGAATGGTGATGAAACTGGAGAGAACAGAAGGGAAAAAAAAGATGTCTATATAGGTGTCATCAAGAACTGTTACATATTTCTTATTTCATTATTTGGCTTGTGCTAACATATGGACTAAGAGTTATCCATACTGCCATTTATTTTTGACTATGAAATGGTAAATAAAGGAAAAAGCAACACTTGTCTTGGTACTACCAGACTGGCAACTTGACGTAACAAAATGGAAGGATGAAATGAGATATACAAGCATTACTTCCCAATGCTTACAAGACTACAGTGAGCTGCAATTTAGTTTGGTGCCTGTATAGCTTTAAACTTGTTTTAAGGTGAAAACTTTTAAAATCTTGTATTTTTCAGTATATTGCTCTCATTCCTTTTGTTTTGTTTTGGTTGTTTGTTTGTGGTTTTTTTTTCCCCGAAAAGTGATTTGAGTTCCTTCTTCTAAGTTTAATAAAATCTGCAAAGTAACTTAAGTCTTAAATATCTGCTTTGTACGTTTATTCTGCTAGTTAAAACATTGATTTCCATTCCTTACAAATACTAATTGCACAGAAGGTTGTGGGGATACACATGTGCGTGTGTGTGTGTATGTAATATCTTGCTTCCTCTTTTCAAAGCATTGTCCAAACACCAGCTAATTGATTTGACATGCTAAAAGAGAAACTCAGTGCAACCAAGTCATTTTGGTATGAAAGACATTTCCAGTCATCTCCGTTCAATAATTGCAACCACAACTTCAAAGATGATACAGATGCAAATTGAAATGTGTGATCTTGTTCTATCTGGATTTGATTTCTTTCCCCTTTTTCTCTGAAATACTCATCCTCCCCTTCCTGCTGGGATCAATGATGGCTGGGACTGCCACGTACAATGAAGCTATACAAGTCCAGAGTGACTGAATTTTACTCCAGAGATATAACTCCAGTTCCCTCTTCCTCTCCTTCAATGGAACTGGCCCTAATTTTATGCATATTCTGTGAGTTATATCCAAAATGCAGGTCTGAATAAAATCTCCTAGGAGGAAGATGGGGAATCATGATCCTTATCTTCTAATAGGCCCCTTTCTGAGATCATCCTTCTCTTATCTCTTTCCAAATGCTGTTATTCCATATGGGAGTACAATAAATTGTTGTTGACTGGTGAATACCCCCACAACTCTTGCAGAGGATAAATCACACCACACATCTTGAAATTCCTAAGCATATTCCACCAGTGAAAGATAGTGACCGTCAAGTCTGTACAGATGGAAATTTTTTAATACCTTAGTTAGTCCAAATATTTTGCTGACTATGTGAAGTCCACCAGGAACTTTGAAATTACTGCTGATTTTACGTGAAAGACTCTCAGAAGTTATTGGAACCACAGAAGACCTCTGTGACCCTGTCTCCTCATAGCTCTACATATTAGTAAATATCGTGCTAGAAAGTTTCAGCAACAGTTTCTCGTGTGCTTGTGGAACACAATGTCATGACGGATAGCCATCATCTGCACAGAAGATGATGACACTCAAGCAGCTGTAAACATTGTTTTGTCTACTTGCTTCACCCATTTTTTGTCCATGTGGCTGACTCAGGAGCCAGCAGCAGGCTGCTCTGGGTATGGCCATATGTGGCACCATGGCTTTACCTCAGTACATGGCACCGGGGTAGAAAGTACTGGTTAGCACATGAATGGATGCTGCAGGAGGGATAAGAGCACAGTATGGGGGAGAGAGGAAGGGTCTAGTCTTTGAGTGGACTTCAACCATAACAAATAGGTGAGATGTAACCAAAATATGCAAGAAAAAAAGTTTGTAAGGGTGCTCACCATTTCTGATGTTCCTCCAGACCTCACAGGATCAGAGAACATAAACTTCCTGGGAGCAGATTTTTTAGTACTTCTTTCTTTCACTTACATAAAAATCAGAAACGCCATTAAAATGTCACTTTTTTGCATTTTTTCTGGTACTTACAAGTCACAACATGTCAACTTTTAGCATCTGGTGTAGATTCAAAGTCTACTTGATTCTCTGTACTTAAAAGTGCGAGGGCTCTGGAGGAAAAGATGGCACAGCTGTGGCTGACTGGAGCTGCCCAGTTGACTTGCCTCCTTCAGTTATCAAAAAGGCTGAGGTCATACTCATGTTTTTCCAGTAAGATATCTTTGTATCATTGCAGGTAAGTGGCCACAACCAGACATGGCTATGCCATAAAAGCAGAAAAGTCATGAAGTCCACAATTCTGTTGTTTTTCCATAGATGCATGATATTGTTCCAGTGCTTCAATATTTCAATCAGATTAAAGTTCTCGGTAGGAAACAGCTGTTGAATGACGTCCTATAGTTTCCTGAATGCAGGATTATAATATTTTTTTCTGTAGAACCTAATTCCTACAAAAAAAAAAAAATTATGAATTTGCTTTTAATTCCAAGGCATGTTTTACTTTTCCATGATCTCTGATGGTCAGTCATGTTGGGCTCTCCTGGAGCACTTGGGGCTATCATAACCACCACTACCTCAAGCATCACTGACTGAGTTTTGCAAGTCTTTGGTGTGTGAGCCTGGGGACTGGAAGAGATTAGTGTGATTCCATGGCCCAGGAATTATGAGGGGACAAATGTAGTCTGAATACTGCCATGCAAGGTTTATTTTATGTTTTGTCCATTTTTTTCATTGTACTTTGAAAACAGAGCGATACCTTAGATTTTGGCTAGTATAATAACACTGGGAGGCTCAAGAAAGAGGTACTCACTTCTGCCTGCTCAGATGGTACAAAAGCTGCAAGAGGGGGAAACAAATCCCCTTGAAACAGGCACATGGACTGTATTAGAGGGTGGAAGGGCTGTGAGTTCGTAACCACTACCTTACCCACTCACAATTGCACCAATGATTGATGTGGCACTTAAAATTTTGGCAAACTGTTTCAAATGGCTGGTTCAGAGCTGGCTTCAAGCTGCAGAGAGCCCTGTCAGGCAACCTGATGAAAATAGAGCAACAATGACTTCAATGGGCTTGCACAAGCTAAAGCTTTGAGGCCTTGGTGGCAATTTCCTTCTTTTCTTTCTTCCTTTTTCTGTTTTAAATTGAGATCATCTACATGTAATTTTGTTTGAAGACATTGGAATGCTCCTTGCCCAGGCCTTGTGGCTGACTGACCAGCTATAGTGCTGGAAGAAAAATTGTTTTCTGAAAAGAAATTGGGTGCATGCATGAATATATAGTGGAATAGTATCCACCGCTGCATGTGGCAGGCTATACAACATCAAGCAAGTTCATCACTGCAACAGGGATTTGGGGTACAATTAGCAATTAAATCCATTTCTCACATTTCCATGCCTTCCAAAATTAGTTTGAAATCAGAAGAGTTTGGTAAAGTTTTGTGAGAAGGAAATGAAATCCCTTTAAGCTGGCATTGCTGCTGAATCCCCTCGGCAATAAGACCTTGCCAGGAGTCTTCACTTGGCAACTTATTCTGAGGATTCACTGAAAATTTTTTTCAAACTATAGGTATCGACATGAATCTTCAATTTGTTTTGAACATCACTGATGAGTGCCACCTTCCATTTAATTTGCATTCATTATTTTGGGGTAAATATTATCTATTCATTCTCCTTAAGCTAGGGGAAAGCACCTGGTAAAAGAAACCCCAAAAGGTGGAAATTATAACAAAAAGGTGCCGCAGAATAGGAGAGAGGCCATAGTCTTCTCCTTGCTGCTTGTGACAGAAGACCAACATGTATGTCGATGTCTGTGTCACAGCTAAAAGTACTAGTTAGTTGGTATAGGTCTGGGAAAAACATTTTTTTCTCCCTGGAGGCTTTTAGATTTGTCAAACCTCAAAAAAATGGTATGTGAAGAACTGTATTTTTGGTATGTGAAGAATTATATATTCAAAATGAGATTGGCCCAAGGGGCTGATTTCTGTCAGCTGCTCTTCTGGGTTCATCAGTAGCTGTGGTACTGGTAGGTTGGATTTGGATTTGGATTTCTATCCCTGTCTCCATCATCTGGGGCTTGGAGCTTTCAGGGGTTCCCAGACCTCCTGCCAGACTGCAGCAGTGGACCAGAGAGGTGTCAAACCCTGAGGAACTGCAGACTGAAGATGGAGTTGCTCTGCTTGGTTTCACCACTGACTGTCTCTGGCCAGCTCTAAATGGCCTGTATAGGATTTTGCAAAGAGATTGATTGTTTTCCCCTGATAAACACGAAGAGAAATTAAGTGCCTGAAAAGGAAAAAAGTTATTTAACTCAAAGAAAATATGCCTTTCCTTCCCCTTTGCATGCAATCTTTCAAATGAGTTTTTATTTAAAATCACTGCTAGCCATGTGTGTCTTTCATACAAAAGAAGACCTAGGTAGCTATCAAAATTTCATTTCACAGTCCTTTTCTTTGTTAAAAAAAAAAGTAATTTTCTTTGTTTAAAAAAAAAAAAGAGAGAACATCATTAATTTTGTTGTTAGGACAAATATGAAGAAAACAAAACAGAAGAAGCAAAAGATTATAACGAGGTAAAAAAAGCTTCCTCCTTCCAATTTTTTCACTGATTTGCAACAGATAAAGTTCCCATTTCTTCCAACTTCCCCCTCAGGATACAATTGTATTTGTGTGCCATATTCCATCGGCCAGGTTGTAGCTTCCCACCACCACAGTATGCACTGAAAAACGGGGTGTCAGATGCCTTGGCCTCATCGTGCTGTGGCACAGCAGCTCAGTGTCTGCACACCAGTTTGGGCCAGGAGTGCAAGTCTGAGGGGTATCTCCTGCTTGTCCCAGCAAACCAAGCTCTGCTTTACATCACAGAGTGGCCTCAGGGTGAGGAGGTGATGGAGGGAGCACCTAGGGTGCTTCAGCTGTTGCAGGTAGCCTGGAGCTGGTCAGGGGGAAAATCCATGAAATATATTCAGCACTGGTGTCCTCATTTTCAGTTGCTCATCATTTGTATAAACACTTTCTGTTCATTCCAAAACCACCTGTCAACCAAGATGCTTTTGTTACCTGCCTGGAATTGCCCATTGCAGGTTTATTTCTGAATGAAAAGGGCAATTGCTTCTGTGATCCTTTGAGAGACAAGAGAAGGAATACAGAAAAGCATTTCTTTTCCATGCTTGTAGTCTTATAATTTGCTCTGTATTTAAAACTGAAAGGATAAACAACCAACCTTACAGTGCTGCTCCCTGGCTAGCTGGAAAGTGCACTGCAGGGGTACTTCATGCTGTTTGATGTTAGTTGTGCCTCTTTTTTTCACCCTTCCTGAGGTAAAGATTACATTGGAAAGGATTTGCTTTTTGCTGTTTCAGCAAGCGGAGCCAACTGGCAGCCAGTTTGGTGTTTATATCGCAGTTGTTTCTTCTCCAGGGCACAGATTTTAGCATTGCGCAAAATGGTGTATTGTTATGTCCAGATCAGGAAAAATAATTTTCCTCTCCATGGCAGATATAAAAGTGACAGCCTGTCGGAGCAGAGATCTCTCAGGTATGTGTTGCTGTAGGAAACACCTGGATGCTGTCGACATAGCTGGATGCGCTGACAGTTTAAAAATGGGGAAAATATATGCAGAGAGGAGAGTTATTTTTACTTGTGTAGCGTCTATCAGTATCTTGTGGCCTCGCTGATGATGTTCCAAACAAAATGTACAAAATAAAAACTAAAAAAGAGAACTCCAACAAAAATATTCTTAGCAACTTGATAAACTAATTTTGGAGACTATTAGACAGTTTCAACCTCTTCATTCCGTGAATGGCTCCATACAACAGGACTTAAGAACACCTGCAGCTTGGTGCATCTTCCAAGGTCTGTTCTGCAGCCATGAGAAATCTCCATTCCTGGATAAACTTACTATAAAGCAAAATATCTGGTGTAGTGATATTGATTATGGTCTAGAACACGGCCCTTTGAACCACAGTACCAAAAAATACCAAAGTACCGAGGAAGTAGTTTATGGGGAAACTTGATAAATGCCAAGATCTTAAAGCTGAGATGATATTCTAAGAAAAGATATTACAGAGAGGGGGATATATGTTAATGTGGTTCCAGTTGCTTGTGATGCTGATGCAGCACTCTGAAATATTCCATTTTAGTTATATTTTTTGAGACTTTCTGGCTTCAGGTCGAAGTGTTCACAGTAATTAATCTTTCTAACAAGAAAATAACCAAGAATTTAAGCTGATTTGAAGCAATAGAATAAAAACTCTCTCTCTGGTGATCTCAGCGGGGCCAGAATGCAGTGGCTGTAAACTGGCACAGATCCATGAAGCCTCACCCAACGTTGCTGCAGTGTAACAACAAGCTGAATGATGCTTTCAGTTTGTTAACTGACTGGTGCAGATCGTGTATCCATCCAGGGAACATGATGTGCAGAAGCCACAGCTTGGCTCTGGATGAATACCACCAGTGCTCTGTGAATCATTGCTGAATCCCATGTACTCACAAGCCAAGCGAGCCTGGGAAAAGCTGTGTCAGTTCTGATTAGGCCAGGTTTCCAAGGTGTTTTTGGAATGTGGAAGTTTCTGCCTCTTTTGGACTCCACAATGCTAAAGCCAGTGCTGGTGTGGGTATCTCCTTGTTCTTGATCAGCATTTTCAGCAGTTGTGTGCTGAATATATGAGGCAGACAGTACTATCAGAAGAGTTTTTCAAACATGTTTGCTTTTATTAATAGTAAAAAAAAAAAGTGCTAGAGAAGTTACAGACCCCTTTCCTAGACTCCCTGCTCCATTCTCCAATTCTGACCTCATTCTTCCTGTGAGTCTTTCCTTGGAGAGTGTCCTAGGTTTGGTGGGTTCACTTCTTTTTATTCTTTCTCCAGGTTGGTCTTCTGGCATGTTGTCTGGATGCTCTCTTTTGTCAGCCAAATTTCCTTCTTGAATTTAACTCTGGTCTTTTCGCCAAACTTTTACACAGCTGAATTTCAGCCACAAGATGGACCCATCCCAACTAATCACTGTCCTCAGAACTGGCCCAGTTTCTAACTTATTCAAGGTGGCCTTGACACGACTCATGTTGATAATCCGCTATTAATTAGGGGTCCTCCTCTCCTCTCTTCCCCCAAGATGGAATAGAAAAAATTGTTGTTACTGAGGTCAAGCAATTGCCACACAAAGTGGGGTTTACAATGCAAGCAGTCACGTACAATTATTTGCAGAGATGCTGTGCTCTACTGCATGTTCTTTTTAATGACAAATATGTAACAGATACATATGTATTCATGGGCAGAAAATCAGAGCCTCATTCTTTTAAATTTAAACACCTTTTCAAATCATATGAGCCTAAGCGTAGAAAATTTTGAAGTGGAATAGCTAACTCATAGCCCCTAGCACAGCACAAGGCTGTCCCTGCTGAATGAGGTTTTTCACAACACAAAAAAAAGACTTTTTTTTCTAGGGAAATGTAAAAAGACATGCCTAAATGATGTCCTTTTATAGTAAAATTTCATCACTTCAAGGAAAATATATTAGTTCTGGTTTATCCACATACGAAGATTTAAAACTAACTTGTTCTTAAAAAATAACTGAAAAAAAGGACACATTGAAATATAATGCATTAGCTGTTGCCTTATTAATTTATGGTGTGATCTTGCTCTCTCTTTTAACTGAGTAGCAACTCTTACAGACACTGGCGATTGTAACATAGTACTTTAGCTGGTAATGAGCAAAATGTAATCTTAGAGTATTCCACACTTCATTCAGAATAGCAAAGCTCTAGTGTAATACTCATTCTATCACCTTCCATAATAGGTAAAGATGTGTTTTGGCACATGATGCCTCCAGTCACTAAATACCTGGCCCTTAGCCCAGAGGAGTAAAATATCTGGCCAAACATGTTATACACTGTTGTCTGTGGCTCAGTTATAAGGATAGTTGCTTGAAACTACTTCTGCCTGTGCTCAGGCAGCTTGAAGCTACAAGTCAAAGCTTAATCATATCTAGGGACTCCAACCACTGGGCCACTGGCAGAATCATTGAAAATATTCCCACTTGCCTCTCTGGGCTTTGTCTTGGGTTACCATGGTCGTCTCACCGCCTATCTTGTGTCAGTAATGGGACAGCATGCCAGGGGCTGATACTGGGGCACATCATTGTTCAATGTCATCAGCAACCCGGACAGCAAGTGCACCCTCAGCAGTCCTGTGGTGGCACTCAGCTAAGGGCAGTGACTGACATGACCCCTCAGTCAGCAAGCTCAGTAAAGCTGGCTGCACCAGCAAAGCCCCCATGGAGATCGGGAAAGAAAAACTGTGCATCTAGAAGGATAATCCTCTGCTTTGCTGTGGTTTGCAAAGTGACCGGCTCAATGACAGGTTGTGGCAGCGGGTGTCGTGTGGAACATGAGCCACCACTGCACTCTCATTGCAAACAGAGCAGACTTCATACTGAGAGACATTATGAGGATCTTGGGCAGCAGATCAAGGGAAGCTACTGTCCTCTTCTCCTGGGAGGACAGTGCAGAAGTGGAACAGGTTGTCCAGGGAGGTTATGAAACCTGTCTCAGGGGGTGTTCAATTCTGTGTTAGGCAAAGCTACAGGTGACTTCATCTACTGGGTGATACTCTCGCTGTGAGTGGAAGGTTGGACCACAGACTTCAAAGCTCTCTTCCAACCAATGCTTCTATTATTTCATGATTTAACTATAGTATAGTTAAATCTATAACCATATATCACAAAGCACTCAATAATAAGACCAAACTAAAAACATACTAAAAAAAGAAACAATCAGATCAAAGACACAGTATTACAAAGCTAAATAAACCTAATTAATTCATATTATTAAAAAATCTACCTACTGGCTGCTGATGGGAAATCTTGGGAAATACAGACAAAAGGAGATAAAAAGCAAGGCAGAGGGAGATAAAGTTACATGAAACAAGAGGAAGGATTCCAATAAGTCAAAGTTAATTAAGAACATCAATATCATAGCAGTAAACACTTCTTTTATGAAGGTCCCCATGCTATCTTGAACAGCAGCTTCGGAAATGAAAGGTAGAATACCTCCATTCACTTTCATGCCTTTGTGTATAAAACTCAGTGTGTTAATTTGGCATTCAATACATTTGTCTTTACATAAATCTGCATAATATAGTGGAAGACTTATTCCCTTTGTGGCCTAATCCCTCAACCTCATTTCTGTCTGAAACAGGCAGGAAAATGAACTGATGGCAAAGATGCCTGGAAGGTATAAGTGGTATGATAATGGAGGCAGAAAGCAAGGGTTTCTTGCTGAAGTCAGCCTGGTATGGCAATCTTCATGCACTTTAAGTCACTTAAGTGAATGTGAGCACCTTTGTTCTGGCACACCATGCTTGGCGGTTGGTCTAGAGTGAAAATGTGCACAGATAAAATGTTCAGAAATGCCTGACATCCTGAAAGAATCTAAGTGAAAATGCAAATAATGCAAATAAAATGTAGAGTGAAAATGCAAATGACTGCCTTGTCAAGTTCCCCAAAAGAGGTAAGAAGATTAAGCCCATTTCCCAGTTCTGAACCACATCTATGCATTATTTAAGATCAAAACATCATTTTCAAAAATACACTGGAATGGAGGTCTAGATCCATGAAAGAGTACAGACTGTGGAGAACCTAGCTCCCAGACACTTCCTACCCAGCTGAAGTCAGAGTCCTAGCTCAAAGCTGCACAGATTTAATTTTATGACAAACCATGATATATCTATTGGCTAGAGGAGAAAGGAGCATTGGTCCAGAACCTCATGACTCTTGGGCACGATGACCCCTAGAGCAGGAAGCTGTGCTGGTGCCTCAGTGGGAGAGGCTGAGATCAGCCAGTGGGAGTATTTTCTGTGCTCTGATCCTCTGTGGTCACTTGGAAAGTTTGTGAGTTATACAGGGTTAAGGATTTACATGGTACCATTGAGTCAGCTGTAGACTACGTGGATGGGTTGGTTTTTCAGCTCTTAACAGCGTCACGTATCACAGAAGCAAGTATGTTGTACTGGGTGGTGCTAACAGTATACGGATTTTTTCATAGGGTAGGAACATAACAGTTCCTTTAGTCCTGATCATAAATGTCTTAGCTGAGTGACCTGGCTGCTGGGGTCAAGCAGAAGAAGGGGTGTAGCGCCTTCTTATCTCTTTGTTTTGTGTTAGGCACTGTCTGGCAGCATGCACTCAGAAAACCCAGGGTTGTGCTGCTAGACACGAGGGAGAAGCTTAGGTTATAAATTCTGACAAAATTCAGCCATGAATTCAGTGCCTGGCTTCTCAGCACTATCAAGAATTAAGCAATTCTGGGTGTGACCGGCAACAGACAGTTTGGTATCTGGGGAATTTTACTGGGAGAAGCATCTGAAGTTTTAGGCAATTCCAGAATTGGGGAGCTGCTGAGGAAGGAGAGTGAAAGGCTGAGGATCTACATTTTGCACAACTGTGTCTTAATATGACACAGGGGTTTTCTTGTGAATTTGCTCATTCAGAGATGTGAAAAGTCCTGAGGAGCTCATTGGTTCTTCAGTTAAGAAAAGTTCCTCTCCTGTCGTCGGATGTGTCCTGCTGAAAGACCATAAATCTGTCCCAAGGAGGGGTCAGGGAGCCAGAGGCATGGCTAGAGACAGCAGGGGCACAAGGCAGCGGTGGGGCTCCACAATAGACCATGGGGAAGAAGGAGGACAAGGGTCAACTGGGAGCAAGATGGGGGCAGGAGAGGAAGAGTAAGAGGAGCTTTCCTCTTGGCTGAACCCAGCGATACAGCTCCTTGGAGACACGGTAGAGAGCTGCAGACCACCGCTCTGCTTTTTAGCAACTGGTTCGGCAACTGAGTTGACTTCAGCAGTTAGTTTTTCAGGTCACTGAACACTTCCCTCACAAGCTGGTCATCCTCATGGTTGTCCCAGATATGAAGAAGGCACTGCTGAGGCTCTGACTCCACCAGTTTGTGTTCTTTGTATGTTCTGAACCTTTTTAAAAGCCCATTTTGTAAATGCAGAATAATTTGGGCACATGTGTTTATATCTTCTTTTTTTTTTCCCTAAATGAATGTTTCCAAAAATCAGTTTGAAAAAAAAAAAAATGAAGACAAAAACAATTGACAAAAAAATGCTTTTTCTGGCAGCTTTTCTTTGTGCTGAACAATTGTGCATAAATGATAGTCTTGTGCTATGAAGTGCAGAAGTATTCCAGCCAGCATTATACACAGAGTTTTTTCCCCAATTAAACATATATTTTCCTTGTCAGCTGGCTGTACCTGATTCTGTTATTTTTTAAAAAGGAAGTTTGATTAAAGCCCATTTGTTCACCACAAATCATTTGAAACTGCCAGCCTTAAATAGGTGGTAACTGAGAAATATCACCAAAACAAATTACATCACCTCCTCTGAGTTGCTAACTGAAATTCTTCCTTTCTCCAAGTGGGGTTCAAGGAAAGTGCATGCCAGTCCATGCTCATTGTGAAGCAAACTCTGTATGCTGGATATTCCTCCCCAATCCTGTATGGATACCATTTGTGTGCAGATCTGCATGGACAAAAAGTTCAGCCTGTCCTAAATCCTTCAGCAATGTCCCTCTGGAGGGAGCAGTGCGTTGGTGAACCAGTATAGAAAAGGCAGGTGGACTAGGAAATCTTTCTAAACTTAGAAGCTAAGCGTAACCGATTGTACCAGCTTCTCCAATTGATTCTCAACCTGCAGTTCTCAGAGAGTCTTTTTGGAGCTTCACAGCAGGAGAAATTCTGGCCCTAACTGACCACCAAATTAATGGGACAATATTTTACACGCTGTACTTACCTGTGTGTAATTTGGCATTGGATATCCACTGAAATGTATTTATATGAAAATTCTCTCAGGATAATATAATGCTCCATGTGCATAAACATCATCTGAGTAGAACGTTAGGCTATATGGGTAAAGTTTTGATCTGTTACATATGAGGAGAATGTATCACCTTCTTTTTACCTTCTTGAAGGTAAAATTTCTTATTGCTTTTTGTTTACACTATTACTCCTGAAGAACAGTTACAATGAAATAATAGAAAATTAAGTTTGTAATAACATGTCACCTGTTCATCAATTAGTATTAAAAAAGCAGTCAAAATAATGAACTGAAAGGGAAAGGAAAACCAATTATATAAAATAAGTAAATGATGAAACACTAAGTACAGCATAATAGAATTAAATAGTAGCTATTATGCAGCAATTTGAGTTGAAGGTCTGGTTTTTAGGCTACTTCTACATCTCAGTGGTGCTCATTCTCTCTGAATCCAAGTCTCGCTTGTCTCAAGCAGCATGGCAGCTCTTTCCATTAATTTTCAGCTACATAATTACACAAAATTTTTAGGAATTGGGTTAGGAGACTCAAACCTAAAGCTACGTGTAAAAAGCTGCAGAGTGACCTTACAATTGTGTCTGCAAGCAGAGGTAATGTCGAAGCAAAGTAACCCACATTTAGAAAAATATCGCTGACATTCAGAGATGGGGTCATCACATACTACTTGGCAAAGAAGTTGAAAAGGCATTGTTGATCATTTTCTTGAAAGCATAAGCAATTGTGAAAGCAAATATATTTCAAAAACCTTGTAAGAGTGGATGGCAAAAGAACTGAAAATGTTGTGCCATTCTGCAAGTCTATAATAAATCAGAATTTTGGATTCAGCTTATGGTTCTAATTATTCTGTCCCCAGGAAAGACATAGAGGTTGAAGAGGTACTGGGAAAGGTAGCACAGATGGGCGGGCATATGGACTGTTTTTCAACCTGGGAAAATGCAAATAGGCAGCTAAGCTGAAATCTTCAGCTTAGAAGAGAGATAATAGGGGCTGTTTTCATAGAAGTCTCTAAAAATCCTGAATTCTAGGGAGAAATCGAGTGAGGCAAGGTATTTACTGCTTTTGTAGTGCAATTAAGTTATCCACTAACATGGTGTTGAAGACTTAATTGGTTTCTTATTGAGAGCATCACAGTATTTAATTACATGAGAAAAAAATATGTGCGATTAGTTAAAACAGTTTGGAGTTACAGCTCTTCTCACTATCTGAGAAAAATTATTCCATGTAAGTAAAAGGAAGATGCCACTAAAAATTATATATAAAGTATGTAAGCAAAAAATTAGAAGATTGGGTGTAAAAGAGGAGTGGAAGACCTTCTAGGAGCTTGAGAAGATCAAGTGAGTCTTGAAATTGATAGATCTCCTGGAGTGCAAACACAAAGTTAAACACATTAGTTACCAGAGGACACCCTCAGGTTGCTGAAAAGTGTGAGACCAGCATCAGAGCAAGTGGTGATGAGTCAGCTGATGTAACTGAATAGTGACATATAAAAAGAACAAAATTTGCTGGAGAAAAAAGCCTGAAAAGTTGAAAAGATCAACACTGATGATAACACCCAGGTAAAAAAGCCTTACAAATCCAAGTAAAATCCTCTTTGTTATCTTCTTCAGAGGTCTAAAAGACTGGTTGTGTTTCTATTTGAGGAGCAAACTGATTTGTAGAAAGATAGAGATGCTGCAAAAGATACTCTGCAGATATGACCAAGTAACAGAAGTTGATAGAAACTTTTATATTTTGTTGTCAGCTTCTGAGGGGGACTCACTTCCTACTGAAACATTTGATGTTTTATTGTACAAAGTTGGAAGACCAATGCAAATGTTTTAAATACAGATTTTAATTTCACTGATAAAATTTGTTTTCCCAAGTTGTTTGATATCAGTAGTAATTTCCTTGTTAAGAAAAGATAGGCATTCAATAAGCAGTGTGCACAACTGAATACCCGTATCTACTTATGTTTTTTGAAGTGCACTCTTCACTTTTTTGGAGTCTCTGAATTTCCTCATCTCCTGAGCGCTGGAGGGTTCCTTTGCTTCCTTTTCTGGAAGTGGCCTTTCAAGTTCCTCTATCAAGATCTTCCCTCTGCCAGTGCTTCCAGCCCTTGTCATCTCATTGGTCAAGTAGGATGTCCTTCACTGAAGTGTTCCTAGGAAGGATGCCTCTACCTCATGCTGTGCTGTGAACAGGAAAGCTTTCATGTATATATGGAAACATCCTCACAGGTATTTGGAGGGGGACATAAATTCCGCTACTGTCCCTTTTTGGGTCAGAAACCTGACTTACGCACTTTTGGGTCAGAGACCCAAATGATGCACATTGATGGTGAAAGCTCTTGTTGTAGCAAGGTGTTCAATCATATCTGGGTGGTCTCAGGTAGCACTCTACCTGGCTGCCTGCCCACTTGTTCTTGCAAGCCTGTCCTGTGATAGGAGGAAAAGGCTGAAGAACTGAGAAACAGAGCAGTCCCACAAAAGTCTGACAGTGCAGCTAACAGTTTACGTGCTCTACCGTGCTGTGGCAGCTTTATGAAGAGCACTAGAGCAGAAGTGATTGTTAAAGAAAATGTATTTTGAATTAAGAAATACGAAGTGCTGAAGCTGCTAAATGGCAGAACCAGGCCTCGTCCCTTGTATAGCCCTAATCCAAGGCTGGTTTAAAACTTAGTCAAGTTAATCAGTAGGTGAATAGAGAAACAATAGATGATCAATTTGTATATACAGGTGCTCTCAGAAATGCAGGTGTTTTTAGAAAAATTAGTAGATGTGAATAGGAACTGCTTGTTCAAAGACTGAGTATGCTTGATGGATTGTGCAAGTTAAAGCAGGCAGAAAAGATCTTGATCTGAGAAGGACCTTGGAACCGAGGCAGAGACTGGAACCGAAGAGATGAATCAACTGGGACAAGGTCAGGTGACGAATTCGCAGAACTGACAAGACTAAAGGAAACTTCTAAAAACTTTGGACATTGACTGATTTGATAAGTGTATATAAGTTGTGCTGCATCCCTTTGTTCTCTGCCATTCACTGAGTTGGTGGCCCAACTCTGAGTTGTGATTAAAGCTAGCCTAGGGGTACCCATGTCTGTGTGAATTTCCCCTTTAACAGTGATCCCTATCTACTGTGCCAGTAGGGCTGACTGACCTGGCTCACTGCTGTGCCCCATGGCTTCCACTCTGGAGCTCACGCTTATCCATCTGGGTACAAAGGCAGAGTAAACTACCACGTAGATATACCCTAAACCTGATCAGAGAAACATCATGCTACTTTACACAAGACAGATAATAGGGTCAAAGGTAGCATTAAGTCCGCTTTCATGAAATTTTTGCCCACTGGCAGAGCACATGTTGGCAGGTACCTTTGCCGCTCCACCACATAGCTGTGAAGGTGAAAATTGCAGGCACCGAACAGGAGCAGGTACCTGTGTTGTTCCTTAGGATCCGTTGCAGCCTCCAGCCTTGCAGTGGAGCATCACTGACGTAGCCGGGGGTGCCTGGGAGTGCAGGCAGGGAATGCCCCACACTGGCAGCTCTCTGCAGAGGTGCCAGGGCAGGTCTGGCCCATGACCATGACCAGCTTTTTCAGTGCTGCACCTGCAAAGTTATGTAGCATGATTTTGTTTCTGTTCTGTTCGCAAGGAGGAGGTATAGCTGGGTATTTGTGACTATGGCACATTAACATCTCACCCAGAACATAAACACTTAATTGCTTGCTGGCAGATTTCCTTCCATTTGGCATCCATCCTGCTGTATCACTCTAGGATGGACAACATAAAAGGTATGTTTGTTATAGTTGGGACTGGGAGATAATGAGGGGGAAACTTATGATGTTAAAGATAGCAGCTTTGATCCTATTATCTTTGAGGAGGAAGGAATTTTTATCCCAACTGACTTATTTTTTCCTAAAATAATTTAATTTGGGGGGACAGGGGTTATAGTCCTATTGTAAACAATGAAAACTCCATTCAAGTCAATCCCAGCTTGTGTTGCATCTAAATGAGCTCTTCTGCCTGGAATTCAGGACAGAAGTTGTTTGCCTAAACACATGAACATTGTATTATTTATCCAAGAAGATTTTGTTTTAATAAATACAAGATCTGAATTCGGAATGGACCACTCCTATGCTCACTGGCACATATCAGTGTTAAAATTTTATTTCTTTTCAAGCTGGAAACTCCTCTGGTTTGTGTGTGTTTGTTCACATGTGTTTTTTTTTTAAATCAGAGAGTAATGATATCGCATAATCTTTTCTGATCTCGGCCATTACCAAGCCAAATCTCAATTTCCATCAGGTTCTTTTAGTGTCTTCATCAGGAAGAATTATTAAAAAGACAGTCAATCTCCTCCTGTTTGAATTAAAAAAAGAGAAATATTAACTTCTATCTATTTTAAGTGTTATTTTTAACTAATAGCAGCTGTTGTTCGACAAGCCTGACTTATCAGCCCTGTCAAAATGCAGTTTCTTTGGAGGGGAGACTGTTCTGAACCTAAAGATGCTTCCAAGAGAAGCCCATAAGACTGGCTACATACGATGGAACAAGTTTGGGGGTTTTGTCTCTTTAGTTTTCTCCTTTCTTTTGATGATACATCTGTTGACCTGGAACTGGGGTGGACCTCTGGGCTGTCACATTCAGGTCACTGTGGCACTGTGTAATGCAAATACTGTGAGAGAAATGTGTCGTGTATCACAGGTGAGGAGCGGAATCTACAGGAGGAATGGGAAACTTCAGGAAAAGTTTGAAACAGCACTTTTGACCAGCAGCTGGCTTGGTTCTGACTTGCCCTGGTATAAATCAATAATAATTTAATGGAGTCAGGTGGAGTTGCTCCAGTATGACACCCATTTGAGTGAGAAGAGCAAATTCTGAAGTTTCTTCCTTCTTCCTCCACAGACCTACATGTTTTAACCATTAAGCATGATGACACAAGAGAGAAAACTCCCTCCATCACAATCAGTTAGCACTCCAAATCGAAACAAACGACTCAGAGCCAGATATCATGAAATAAGACAGCCACAAGTTCAGCAAGACATCTCCCTCACGATCCCACAACCTGCCTCCTGCCGAGGCATTCCCTGCCGCCACTCAGCCACGTCTCTACAGCTTCCACGATTATTCGAGTCAGCTGCTTTTTTTGCTGTTCTCCCAGCATGTGAGGGAACACGTGAACTCCCTAAGCAAAAGCTGCATGGGGAGTCTGGTCAGTGGGAGGGGAGCACTGCTGCTGCTTCTGGTACCTGCTGGAGAATACCCCAAGGCGATGGGTATGATGCCCAGTGAGCATCTTCCACATGTGTTCTCATCTTTGCTGATTACCGTAATGTCCGTGTATAAATAGTAGCTCTCCCTTTTTATATCCTTCTCCTGCCTGATTCACTGGGTGATGCAGCGTCAGTGATGTTTGACTCACTGCTATGGCAATTGCAAAACGAGGTTTTCATAAACATTGGATTGTGACATCTGAATGAATCAGACGGGAGGAGGAGGATGGGCAAGCCCTGCAAGAGAGCTGCACCTGAGCCAGGCTTGGCCTCTGTCCCCAGATGAAGGAAATGAACACAGGGAGGATGTGACATTCCTAAGGAGCAAGAAAAGAGCAAGAAAAGAGCAAACCCATTGGAAATAATAGGAGCACAGTGTGTGTGTGTGGGGCAAGTGTGCTAGGAAAAATTTCTGTATCAGGGGTGTGAGTCAAAGATAGGGCTGGGAGGTCTGTTAATAAACACTGAGAAAACACTCTAAACATGACTTTCACTTTCTGTGGTGGAGAAAAATGAAATGGAAGCTGCAGCAGAACGGGGAGCCAGATAAAAAGACACAAAGAAAAGGGAACGAGAGAAGTCAAAAAGAAAAGGAGAATGTGAAGGGCTGACCTCCAGGCTGAAAGCATTTTCGTTGATGTGTTGTGAACATGCTTCTGCTCTGAGTCCGATTACACCAGTTTTTAGCCATGTAATTGCAATGGGAAAATCTGGAACTGTGTCTGGAAGGTATGGGGGTGTGCATGGGTGGCCTCAGAGCATGACCCACAAAACATTGTGCAGCCAGTAGAAAGATCTGCTGGTTCTATGAAAACTGAGAACAAGTATTCAGTTCCTCTTTTTTGCTGGATTTGGAACAGCCTGAATAGCTCGTGCCTCTCTCTAGCTGTACTCCCCAACCCATGGCTTTTCATTCAAAGTTTCATATGGAGAGATGGGGAGGCTTCACTTAACAAAGGATGACAAAATGTGAGGTGGTAGTGTGCTAACATTCATTGGTTAGGGTACCCAGTTATGATACGGGAGACCTTTCCTCAGTGAGGACCCTCTGACTGCAATTCCCCACCTCCTGGCAAGGCTGAGCTGGGGAGAGAGTGCATTATCCTCCCAGTCTCCTGTGCTTCTATGCACACTTTCCTGGGTATGATAACTATTCCTAGAGTCTTTCCACACCTCAAGGATATTTATATATATCCTTTAAAGAACCAACCTGTGAATATAAATGCAGAGCAGGCCTTAAAGTGGGGATTTCCCCATTTTTAGTAAAGCAATGTCCTAAATCACTAGCATAGACTAAATTATTCTTTCTTTACTTTCTGGCTGGGCAAATAATTTCTTTTTCTATACAGCTGAGAAATTCCCAAGGAAGACCCACACGTACCAGACCTGTCCCAGAAGAGTTTAAGTCCGGTGGCTGGGGCTCTGTGGCAGACTGGGGGACACTGGCTCACCTCCTTTTAGCCAAAGGAGAGAATGACTTGGAGAAGGAACGCTCCACCTTCTGAGCTATGCTGTGACCGCAGAGCTCACCAGCTGCAATGTTTTCAAAGAAACTCATAGACATGGGGTGTAAGTACCTGGGCTGTTTCTCACCCAGGATGGAGAGGTGGAGAGAAGAATGTTCAGAATAGAGAGGAGTGAAAGAACAGCACAAATTGCACAGATATAGTGTTCAGAGGGCTCTTGCTCATTTTATATTGAGTATGGGGATTCACATCCAGTCTTAGCACAGGTTTCCAGACTGAATTTACTTTTGTTACAGTGCACTAAAAAATAATTGGAAGCAGTCTCTGGACCATTGTAGTTGACCTTTAAGAATCTGTGATAGCTGGGGAAGGAACCAGAAGCCTGAGGAAAGGCATCTACTTTTTGAAAAAGAAGCTTAGAAACAAAAAGAAAAAGCAAGAGGGAACCTATCAGTCTAACTTCATTTCTTGGAGAAAGAATTTCAGAAAGAGTCAAACAAGCTGAGAACCCTTGAAAAACTTTTAAAACTGATAAATATCAGAGGTGAATGTACAAAAGTTCAAAGAGATGATGATTAGTATATCTTTGTCAATGAAGTTTAGTGTGACAACAGTCACATTTTTATGTGATATGAAACAGACTTTGTGAACAAGGTAAAAGCAGTGAAATGTCATAAAAGCAGTAAGAAGGATTGGAAACTGTTTCAAACACCACTCTCGTTAGTAACTAAGAGAGTAAAATTTTTATAGCACTTCTATGAGATGCAGAACTGTTAGAAAAGTGCCCTCACAGAGCTGTTATCAATGGATCACTGTTAAAAAACCCCAGCTGATATTGAATACTTAGTGTTTTTTTCCCCTAGGTCTAATTTTGTTAAATATTTTTTATTCTTACTGCTGTGCTTGAATAGCGAGTGTGCTTATTTGCAGATGATATGAAGTCTACAGGTACACTGAAGGACAGTGTTGAAATTCAAAATGATCTTGACAAGTTGCAGAAATAATCAGGAAAATGATAGGGCAAAATTCAAAGGAACAAAACCAAGGTATTGCGTTTTGGCAGGACCATTCACCTGTACAGGTAAGGGACAGGAAACAATGATGGAGTAATGCTATGGGGAAGGATCTGCATTCTGTGTGTGCATCACAGGCTGAGCATTTCATGCTGCTATCAAAAAAAGTGCCTGAAATATGGAGTTAGAAGTAAAATGATGAACTGATCTTTCCATTTCACTTGGCAATGATGAGATATTTTTGTTCTCAGTCATGGAACCCTATTTCTATAATGATGCAGGCCAGCTGGAAGAAAACATTAACAGTGATCAAAGGATGAGACAGCATAACTCATGAGGAAGGATAAACAGAATCAAGGTTATCAAGCTAAGAAGAGACGCTTTTCATTTTTTTCTTTGTTTCCTTCCAGCATGCAAAAGTATGTCCAGCTTTCCAGATAATGCAAAGGCTGGGAAAGGCATTCCGGTAGCTAGAAAGGATAGGACTTTGTGACAATCTGGATTTGAGTTAAGATCAAGATAGAACTCTTGTCAAACTACCTGCATGCAGAGTTAATATGCAACCACATTACACAGGCAAAGGGCGGTTGGAATTGCAGTAGTTGGTGTGAGACAACTGTGAAACTACATGGAAGTGGGAGGACTGAAAATCAAAATATAGGTTCTGCCACCTTGTAAGCTTATTTTGGTGTCTTGAAAGATAACATAGACATAAATTGTTGCTAGGATCAGGGAAGTTCTTTTCTTCTGGATCTTCTTAAATGGTTGTTAATCTTGCCATATGTAGCCATTTAAGTGGTGGGCAATATAGAACTTGTCCTAAAGCAAAACAGAGAAGTCCTGCTTTTTTACCCCTCTGAACATGTGAGCAGGGTCTCCTGTAAACAAGAGCTGGGTCATGGCCAAAATCCAAGATTTGGATTTTTCTGTTATTTATGAATGCTTGAATTTTAGAAATACTCCCTTGACTCATCATAAGTAAACTATGAGTATACACTCAGTTGTCTACCATCCCAATGATATTCACAATCGATTCATAATCTACAAAAAGGTACAGATGGTCAAATCAGAAGTCCATACCAGGACAACGCCCAAAATAAAATCTGTCAGAGTAAGCACAGTAGTCAGTGAGGAGATTGGCACTGACTAGAAAGGGCTTTCATTCAGACCCTCAAGATTTTCAAAAAATAAGTCCTGTTTCTTATATTCCATGTTTCATATATTTAATATTTCCCTTTGTAGGATAAATTTCTTATGTAAATTAAGAAGTAGGTTTTGGAAATATAATCTATGCACATTTATCTTATTCGTGTTTGCTTAGATAGCATTGTGGAAGAAACTGAACTGTCAGACCAATTGCCATCTGCTTTCTCTTTATAGATTTTTGCTAGAACAAACGCTACAAGAACATAGTGTGGCTTTTCTCTTTTGGAGCTGGTGTTACATGGTCTTTGGTACACCATGCTGTGCACTGCCTGTGCTTCGCCACACCTGAAGAAACTGTAGCCATATTGTTGTAAGGGATGGGAAAGCATTTGACATTCCTAATGTCATACTCTAATAGCAGTGACAAAGTCTCACCCAAGACACTCGCCTACTCTTGCTGGACAGTAAGAAGAGTTTTTCCCAGGTCTTCCATTATGTTAGGTCTACTGAGTGAGTGTCAGGCTAGCTTCCTAAAACTAGGTCACTGTTTCCTTCAAAACAGTAGTTACTCAGTGTGGTCCAAGAAAAATAATACAGAAATCCACTGTTTTAAGGGATAAGGGCTGCGCTTTGCTGCTCGAAAGCTGTGACTTAGTTTTCTGAATATTGGGTGTCACTACAGTACTGGGAATTCCCATCAGTCTCTTACAGTCACCCATGAACATTTATTATCTTTTTCCTTTAATTCAAAGAAAAGTTAAACATTGTGGTCACCGTATGCTCTTCTTCACGATGGTATTAAAGGATTTTATGATCAATAATGCACCAAGGTCCTGATGTGTTTTTTTTGTTGTTGAAGTAAGGTTGTTTTAGTCCATAGACCATACATGGTCTCTTACAAGGACTGCTGAGATTAATTTGTCATTAGTAAGACTGTCTGGGTAGAAAATTAGGAAATAAGTGAACAGACAAATTGGAAACACAGTCCTTAAGGTGAAGTGCTTCACATTGTAGCGTGTGTCACCGTAGCAAATGATGACAGAAGTAAACACTCACAGGAATGGACATAAGGAGAGCAAACAAATTATTTATCAGCTAGACTGTTTTCCCTGGAAAATATTTATGACCCCTGCTTTTCTTACTTGTTGCTAACTGAGAAATTAATTTGCAGTGAGTTTTGAAATATGTACATAGGCTGATATTGGGTGCTATTGGTCTTGTGTACAGCATACCAGCTGGGGAAGGGACTCTGACCCAGACAAGCCAGGCCATCCAGGCATGACTCACCTCTTGAACAGTCACCTTCCTTCTCTGTCCTGTGATGTTACCCATGGAAAAAGAACTGTGCCATCTTGTAGCCTTTCATAATGTGATGAAGGCAGCAGAAAGTGATCCTCAGTCATTGCATAACAGTAAAAAGCTGAGTTGAAGTGCTTAAGACAGCCTGGCAGAAGTCACACAGATTCCTTTGAAAGACTTAGAGCACTCCTTCCTGGAAAAACAGAGATTACTCAAGAACACTAATAAGCATCTTGCTTTGCTGTGGTGACCTAAGGATTCAAATGAAGATTTGTACAAAGAGCTTGTATCTTTCATCACAGCACTGAGTGCAGTTGGAAAAATAGGTAAGTTTTTGTGTATGCAGGCCCTTCTTCAGATCTAAAATATAAGCAAGATAGAGCATAAAAATCTTCTGTATTTGTCTGGTGATGCAGAAGGGTAATGTCAGCCTTATCAATTAGAGCTATGAGCTAGGAGCCGGTTTTAGTTCATAAAAATTTTGCCTTGAAGAAATTACTCTGCTTCTCTGAGAGAAGTAGGCAGTGCTATGTATGTGCAGCTAATATTTCAGACTGGGAGATTCAATTTTTGTATCTATTAGGACAGATGGGGAAAAAAAAAAACTTTTAAACAAGCAGTTATTGTAAAGGCTATTGCATAGGATAGCATGCAGCAATACGGTTTGGAAGCATTTCACAAAAGTAGGTAGAGCTTCACTCTACCTTATAGACTGGTCCTGAGTCCAACCTCTCCAGCTCACCAGCTGAACACCAGCTTAATCAATTAATTCCTGCCAGGCTCAGCACCCCTTTGGGGACTGTCCTTCCCCCAGCTGGAGGCTTGTGCCCTCATTTGAGCACATCTGGATTACAGAAACTGAATAATAACCAGGAAGATTCAGTCTCCAGACTATTTCTGGGTGCCAGCCAAAACTTCAAAAGATATAGGTATTTGGCCAGATTCTTACTTGCATTCACGTCGCTTTATTCTGATGTCATTTCACTTTATATTGTTGGGTGATGTAAATGAGAATCAGGCCCTTGGCCATTATAAATCTACAGTATACATCAAAACACGGAGAATGGTAACCGGAGGCCTTGGCAATTAGAGTTGTGAGTCTGTAGCTTGTTTCTTTGTTCATACATCACAGTGTGTGATTCTTCAGATCCTGTTCAACCAACACCTCAGCCAAGCATTTCACTTGACACAAGTTTGTATTTGGGATCCAAAATCTGTAAGGAAGCTGCTGAGTCTCAGTGTGACTCTTCTGCAGATACTCTTTAATCACAATTCTATTCTTTCTTCTTCCAAAAATGTCTAAACCTGGAGTATAGCCACATAAGGGTTTGCATTTATATATATTGTGCTTAACTCCCTACTGCTTTCTCCCCAAACCCTGAACACACAGGTCTGACCTAATACGTGGTATGATTAAAAATTCTTTCTTTAATTACCCTAACCTTGTGAACATGCAATGTGGCATCTTTCCACTCTTTTTAAAATATTATATCTTTGTCTTTTCAGTCCTTACAAAGACACTAGGTTCTCCATGGGATAGTACCAGAAATCCTCTGACAAGTTCTGGAAAAAGGAATATTTTTTCATCTTAGAGAAAAATACATCTTTGGTACACAATGCCTTCAAATCCAAAGGGACTGAAATATAATTTAAATGAAAGCTGTCCTGGCCTGTAAACCCCACACAAGGAAAACAGTTGACATGCCTTAGCATTGTATTGCAATCCAGTATCACCTTGACTTTGTACTTGTTCATATCTTACATACTGTTAAGCTATGCTGAAAATTAAAAGCTATATCCTTTCCCATCTTCAGCACCTCTGTAGGGTCAGCAAAGGAGAATACTACTTGCTTTTGTAGCGGTATTTGTGCCCAAGCACAATTCAGAGCATCTGCCAGGCTGTTCCAGATGTTCTCATATGGTCTGGTATATATATGCTCTTATGGTCCCTGACACAGGCACAGGTGGTTTGCTGGTGCCTGCGGTGCTCGGACAGCTCACCCTCCTCACTCCCTTTACCAGTGAAATGACTCCATAGCTGATCAAGGAAAAACAACATAAGAATGAGCTAAGATAATTTTGTATTTATTGAAGTACTTTTGCAATGGGGTGTATAACGCTTGTCTTTCCCTATGTCTTGGAGAGGGGCAGGAGATTGTCCACAGTAGGAAGACTTTGGCCCTTCAGACTTGAAGCCACAGATACCTAGGTAACCAGCTTTCTGCAGCTCCCTCTGCGACCTGTTCTGATCCCCTGGGTCCTTCTGCAACTGACATTTTTTGAGTCCTAAACTGTGGATTCCTCCCTACCCAAATGGAAGGACTGCACAGTGGTGACCATGATGTGTGCACTGTGTCCTCTGATGCTTAAACCCCCTAACTCCTTTTAGGACACTGTCCTGACCAGCTGAGAGCAGTTTCACTCCATGCCCATTCCCACTGTGAATATAATGCCATTTGTAGGCGGGGCAGGGCAGAGCATAACCTAGATGGCATGGGACAGCACACATCCTGCTGGACCCTCTAACCACGTTTCCCAGCATACAGCTCCCCCCACATCAGTGGGAGTTTAGGTCTTAGAAGGCTTCACACCTGGTTCTGGTGAATATCTGATTACAAGTCAGACTACTACGGCTCCTGAAGGCAGGCTTGCATGCTCCAAGAAGGCAGGAACATGTTACAGACAGGAGACAGCGGTGGAAGAAAACTTTGGAGAGCGCGTGCCTGCAGCATATGTAAATGAAACCTTTGCTGGGGTTTGGGTAGGAGCACCGAGCCCAGGCGAGCAGAACTCAGCAGCATTAGGATCCTGGGCTGAACCACATTGGAATCAATGCTAATCTTTGCTGTATTTTGGTTTTTTAAGCATTTGGATCACTTCTCTGTTAACACTTATCCAGGAGCAACCTTCCCGTTTCCTCACAGAAGGAAGGTTTCCTTTTTTGCAGCTCCTCTTTGTCATCAGATGAAAACAAATTGGATTTATGGCTCTCACTAAAGGTCACAGAGAAGCCAAGTGATTTGAAAGGGAAAAGCAGAATAACTTCCACAAAGAAATGCTTTTAATTAAAAAAATGTTTTGAAGTATTGCATAAAGAACCATTAATTGTTGCCCCAGCCATTATGGGATATTATACCCTTATGGAAGTTATTTGCTGTCAGCTCAAGTCTATGGTAGCTTATTTGCTCTAGGCTCTTTCTTTTTCTTTAATTTTCCCTCTTTTTTTTAGAAGAGGTAAATTAAACTACCACAAGAAGAGGAATTTTTCTATTTCCTGTTTTTTTTTTCCTTCCTTTTTTCTCTCTTTTTTTTTTTTCTTCTTTTAGGACAGAGGTTTCTAATGTTCACATTTGACCCCAGACATCCTCCCACCTGTTCCCTTACAAAGCTCCTGCCAAAAACATGGGTTTGTAACCCCAAGTAGTAACCCATCATGAACTGATTCAGAGCAGAAGTTGTGGTGTCTCTACCTTCCCTGATCTGGACTGTGTTTCCCAGTTATAACACCTTTTTTTCCCCAGAGGAGCAGCAGCAGCTCACACTGCTCCACAATGCAGCTGCAAGGAACTGCAAAATGACAAAACCTCCTTGATTATTCTTCTCTGCCCGGAGGCTAAAGCAGATAAACGTCCCATCTTCTACAGCCTCTGCTTGCCCCAGTAGCAAAATTCCTAACGTAATGTACAGACTGTTATGGCCTACATTGCACAGGACCAATCACATAGGGGTTTTGCGCCTACTAGCCAAAAAAACAGCTTTCAAAGGCTGGAATTCCAAGGGCAGTATCACCTAATGGAAGAAATGGATGATTGACCTTTAAACTTTGAAGTGTCCTCTAAAAAACTCACATTTATTTTTGACCAACAGGTGTATTCACATGTGGAGAATGTTATAAGGGGACACAGGGAGCAGATACTTGAGGGAAGTGTCCAGTTGCACTTAAACACTTTGAAAATTGAAAAGTGACTGAATGGCCCCAAAGCACTTTAGAAATAAGCCAACTGGATGATTTTATATTTCTTTCTCCACCTGGCTCTGTGCTAGTCATACTGGTTTAATTTCTCATTGGGAATTTCAAATCCCTGTAAGATGTGTATGTACTTTTTCATTAGAGATGCCTGCATAGGATAGACAAGGAGCATAAAATGACTGAGGTGTCCAGCTGCTTATCTGGGTTTTTGTCTGTTGGAAGGCCTCAATAATCCCAAGAGCTCTGTGTAGCCATAACCTGAGAGTGGAGATACCTAACATGTCCCTGGCAGAGCCCCCTCAATGGCAGCAGCCTAGTGAGACCCTTTCCTCTTCTATTGTGACACAGAGCAGCTTCTTCAGAGAAGGAAGATTTAGAAAATTATGGAGTGGGGGGAGGTGGGAAGGGTGCCTTTTTTTTTTTTTGTTAGAACTTGAGTTTTACCCAATTCAAATCTTCCTCCACTTCTGCACTGTAGCTCTCTGGGTTCTATTTTACTGGGAGACCTGTCATCGCTTTTATTGATTGGCTTGGTCAAAAATTTATCTCAAATGCAAAGGGGATCCCTTTGCCTCCCTTGCATCAGACTATTTTGAACCATTGCCAAGATGAAGGTGGGTGTAAGGCACTCATCACAAAACAGCCCCACCACAATGCAAACCAGAGTGTTTTCAGCACTGGTCAGTAGTGCAAATCTTTCTGAGCACTATGTGCATGTCTGATCTAAGCTGGCTGAAGTGAGTAAACATGGTGCTTATCTGAAAGAAGGGAAGTGATAATTACTTTCAGTATGGATTTGTCAAACTGTCCCAAATGAATAAAGAAAAAAAGAAACGAAAAACAAAAAACAAAAAAAACACAAAACACAAATCAACCCCAAAACAGTCAATATTAAACATCTTGCTTTTTTAATAAAGGGCTCGTGTATTGTATACTGCCAAGTGAGGTGGAGAAGCCTGGTCTAGGCAAAAGCAGACTGTGTCTTTAGATAAAAATCTGTACTCAGAAAATTATTTGCAACTGTTTTCTGTCAATGTGCATTCAGTGAGGCTCCAAATTTTTGTTTGTCATGGATCTGGGAATATTCAGCATTTTCAGAGACTATTGTGCTCTGCGTGGAAGTTACCTAATTAATTAATAATTAATTAATAATAACCATATTGTTGCACAGATAGCTGTTAACCAGCAAACAGCTGTGCTGCTGGCTGGGACACAATTCTACTGTGTTGAAGGGTCTGTCCCACATGCACTGGCATAAGCACAGAGGAGTCCCTGAGGTGCAAACTCTCTCTGGAAGAGTGTGGCAGCAACAAACTTCATGAAAATAGTTACAAATTCACTGATCCTGGAACATCTCCAATCCTGCTCTCTCTTACTGCTCCCATTTTATTTTTCTCTTCCAAAGATGCTTTCAGCTGTTGGCAGGAATGACAGCGATTGCCCAGCATGCCAGTGACCTTCAACTTTGCATCCTGAAACCTTTTGTCCTTCCAAAGAGGCCCTCCCCTGGCCCTTTTCTCCCATCATGCATTATTCCTTTCCTTCAGAATGTCAATTTTCTTCCACTTTTTCACTTTTCTTAAGTAGTATCTAAATTACACAGCTATTTTGGCTTGGTTTATCTCCCCCCGTCCGTCCCCCCCTTTTTTCATTATTATGTGCTGCTTTTTATTCAGACCTCTGAAATAGCTGACAAAAAAAAGTCTCCTTGTGGGCTTTTAATGCTGGCATAAGGCAAAAAAGTCGTTAGTACCAGTGTGCCTTATAAGAGGTGCATTTTTGTGCTAAATTTATTATTTAGTAGCAGAAGCTTTAGAAAGATAGGATGAGACCCTCAAGATTGAGGCATCACAATTCATTAACATTTAATTTTCAGTACCCCATTACATTTAAGATAGGTAATACACAGTAAAGGCAGTCTCAGTGATTTCTACATATGCATGAGGAAATTTCTGAGACCAAAAATGAGAGTACAGGAGCCTGATTGATTTTGAAAGGATATTGATGGAATGGATAACATGGAACATGTTTAGGTGATTGCAAAAGTTCAATCTTGCTTGCTCTCCAGTTCTTCTCAGTCCAGTGCTGGGCCCTGTCTCAGGGAATATGATATGAGCAGCTAAGTCCTGCCATAAACCGTCATCTCAAATTAGGTACCCAAATCCTTTCTTCCAAGGATCAAAACTTTGATGTTCCTTCATAGCTGGAAGTGGACTACTTGACTCATTGAGGTCATTTCCATTTCCGCAAGCATGTAGAGAACTGGGAAGAGGGTCAGGTTTTTTAAGTAATCATTAGATGTAGAAATGTCCCCTTCCCCTTTTTTGCATCCAGCCTCCTCATTTCAAGACACTTTCTCCTATCTTCCTGAAATAGTCCATAAATATGATGTTATATTCTCATATATTCATATATACTCATATATATTAAAATAATTCTAGTAAAGTTGTTCCAACTTTGTATGAGATGCTTAGCTATTTTGGGAACCAGAAAGTGAGATGTTGCGATTTTGTATTTGTCCACAGAAAATCAGCTTAATTTTTTCCTGAACAGTCACCAGAAAGGGGACAGAAGCCCAGTTTATGCACTGACCTTTCAGTATTATACCAAGCAAGTCACTGGAGAAGGGACTAGACTAGATTTTCCACAGCACCTGGTAAATGGGCCAGATGCAACACTACATGATCATACTTATTCCCAGCATACTTAATCCTCAACAGATGAACATTCAAGTGGAATAGCCTGGGCAGAAGAAAGTCCTATATCAAGCTCCTACAGACATTCATATCATGATAGTCAATTTTCTGTTTGTTTGGTTTGGGGTTTTTTTTGGTTTTGCTTTTTGGGGGTGGAGTGGAATGGGTGTTTGTGGTTGTTGGTTGTTTTTTTTTTCCAGGGAAGGGGTTTTTGCATTCTTGACTCACATATTGTGGATGAGGGCACTAAGTGCTGAGTGAGGAGAATTAGAGGCAGCTTGAAGGCACGGATCTAATGTGGTTCCAACTCTGAGGCTGGTGTAATAATTCTTCTGCTTCCACTGATGTTATTGGGGCTTACATGCAAGATAAACGGCAAGGAGGTTGCAGACATCAAGCAGCATAGCCTTAGGCATCTCTGATACATTAGCAAGCACTGAGACAACATAGACCTTACCAGGGCTATGCTGGGATGTCTTGAATATCAGTTGCCTCTACAGGCAGATAGCTACCCATGAGCCTTCCCATGTGTAATCTATGCTGTACATTAAAATAAATTTTAAAACAAAAAAAGGAAAAAGACCTGATTCCAACATCATTAACACTTCCCCCCAAATTAATTTCTTTGACTATGTTGAAGTTATGGGGAATGAGGCATTTGGCATTCTTTGGAAGACAAATAAGGAAAGAATGCTGAAAACAGAGTGTAAAATTTGTGATGGCAAGGATGGGTGGTGTTACTGGCCATTAGCATACTTAATGGTAATGCTGAGAGCTCAGTTCTTTGGTCCACTTACAAGCCCACAAGCAAAGCAATGCTAAATGCTCATTAAAGAACTGCTAGCTGGGACAGGAGAGGAAGGAGGTGGAAAAAGGCTTTTTCCATCATTAGTTTCTACAATGACACTTATTTTACAGGAAAACCTCACAAAGCCAACCTTTACAAGTGATGGTCTCTCAAAAGGGTGATCTCTGTCCTATTCTCAATTGCTTTAAGTTAGAGTTCAACCAGTGTTTCATAGCTGTAGGATGAAAGCCAGACATGTCACCTGGCAATATGTCTTTCCCATACTGGCAAAAGAGGTATAAATAAGCCAAGAGTGATGACTCTCACCCCATCTCTTTGCCTGGATGCCTTTTCCTTCCTCTTCGTAACCCAGGGAACAAGGGCTGTGCTTCATGCTTCTGCTTCTGGCTGTTTTTTTGTTCCTCTGGATGCAGATTTGTGTCTTTTCTCCCTGTGTTCAACTAAAGGAAAAGCGGAGTCTAGTAGTGGTAAAGCTCATCACAAATTTGATATATATTTCATGGTTTCTTTCACTGTAGTCTTCAGTTCAACCCAGGGAAACTTAGCTACCTTTAAAGCTTCTCCCTTTCTATTAAATTCAATTGAAATTGGCAATGGGTTCAAAATTGAGGTGAGACAGATAGGGAGTGTGATAGTATCAGTCTTTCTCTCTAAGGAAAGTGCATTCGGTAAAGTATAGCCAATGGAAATAAGGAGAAGTCATCTAATTTGTTTTTTCTTAGTACTTGTTCTGTTGCAGACAGCTGGCAATGACTGCATACTGTATGAAAAGTCTCTTATTTTATAAAGTACATGTCATTTATATGGTGAACAAAATTATGTGTTAACATACTTGCGTGTCATTTTCTGTTCTCTTTTTTAAAATTACAAAAAATAGCTCACATTTAAAATTCTTGAATTAAAAAAACAAACCACGAGAGAGCAGATAAAAACCAACATAAAGAAACTGTAATGAAAAGTTTCTTATAATTTTTATAGGATTTTCTAATAACTAGGAAGGCAGGAAATAACTTGAGACAGAGCTTTCTCCTTCTGTGCCTGACTCCTCCCGGGGTTTGAAGCCCTCATAACATTGCTGGACCTCACCCATATGAGAAACAGCTGCAGTTTAACTGTGCAAATGCTGCACTCTCTCTAGCTGGGAAGTGGGTTTTGGTTAACTGCTGGGGAAAAAGGAAAAAGAAAAGTCACCATTTTAACTACTGTTACTAAAAGCCATATGGGGAAATATTACAGCAGAATAGCTTAACTCATGGAAATAGGAAGAAGCATGGCAATTGTCATATGTAACTGCTGTCTGTGCTGATTATAAGCAAGTTATACTCTAACAGTTTTTTAAATGTTCAGCATACAGAGTATTAACGGGCAAGTATGAGCAGACTGTGCCTTGGTGAAGACACTTAGGAATGCAGAAGAGGGCAATGAAAACCTAACTCACAAATTTTATGTTTCACAGCTTGCCCTATAAGTAACATTTGAATAAAGTAAGAGGCACTTGCTTGACCAGAAAAGACTTCATTATCCAGGAAAGGCAGTTCCACAGCATTGCTGGTAATAATGCACTGCAATGAAGATTAAACAACAAGTACATGGAGTCTAAAAATGTGTGTCATTTTAAAAGCAGAGATACCGTATCTGCAGTATTTTTAGTGATACAAAGGTGTGTGTTATCTGCCTGAAAGCTCTGTAAAACCTGAGTGTGTTGGGGGTTGTACAACAGTAGTTCTTTGTGGAGATTCAAACAATTTTAGTTACACATAGGTAGGGATTTATAGGGCTAGATGCTTAGATAGGATTTAGTTGGGCTCCCTCAACAGCTGTAAAAGCATATCCCTGTAATAACTTGTCTTAAGGAAGTTGTCTGAAACAAGATATTATTGAAATGCTGAAAGGTTCCCCTAAAATACATCAGTTCAATGGATAGACCAATGAATAAACGCTGTCGGTGAGCTCAATGGATATTTTTGGTGGATATTTTATATTTGCCAGTCCCAAAACAGGCAGTTGAAGACTGTGGGAGTTGATCCGCTGTTTAAAAGCTATGGGAGCATAGAAAAGAGGGGGTTGGATATTTTATGTATTTGGTGCCCTTTCTAGAGATACAAAGGTCCTCTTTTTTTCTTGAATCCAACTGAAATGTGCTGTCAGTTCCAGTTTTTATCATAAATATGAAAACTTTCAAATTGACAGATTTATTTCTATACTTACAGTTTTAATAAAACCTATTTATAATCTACAGCTAGAAATACAACTACAAATTCATAATAAGCTCTGTAGGTTTTCGTCTTTATGAATAGTGTGTCAGTGACTCAGACAATTTGCTAATACAATTTTATATCCTCATATATTTAATGTTTTTCTCCATACTTTCTAGATCTTAATCTTGCACCCGTTTCTAGAATCAGCTTGCCACAGGAGGGAGGCTCCATCTCTACCCTTTAATGCAGCAGGATAACACTCTATTCCTGAGCAGTTCAGAAGCTCCCTGAGGAAAAGGGTGACGATACTGATTTTGGGTTTTTTTTCAGCAAACTAATTGCCTTGGTTTGGTTCTTCCACTTCCACACTGTGTGTGTCATCCAAAGGTTTCTGGACTGTGTGCAGCCTGGAAGGCTGTGGGTGATTGCACTTAGCTAGTGCTGCTGGGTCATCAGAAACCAAATTATTAGCAAGCCTGTTGCAGTGTCCCAGATTTATACCCTGTAAACAGCTAAAAATGTTGTCGAGGTTTGTGTCTCCCTTTGATGGTTTGTAGGGTCTTCCAGGCTAATGCCAGATTCCAGCAGCACGCATGTCTGTATCTTTAAAACATTTTTTCAAAGGAGGGGGCACTAGATGCTTAACTGCTTGATAAAAAAGAGGTGACTGAAATGTTTTCTCTAGAAATGAAAGGAGAGATGGGAAAAGAAAAATCAACAGGCTGAAAGTTCCCTAATTAACCCTGGCATGAATATATATAGCAAAGGATACATGAAAAGATAATAACAGCTAGCTGGGCCCACCATAATGAGGGCTCAGAATGAGAGACTGCATTTATAAGAGAAACTGGGATTAGACAAAAAAGTTAAATAGAAGCAACTAAAAGACTTAATTTTTTCCCATTACTGGCAGTAATCCCCCAAGTGAAGAACATAAACACAAATCATCCCAAAGTGGAGGGAGGATCGGAAGCATATTATCCGACCAGTTCAGCTAAATCATGAGCTCTCTGTTGACCTCAGTTAGAAAACAGAAGCATACAAACCCCAGAAACTTGGTCAGGAAAAAAAAAGAAAATAATAAAAAAAAAAAAAAGGAGGGAGGGACAAAACCAGAAAGCCACAAAACAGAATGCAACTAGCAAGGGACATAAGGAATCATTCTATATGAGCATTGGGAGGCCGAGAAAGACAAAGCAAAGGGTAATTCTGCTGTCCTCCAGAAGCAGGTATAGAGATGGCTCAGAGGGCAGCTGCAAGCAGACAGCTGGGACAACAACAAATAACAAAAGTTGGAGCCTATAGCAAAGCAGTAGGAGGAGAGAAAATGCTGGGCCTGGAGATGATCTGAAATGGTATCAGAATGGTTAAGAAAAGCCAGAAAAACCCCAGACCCAAACCATGTAGCCAAATGCAGAGCTCATCTTCAAACCAGAAAAGAAAGAAGACCATGGAATTGTGCACCAGTCAATCTAAGTTCAGTTTCTAGAAAAATTCTGGGAAAAAAATGATCCAACCAGTTGTAAAAACTGAGAAATCTGAAAGAAGGAAGATTGAAGACAATACAGATTTGTTGGAAACTAAACATTTCAAACACAGTATCTCACTTTTTTTTTTCTTCAACAGGCCTGGTGATAAGAAGATGCTAATCCCACAGATCTTGATTTTAATAAAGGTTTTACTTTTTCAAAAGCTAGGTAAAATTGTGTTCCTTGTGAAACAGTTATAGGATGGATGCCAAACTGGTTATAAAATTGCACCACAGGAAAAATTAAAAATTTTTCATTATTAGGATGTGAGGCTGTTATTAAATAGTACCTGCAGGAGTCTGTCCTGGGTGTATTTCTGTTTGATATTTTCATTAATGGCACAGAGGACAGAATAGAGATTAGACTTAATAGATCTGCAGAGGACTTGATGCTACAATGATCCAAGAAAAACAAAAATAAAATAAAAAACGAGGGACGATTTCCACACGGTGTATTTAAGTTGAAATGATCAATTGCATAAACAGATGATGGGAACAACTCATCAACTGGTGACTCTTCAGAAAAGGATCTGATGTTATAGAAGTTCACATACCTTCTATAATTAAAAATGTTCATGCTATTGCAAAGTCCTTTGAACACCACATTGGGCTGTATAAACAGCATAAACAGGCAGTAGACACTTGAAGTAATCCTTCGGCTGTACGCAGCACTGGTAAGGGCTCGGCTGGATTGTTGTGCTCAGTTTGGCGATCCTCACTTTAATGATTTGAGCAATCCAGACTCATTGAAGGTCTTAAGAACATAATTTATGAGGGAAATGGAAAAAACCCCATATTGTTAAGCCTGAAGAAGAAAAACTTGTGGGGGAGCACATCCAAACATTTTCAAGTATGCAAGGAAAGGAAAATTCAGACTTCTGCCATAAAGATAATAAAACACTGAGAGAACTTGTCTAAAGAGATAATGGAGTTTCCATCATGAAGGGATTTTAGATAGACATGGCAGGAGAGTGAAAGATATAACTAATGGAATTATTATGGGGGGACGGGGGCATGGACTAGATGGCCTATTGGGATCCCATCCACAATGAAATTTCAGGTAAACTTGGAAACTTACTGATGATGCCCTTTTATTTCATAGATCTGGAAACTGGCTGAGCATTGGAAACAAAAGTAAAATCTTTGTCACTAAGTTATTCATCAGAAGAAAGTAATCTGATGTTTTTTGATGTGCAATTGATGGCTCACAATTGCCTGTCACGTCAAATGAGGCTTGTTCAGTAAGCTGGGGAGCCACCGTTCTGCAACCAGCCTCTAATGCATTGGTGTATCAGAGGGTGAGCTGGTGGAGGAGCTAATGTCTGGATTTGTTACTGCAAATGTTTTGGTCTTTATTGTTCTTCAGGTTTTTTTTTAATCTTGAATGGATAAAAGTTACCCAGCTGATGTAATGGAGCAGTAATTCCTTTATGTCTTTTCATGCACGTAAAAATGTAGTTTAGAACATGATTACAGAAAGATCACGGTTATGTTGGCCAAATTATACTACTTCTATTCCCTTCCTTACAAATCTTTCTGGCCAGTTCACTCTCATTTGGGAGTCTGCAAACAGGGCAGATGCAAGACTAATACTGAATGGGTCAGTAAACCTGGCCCCTCGCTCCAACGCCCTGCATGTTTCTGGAAGGATATGGTAGGGGGACCACTGCAACCTTCTCCAGCCATTCTGTCTCTCAGAAAACACAAACACAGGAAATTCGTGATCTTATTTCTAGGCTTCCCAGTTGTACTGTGTTATGAAAAGGCCATCCTTAGGGTGAATCCAGAGCTAGTTACTTCTCAATTAAATGCAGTGAAATTCTGGCTTTACTGAAAGAAAAGGTAATTTTTGTCTTGACACTTAAGGAATCAGGATAAAATCATTCCTTCTCCTTTATAATGGAAATACCCTTTTTAATGTTGTTTCTACAGAGGGAACAATCTTTTTTATTAAATTCTGTAGGATTATTCATTTTACATTCCCCTAACAGACCCCAGTGTTTTCAGTCAGAATTGAGAAGATGTCTGCTGTCCCAAAGACCTTTTAATCACAGATGACAGAAATACACAAGTGGGGAGAGAAAGGTGGCCAGAAAACCCCAAGAGTCACTCACAAGCAAAAGAACAAGAGCAGAGGTGGGCGAACACTTAACTGATTCTATCTCTGTAATTATTTATTATTATAGTAATTAAATCATAATTAATTCCTTAGTTGCATTTAACATTGTTAATATTCTTATTTCATCTTGCTTAATTTCTGCTAGAATTAGATTCATCGAATTTGCCTACTTAATTCCAGAAATCCTAATCCACCTTTAGATTTTGTCCATCTCACCTCACAATTTCTGTTTTAACATTTGTATTTTGCCCCTTTCTGTTTATTATGTTTTGTCCCCTACCCACTGCCTACAGGAATTTTTCTTGACTAGCTGTGAAGAATTTTCGTCATCCCAGTTTCCCTATTACCATAAAATCATCCTTAATCCAGAGCAACTTGTAGTAAAGTAAAATAGGGAATGTATTTACAAATTAAAATAGAGATGACAGTGTGGCAAAAGTCTTGGGAGGAGTGAAAGTAACTTGGGAGAAAACGCCCTAACACTTTGATTAGCTTGGGAGTCTTTTCCCATGGTATCCAGCTGAAAAGCTGTTAAGAGATTCCTTTACTTTCTAGCTGGGGAGCTACTTCTCAACCAAGTCCTTTGTCTTTGCTTTCTTGGACGATGATATCACCTTGGACCCCATGTTTTCTTTTCAGTGTCCTGTTTGGGGGTCTCTTCAGATACAGAATTTCTTCTGCACTCCTTGTTCCATGCTCATTATTTCTTCATTCCTGATTCAATCAGGAAGCACTGAAGCACTGTCTCCCACATCCAGCATTGAAAATATTGTGTCCCTTTGGCTAAGGATTCCTTCCTTGGCTGCAGCCTAAATTATGTCAATTTGTTGCAAGGTCAACCTCTCTGTTAGGTGGGAAAATGTTAAAATCCCAAGATAGTATTTTTTTCAGACAGAGCAAACTGTAGATGGCATATAAAGGCAGATTTTGCTAATCAGGCTCTGTGAAATGCTGTAACTGCAATGACAGCAGGCAGAACTTTACTGCCTCTTGTTTCAGGCCAGCTTTCGTGTCAAGAAGACCAGCTTGAATCAATGATAATTTTGGCATAATTGGCCTTTAGCCCTATCTGTGATAGGCTTACTCTCTGTCCTGTTTCTTCAACTACTACTTTTGATGGTAGAGCTCCCTCAAAACATCTGTCCCCCTTCAGCGCTTATGGCCCTGAGACACATCTTTTCCTCTCTGCCTGGTGTATCTTTACAGGTGGCCTACAGGATCACATACATTTGGAAGGGCCTTAGGCAGAAGGGAAAATGTATCAAAGATGAAGTGACAGGTAATGGAGCTGTCTGGCTAAAATCCCTCCTCTGACAAGATCCGCAAGCATCAGTGTATCTCATTGGGAGTTTTTCCAAAACATTTGCATCAAGCATTGTGAGCAGAAAGAAGACGCAGGGAACTCGCTGTAATCTCCATCCCAACCCACCATCATTAATCCAAAGTCTGTTGAATAATGTTTCATGTCTGTGGCTTTCTTTATCAAGCAGAGCCTATTCAAACCTAAATCTCCTATCCTTCAGTGCAGTGCATTTTGTTAAGCAATTAATTAGAAAATAATCATATTCCTGGGCAAAGAATCTAGTCCCTCCTTTGCACAGGCACAGCTTCAAGAGAGGGGATGGGACTTGCCTTTCCCCAGGCTTGCCTTCAGCCTGGGGCTTAGCACACTTTTCTGGGAGAGGGAAGTGTTGAACTCTGAACCCCAAAAGAACTTATGTCATGATGCATGAGTGAGATTGCTACCTACTAAAGGCAAACAAAATCTGTCTTCATGGAAGAAGGGGCTGTCTGTGAATGTGAGGTTTTGTGCTGAGTATGGTAAATGCCTATGCAATTTTGGAGGAAAAATTTTAGATTCCTCTTGCTTTTGAATTACCTAGAATATAAGCGAGGCCTTTGTGCATTATGCTTCTAGGTGTTGGTGCCTAAATCCTCTTTACATCATGCTTTATGTTTTTCAGAAGGAAGATTTTCCTTTCGCTGTGATACTTTTCTTAGCTGTCCCATGGTATCTCAGCACATTGCAACAATTTGTATTCGTTATTTGCTTGCATGCTCAGTTTTCTGAGCAAAAATTATCTTAATAAGGTAGGAGCAGGTAATATAATGTGTTTGGTCCAAGTACTGAAAGGAAAATATTTTAGCTGCTACGGCTAACCATGATTATGACCAGTACTAAATTACATGTAATGAACTGACCTTCGACTAATCATTTCAGAAGGAAAAAGCCTAATAACACTTTTAAGTTAGTGTATGCACATTCATTTCTATTAGACTTTATTCTTCCATTATTTGAGAGCTGGCTGGCTGACAAAAGCATTTTATCCAGAAAGTGCACAAATTTTAACATTTCCTTCTGCATTTTGATCACACACATGACATGCTTTCTCTATAGCTTTTTAACGCAACAGTTCTATAATGAGGGTCCAAATTACCTGAGCCAAATTAAACTTAGTAACATGGCTCCAAACCCACCAAAGGTGCTCAGGGGAGCTACACATTATCAAGCAGGGAAGTGCACTGCAGCAGCTCTACCATCAGCCATTTGCAGTGTTACTAATGATCTCTGTTGTAAAGTATTTAACCTTTGGAAAGAACAGTGATAACAAGGAGGAAGAGAGTCCTTACACTGGAAAGTGTATGCTTGCAAGCACATATATCTGTTATTCATTGTATGTTATGGTTATTTATTATTACGATGACACAGACATGTCCTATCATGGTATGTGGCAAAACTTGATTATTTTTTTTTAACACATGCAATAAAATTTAAAAAAAAAAGTACCTTACTTTAACTAACGGATACTACCTAAAGATGCATCACAGCACTGAGTTCAGTAACAGGCAATTACAATGAGTAGGGCTGTGGAATCAGGTAGACTGGGAATCAGAAGCAAACAACCATAGATTAAATATCTACACAGAATAGATCTAGACAATAACGTATACATTTCCAAGCCATCTCCACAGCCATCACAATGAACACCCAAGGCAAGAGAACTAACAGGATCTGCTCATACTCTATTTGCATTTTTTTGAACATTTTGTATTTTGTCCAAGCCATCCAATTGCCTCATGGAAACCATGTGGCTAGAATGGAGCAATCACAGTGCACCAGAATGATGTTACTGAGATAACCAAAAAAGGCTAGAAATGCCCATATAAGAGTGGGGAAATATTTCTTAAAAACACCTATCTTGTCTCTGATATCTGAATCCTTGTTCTCACAGACAATCCTATAAAACAGACTGAAAGATAAATCTCCAAAATAAGTTTCATAATTGTACTAAAAATACTAAAAAATATGGACTTAGCAAGGTACAATATTGCTCTATTGCATATTATTTTTCCTGACTATGACTATCAAATTGTAACTCTATGTGGCACAGAGAGCTCTGGTTCTTTATCCCTCTCATAAGAGAAAAACACCTTCCATTTTTATGTTTCCTAATACTTCTTTCTGCTCCACAGATACCAAGTACCCATCTCTCCTGAGCTCAGACTGACTGATATAGGCTTAATTAATCTCAGAAAATTGTTTTCCAACTGGAAATTTGCTTCTTCCATTCAGACCTGACAATTTGTGCATCAAAAATACACATTTTCAGTAGCTATAGTGGTTGGTCTAATGGATTTCTTTATCTATACACTCTGGCTCTCTGAGTCCTCCTGATCTCTTACATCACATCATTTTACATGACTCTGTTTTCCTTTGATAATAATTTTCTTCACGGTTGAATTTACACTGGGGTGGATCATTATTGCCTATGCATGATACACTTCTGCTGTCTTTCAAGATCTTCTGCTTGATATGGAGAAACAATATGGTAAGTTAATACGGCTGCCTGTTCATAACAGCATAAGATAAGCATAAAACCCTAGAAAACCAGAAGACTAGAATGTTCTACAAATAGAAGAAAACATCGCTGTTTGGAAACTGGCAAATGCTACATTGATTTTTGTGTGTGTTGCAAAATAATAGGACAAAAATTTCTTCCTTTTATCCTTCCTTCAGCCTAGGTATGGATTAATAGCTAATAAGTATGTTCTGCTTGAGAGAGAGAACTATTTCTATGTTTTGAGTAACAAAAGGTGTCCAAGTTTGTCAGATTGGTTCAAAAAAGATTTATTTATTAACTGGTTTATTTCTTTGGTTTACCTTTAATAGTGGAAGAATAAGCACCAGGAACAAAAAAAAAAGTTAATAGCAGCTTTTCCCCAAATTCTGTTTAAATGTGGAGGTTTTTTGCAGCATTTTTCACTGAAAGAATAAAAATAAAGGGAAAGGGGAAAAGTGATCTTAGGTCATGATTAAAGGTTTTGTTCTTGGTGCTCCTCCAGGACTGTTTGGTTCTGACTCAGATAAAGAGATTAATGCTCTCAAAGCTGTGATACAGGGAGTTGCGGTTCTGTGATTGTACATTCATGATTTATAAAGTCTGTTGACTCTTTTGTGAAATTGCCTCTGTGGAAATTGTTTGGGATAAGAAAGAAACTCAAGTGACCACTGCTGTTTGCATCCCTTTTTCAAAGGAGACTTTATCGTAGTTTTATTCAGGAAAGGATTTCAAAGGGGTGCTTTGGTTTGGGAGCACTGGAGTGCAATTACCACTGGCATGTTTCATAGCACAGTGCAGTTCACTGCTTCACTTTATGTCAAGACTGGCTAATCACACAGGATTCCAGAAAAAAAGTGAAATTAAAAAAACACATGCAGTTAGACTCCTTATAGGGCAAAAATATCTAACAATGAGTTTAATGAATATTCAATAAATCTTACACCCCCACCCCCCAGTTCTGAGAAAAAAGGTGTTTGCTTAGTATGTTTTCTGGTTTCTAGTTTAACTGTAAGTATGAGTAACAGATTTCATACCTTTTATTTTAGTAATTATAATGTAAGCTACTGAGTCTACAGGAAGTCTTTATTACCGTTAGGGGGCTTCTCCAATGCAATTTCATGCTGATAGAAATAGCAATCACTGAGCTATACAGCAGAACACTGATGTTAGCCGTGATGGGTTATTCCTGCACCAGCACTCCTACTGGGACAGAATCTTTCCCAAGAGGAAATGTGGAGGTCAGACCGAGAAAATATGAATTCTTTATAGACAAGGCATGGGGGAAAGCATGGCAATATTCAATGCCAGCAGCAGCTAAAAATACCTGCACCTTTTAAATTTGAAAGCAAAGGCGGGTGAGGAGTTGAAGTAAGTTTGAGCCAAAAGAGGGGAGTGAATACCCTGGAGGACAGGAAGGCTAAGCAGAAAAAAATATATATAATAAAATTATAAATTGATCTATCAATTTATAAATATATATTTATAGTATCATTATATAATATATAATATATAATATAAATATATAAAATATATAAAAAGATAAAGGGAAAGGAATTTCCCATTTTTATACTTGGAGTTTTCTGAAGCTCGATTTGTGCACGTAGCCCAGTTAGGATCTCAGCTGTCGTTGGGGAATCGGAGACACCCTGTGCACAAATGAATCCTGCAGTAATAAACCTCATTATTACGAACCACTAAAACCCTACTTGGGAAATCAGGACGAAGATATCCTGATGTCTCTGTTCAAATATTAGCCAAAAATAGAACTCAGCACAGCTTTCTTCCCACATTAGTAATTTTATTCAAAATTTTACCCTGCATATGATACAATGAACATTAAGAAGAACAAGGAAAATGATGGAGTTTAAATTACCTTTTGTAGTGTTATGTGTATATATTGGCTATTTTGTGAATCTTTTACTATAGTCATGTTTTATTATTACATAGCAGAATAATTATAAAAATGTGTCCTCTGTGAAAGAGATAATCCCATGTGGTAACTTAGACATATAGACTTTCCATTATAAATTGATAATTGTAGTTTAAAATGATAAATGGCAACCTCTGAATTGATCTGATGTAATAAACGACTATTTTTACCTAATTATGATCCACTTATGGTTTTCCTCTTTGGATGGCAAAACATTTTGGTCATTAACACCAGATTGCCTGACAGAGTTGTCCTTTCTGCGTGGACTAGAGGGTCCTTTGCATAAAGTTGAAATCTCAGACTTCTCTCCCTTTTACTGAGGAATTTCCTGTTTTATTGTTTCTGACAAATTTTAGGCACGTAAATCCAGATTCATAAAGGGATTTGGATATAATAACCTTAAGACTGCTACATCAGTGTTGCTTTGGTGTTGGAATTTGCAATCCCACACCAAAGGCATAAATTCTCTGGAATGGTGTTTTTCCAGCTTTTGAAAGTGTTGCCCTCTTTTGGCTCCTGTGTCTTCATACAGTTTTCACCCACATCCTTGTGTTTAAACTAAAACACAGTTCAGGTTAGGCATAATTGCTGGAAGACCTTAGTTCCTCCAGGGTAGCAGAGGGCAAAAAACAGCTACAATGGCTAACTCTTAATGTAAATTTTGGTGACCCCCCCGAGCTGAGCTGCTGCTGGCCGTTAAAGCTAATTACCAGTTCCCTGGCTAGCATGAGCACTTGCAGCCAATAATGACTGTTGCTTTTTACACTCTTATGCTGAAAGAACCCCTGCTGTATCATAAGAACAGAAAAGAAAAAAAAAAGTATGTGGCAGCATGGTAAAACATTGCGTATGACTTGCTGACACCTCTTGGGTGCAAAGGTGAGCTCCTTGGTGGGCAGGATGCAGAGTCTAAAAAATGCAGTGATTTCGGAGTCTGATGAGTTTGTGTAACACAAATGCTCCTGTACCGAAGCTCTTCACCAAGACTGGGAACCTCTGGGAATGTGCCACAGTATAACTTTTAACACCAGAAAGCTTCCCAGGGAAGGTTTAATGTCCTAGCTGTCAGACAGGAATTTCATGGATACTCCTCACAGTTCAGTTATGCCTCAGCCCCACTATGGGCAGCAAAGCACCTTGGACAGATTGGTTGGGTTGCTGAGCTTAGATATGGAAGGAACTAGATGTTCAAGTATTAAGCCTACTGTTTGCCCCAGCAGATGTTTTTTCCCATTGCTTAAAGCACCAACTTCAGCAGAGCAGTGGAAGCTCTGTTTGCAATACGCCAGCGTGTCCTCAAACATGCACCAGGAAGCACCAGTATTCAAAGAAAAATCTGTCTCTGCCCTCTCTCTCATCATTTGTGGTCACTTATCCATCCCAGGAGAGGTTTCTAAGGGAATCACCAGCAGCTTTTCTTGCCAGAGATTCCAGGCGTTCGACTGATGATTCAGATGACATTCAGACATGCAAGCCCACTGAAGAGAGCCAAATCTGTAGGGTAAGTGACAGCTTTCAGTGCTGGAAAGGAGAATCCTATAGCAGGGGAAATGAGCCAGTCCATAGGGGTGTGCTCTATTCAGTGACTCGGGACTCTGGAAATACTGCATTACCCACATACGTTACGTTGCACTAAAAGTAACCTTGGAAGGATAAAAACATTTCTTTTGCCTACGCTAAAATGTTTTGTCATTTTAATGATACCACTGAAATTTTTACACGGTGAAAAATCTTGATATCATTTGAGATCTATTTGGAGCTATCCTGTGATCACTTGTGTGTAGCACCAGCTGATCTGATTATCAGGTGTATGTATGTATATGTGTATGTGTATGAATACATGGGATCATTGAATAAATGGTTCTGTGCTAGACCGGTTAATGTAGGAGACCACCGGTTATCTCAGAAATCCTATTGAGCTTACCCAATTAAGCATCGAGATTTGTGAGTACACTTCAAAAATCTATTTGTTGATGTGGGTTTTGTGTGTGTTTTTTAGGGTTTTCTTTTCTGAATGAAGAAAGGAGGAAAAAAGGATAACAGGTTTTAAAAGTAATGCCCTAATGATTGAGGTGTAGCAGCTTTCTGGAAAAGCCAGGCTGAGATTTCAGAATTATACCAAGGTAGTTGGAGGTGTTAGGACTGCCCTGGATTTTAAAAGTGGCTTTACTTTTACACAGATAATCTAGG